>NW_012121932.1:8885453-8947159 GCF_000951035.1 Colobus angolensis palliatus | reverse complement strand
ACGAGTATACATATGTAACAAATCTGCACGTTATGCACATGTACCCTAGAACTTAAAGTATAATAAAAAAATAAAAAATAAATAAATAAATAAAACATGTAAAAAAAAAAAAAAAGAATGATACCAAGTTAGTGCTCAAAGAAACAACAGTAAAACTAAATCTATGTGATCCTCTTCATTATATAAGCAAAGCAACTCTCTTTGTCTAGTCCCTTAAAGGTTTAGGATTGAAAGAGATTTCATGACTTCGTTTTCTTAGCTCTCACTGGAGTCTTGGTTCTTTAAAAGAAACATTTCCAGAATGTCTGATACAAGGAAAACTAAGAGCATGTTAATTCCCAGGCAAGGCTCTGCTAGTAAGGGTTACGTTTTATTTTAGGAGCACAGAGGCTAAGATACCTTTAGAAACCTTGACCCACTAGGGACATAATAAACCTCTTCTTTTTTTAGCCTCTTCCACGAAGTAATTGAAGCTTCTTCTCACTGTTACACGAGTTAAACAGTACAATATCTCAGAGAGAGAAATTTCTACTTATACATTAGTTAATCCTACCGTTTCTTATGATTTAGTTTGGATGAAAGCTAGTTTTCCCTAAGAACACTAGATTTCAAAAAGGATATTCTTCCAAATTTTTGGTTTTTTGTTTAAGAAAAACTCAGTACCTGACTGCTTTTCCCAAAACTTCCCCAAGTTAATTTTTCATTAGCCTATGGATGAATGTAGTATGACTACAAAGCTACCTAGATGCATTTCTCTACCCATACATTGAAAATAAACTTAGCTTGGAAGATTTTATACAAAATTACTTAGTGCTGTTTGCAAATAAATAGATGATCTATAACCACAGAGTTTTTAAACATTGGGAGAAAAACATTATATAGGACATAATTTCATATTAATATTCCCTATCACATAAAATCACTACATATTGGCTCTTTTATTAATAGTATATTTCATGCAATTATCTGGAATCATATCATTTTGTTTGGAAATTTATTTTATATTCTGACCAAAAATTAAGGTTGGAAGAAGGAAAAAAACTAAATGTATTACTAGAAGGCATAAAAAGTTCTGTCCTATCCAGATTCATTTTTGAACAAAGGCACGCCTTCTGTTTAGGTGGAAATATCCATTTATTCTTCTGAGGTGTTGGAATGCTATGGAACATGGTTATAGCTGGCATAACTACCTGACTTGTTCTTGGCTGGAGGGATCTAGAATCTCCACTTCACCCACCAAGGAGTTACAAGGGTACTTAACTATTGTGAGCAGAACCAAATTTTGATTCAAGTCACTTACTAGAAATTGAGCAACAACCTTCTCGTCTTAATAGTTTCTACATGATCTCTACAAGGTAAGTCTTGAATGAAGTCCTACCATCTTCATCCATTTTCTTACCAGACGGCCAGTTATAAGGTCTTGAGAGATAACTATTACTACTTTACACTGGAATTTTCCTAAACAGTTTGTAAACTATTTTCCTATCTATATGTAACAATTGGCTTTTCTGAATAAGTATAAAAAGACAGAAGGAAGCTCTTTTAAGGTTCCCCAACTTCTCTTCTCTTAATAAATCCATGAATAAGTTACAAATCTTTTTAACTCCTTCAAACATCCAAGAGAAGTGTATCTACCAGTTTAATACACAGGTATCAAGGATAATACAATCTTGTACCCTGAGGAACCATGTGGATGAAAGAGTCTCCAAATGCAATCTCTCTCAGGTGACAAGAAGAACAGAAATTTCCAGGTCACTAAATTTGATGGGAAACTCAAAACGAAGGCTTTTCCCTCTAGTTTACAGAAACAAGACTACAGATATACTTCACTTTAAGAAAATCCAATATACACAGACCTTTATCTAATTCAAGCAATGATTACTCAAATTACGAAATGATTATTTCCTTCACATGGAAAGTTTCCAATAGATATTTGTTACTGATCATTTCTTGAGAGAGAGGCCGGTTCAAAAGAAGACAGAGAAGTTCAAAGCTGAGATACATAGGAGATTAGACATCATTACTCATCAAAGATAAATTTGAAGTAAAGATGAAATGCCTCTGAAATTAGACCATGAACAATTAGAAACACATTTTGATGAATAAAAATGGGATTTGCTGTAACCATTTTATAAAACGAGGCACATCCAGAAGGTCTTCCTTTTTGTAACAGTATCTGCACCATTGCCTGTTGCCTCTCCCCAAACAACTGTTAATAACTTGGTCCCAGGAAAAGCGATACTATATTTCTAGCTTGTGTAGTGGGACCGGTTGCCTAGCATTGCAGTAAATTTTACACAACAGTTGGCAGATGGATCAGACTAGCTCGGCTAAATGAATTAAGGAATCACGTAATACTGCAGGGCATATTAAGGAGGAATGTCCAAATTAGAGCACTCGATACTCCCTTCTCACAGTCCCACTTCCCCCAGTATAATGCTTTGGCTGAGCAGGCTGTAATTTGATATTAAACAAGGTTCTTATTAAGTAGATACAATGAAATAATGCTGAGTTTTTGTTGCATTAGTGGAGTTAAATGCATTTTATTAGCACTCATTAGGAAGAGGAAAAACTTGGAGCTAAGGATTCATTAGCCAAAAGCGGCCCCTGTGAGGCAGAGCGATAGACTGCTTGGGGCCAGAGAACAGGATCTGGGCCACACACAGCAGATTCTGGAAGTGTGTCCTCTCTCCTCCATGACTAAAATGTCTGACAGTTTGGGAAAGAAATGTTAGGTCCAACTGTAGGTCAGCTGAAAATATGCGCTTCTTTCGAGAGCTGTTAATTTGATAAAAGGCAGAAGCCCCCAAAAGAAAGCACAATTATGATTTATATTTTAGATCTGAAAGGAAGTTGTTTACTTTAGGAATTGGGGGAAAAATGCTACCAGCGATTCAATTTTGAAGGATAGAAGATCATGAAAATTGCTTTTATTGTATTTTGTTTTTAGGAGAAAAACACATCAAGTGGAAACATTTATACACAAAATAAACTTTATTTCTCAAGCTTCTCATTAGGAAGACTCACCACAGAAGGAGAAAATCTTCACAATTTAGCCAATGTGAGTAGTCTGACTCAACCATGGCTTAGGTTCTGCTTCTAAGTGATTTTGCATACTGCCTCTTCAAGTCTTCCTCAGCAGCAACTTATATTTTCTGCTCTTATCAATACTCAAAATACACAGGGGGAAGAGATGGGCCCAAGGGGAGTTAAGTGAGATGCTTACACACACACATGCACACACATATACACACACATGCACACACCCTCATTGCTTTGACATGAACGTTTTTCCCAAAAGTAAAATGAATCATATTTTGAACAGCTATCCTCACTTGATTAAAATTCACTAAACAATTTTGAGATGAATGGTTATGTGATAAATTTTAAATAATCTTGGAAATTCAAATTTTGGGAGTTTCATTGTCCTGTTATATCACTGTGACAAACCATATGCAGTGGCCAATTCTGTGAAATGTGTCCAGCTACTGGCCTAATATTAACTCTTATTACATTTCTACTCCCAAATTTTTGTCTCTTGGATTCTACTTTCTCATATCTATCATCTGATGGAGATCTACCTCTGGCTTTTCTACAAACCTAGTACATTCCAAACTAACTCCATCATCAACCCTCCCAGGGACCTCCTCTTCTCCCTCTTTTAATGCCACTACCATCCTTGTAATCATTTATGTGTGAAACCTTCACATCCTATTTTTTTTTTTTTTTTTTTTTTTGAGGCGGAGTCTCGCTCTGTCGCCCGGACTGGAGTGCAGTGGCCGGATCTCAGCTCACTGCAAGCTCCGCCTCCCGGGTTTACGCCATTCTCCTGCCTCAGCCTCCGGAGTAGCTGGGGCTACAGGCGCCTGCCACCTCGCCCGGCTAGTTTTTGTATTTTTAGTAGAGACGGGGTTTCACCGTGTTAGCCAGGATGGTCTCGATCTCCTGACCTCGTGATCCGCCCGTCTCGGCCTCTCAAAGTGCTGGGATTACAGGCTTGAGCCACCGCGCCCGGCCCACATCCTATTTTTCTTACCTCTCACATGCAACTTACTTACTAATCGCTTGGATTCAACCTCTGCAACACATTCACATTCATCTTCTCTTTTCCATTATAGTTTTATAAGTCATATCTTCTTCAGTTGTCATTTGGACTATTGCCATGTCGTAACAATAGAAAGGCCTTCCATCTCTATTATTCCCCATTACACTCCATCATGCACACTGACATCAAATTAATCTTCCAGGAGCACAGTTCCAAATGATCAGTCTTCTTGCCTAAAATCTTCAGGGCTTTCTACTTTCACAATCCATAAGATGAGCATGATATGATCTATTACAGAATTGTAGAGTTGGAGCAAGATACCACATCAAGCCCTCTACTCAGAAGTTATCACATACATGGCCAGTGTTCAGTAAAGTATTATTTGTTGTCCACACTCTTTCTTTTGACCAAGCTAAACTCTTTATGGCTTTCTGTACATGCCACCCATAAATCACTTTTCTTTACCTGTTCTCATTCAATTCTCCTTGATTTGAATACAGTGCTGTGAACCACTCACATTTCAATTCTTTTCATCCCCTGGGACTCAACACTCTGTGAAATTTATTATCATCTCTGTTCTCAACAATTATGGCACTTCAGTTAGCATTCTTTAGTTATTCTTGTCATTTTCTTATCAGTTTGCTACATGCTGAAAGTTAAGTACAGAATTTACATCTATTTTCCATAACTACATTATGGAGCCCTGTGCAATTCAAGGAATCTGTTCTTGCCTCTCTCCTCTAACTTCATCTTATGATCTTATGTCTGTGCAGAAATGGAGTGCAGTGGAACTTGAAATGAAATAGACTTTGTGTTGATAAAGTGGCACTTTATGCTCAGATGCTCACTCTAATGTGCACAAGTCAAGTATATACTTTCTTCCCATTATATCAACTTATATTAGCAGTTCAACATAAACAGCCAAGTCTTCCTTAAAATGTTATAGAAAGTATATTTTGGTTATTGCCTTGTATTTTTTTAAGTCAAGAGATAACTATAAAAGCCAATTTGTTTTCATGTCCATTTATGTCCCCTTTTAACTGCCTTTTGTGTGGGCCTGTGCCAGCCATATCCTCTGTGTGCATGTCTTATTACTATGGTACCTGGAGCAGACGTACTCTATGAAGATATTCAGACTGTGCTCACTGAGCAATGAAAAACACACTAGAGTTTCCATTTAAAATCCTTGATTCTGTAAATCTATTTTGTTATTTAGTCTAAAAAACAATTATTGATTTATATTTACAAAAAGGAATAATTTGAAAACATGGCAACAGGAAAGTAGTACAAATAGAAGTAACATGAACTAGTTACGCTTTCTGAGTGGTTATTATGACAGGTGTTCTGCTGCTGGTTCTAATGAATCTTCAAAATACCTGTAATAGGTATGCTAGATAAGAAAGCTGACTCTTAGAAAGTTTAAAACATTTGAGAAGGAAACAAAACTCATTCTATTGAACAATGAGATGATGTATGGCAAATATGATGATAGAAGAGTAGTATTTAATGACTTGGACAAATGTTTACTAGATAGTGTTATATGAAAAAATAAAACTGATTATAAAATGATTCTATGACTCCACAATATATACAAAACATTTTTAAAAAGGAAGGCTGGACAGACAACATACCAAAAAATTGCAAGTGCTTATTTTTGAGTGATGAGACTACATCTACTTAATTTTTTGGTATTATTGTTATTATCATTACATGCTTCAGCATATTTTCTAGATGTTTGTAAGGATGATAAACTATTTTTGCTATGAAAAAAAGAAATAAGACCAGTTTTTATTTGCTTGTTGCCCATACATATATATGTGTGATTTTAATTAAGGAAAACATAAGAGGGATTGATGCAGTTTGTATCACCCTAAGTCATTCTAGACCAACACTTTGGTTGTACAGGTAAAATGGTGAAAAATATTCTCAGCCCCAGGCTGATTCTTTTCTAGAAAGGCTCAAGGTTGTGCCTGTGGTGTGTGCCCTTCCATGACTTTTTCCATAATGGTTTCTAGCCAGAGACTCCCATCCCCCACTACTTTTGCCACAACCCCAGGGAACTCTCAAAGCTGGTGCAGGGAGCTCTGACGGCTCTTTCTAGGCAGGTGACAGGTTCTCAAACATTTCCCTACCTTCCCAGAGCCCCCTTCAACTGTTGCTCCAGATGAGACAGGGTTTCCTGGCCTGCTTCCCTCGTTAAGAGGCAATCTTATACCAGACTCAGTGACACTAAGGTCAGCACCACTAAATGATCGAGTCAGACGGCTAATGGTTCCCTTCCAAGAGTCAGGTCCAAATACAGTTATTTAAAAAAGAAAGAAAGAAAAAGAAAGAAAGAAAGAAAAAAAAGCTTCTGGTGTAATCTTACATGAAAGGTCTAGAAGTTGCTGTATCACACTGAGCAGCAATGCTAGCCATGAGTGCCTGTGGCAAACTGCAACACTTTTATTTCTTTTATTTGTTTTAATACAAAAATTTAAAAGAAAATAAGTTTTATAAATCCCCAACATGGCCAGCATTGCATCCCTAACATAAGTTCCCACAATGAAGAAGAATAAAAGAAGAATAAACCAAAGGTTGAGTCATTGGTATAAAAGCAGACACATAGACCAATGGAACATAAGAGGGAACCCAGAAATAAATTCATAGAATTTCAGTCAATTGATTTTTGACAAAGATGTCAAGAATATACACTTGGGAAAAGACATGCTCATCAATCTGTAGTGCTGAGGAAACTAGATATTCATATGCAGAAGAATAAAACTAGACAACTATTTCTTACCATATACAAAAATCAAATCAAAATGAATCAATGACTTAAACATAACACCTGAAGTTACAAAGCTACTAGAGGCCAGGCACTGTGGTTCATGCCCATAATCCCAGCACTTTGAGAGGCCAAGGTGGGTGGATCATTTGAGGTCAGGAGTTCAAGATTAGCCTGGCCAGTATGGTGAAATCTCGTCTCTACTAAAAATACAAAAATTAGCCATGCATGGTGGCATGCATCTAGAGTCCCAGCTACTCAGGAGGCTGAGGCAGGCAGAGAATCACTTGAACCCGGGTGGCAGAAGTTGCAGTGAGCTGAGATCGCGCCACTGCACTTCACCCTGGGTGGCAGAGCGATACTCCGCCAAAAAAAAAAAAAAAGCTAGAAAGGCCGGGTGTGGTGGCTCATGCCTGTAATATCAACACTTTGGGAGGTCGAGGTGCAGGGATCACCTGAGGTCTGGAGTTTGAGACCAGCCTGGCCAACATAGTGAAAACCATTTCTACCAAAAAATACAAAGATTAGCCAGGCATTGTGGCAAATGCCTGTAGTGCAGCTGCTGGGGAGGCTGAGGCACGAGAATCACTTGAACCTGTGAGGCAGAGGTTGCAATGAGCCGAGATCGTGTCACTGCACTCCAGCCTGGGCAACAAACTGAAAGCTTCTCTCCATCCCCAACCCCTGCTCCAGAAAAAAAGCTAGTAGAAGAAAACATAGGAGAAACATTTCAGGAATTTGGTCTAGGCAATGATTTTATAGCTAAGTCTTACATAACATAGGCAGAAAAAACAAAAATACACAAATAGGACTATATTAAACTAAGAAGCTTCTGCACATCAAAGGAAGTAATCAAAAGTGAGGAGACAACCTGTAGAATGGGAGATAATATTTGTGAACTACTCATCCAATCAGAAACTAATATCCAGAGTATACAAGGAATGCAACTCACCAGAAAATAATAATCATAATAATCTCATTAAAAAGTGGGCAAATAATCCAAATAGGCATTTTTCAAAAGAACACATAAAAAATGACCAATAGGTATATTTTAAAATGCTCAACATCACTGAATCAGAGAAATGCATGTCATCTCACCCCAGTAGAATGGCTACTACCAAAGTCAAAAAATAACAAATGTTGGCAAATATGTGGAAACAAGGGAACTCTTAAACCCTGTTAGTGAGAATGCAAATTAGTATAGCCATTGTGAAAAAT
The DNA here is from genome assembly GCF_000951035.1 of Colobus angolensis palliatus. Taxonomy (NCBI): domain Eukaryota; kingdom Metazoa; phylum Chordata; class Mammalia; order Primates; family Cercopithecidae; genus Colobus; species Colobus angolensis. The sequence goes on along the minus strand of NW_012121932.1, from coordinate 8,939,129 downwards.
GGTATGCAGGTTTGTCAAAAAACTAAAAACTATCATATGATCCAGCAATCTCACTACTGGATGTCTATTCAAAGGAAAGGAAGTCAGTATATCAAAAAGATACCCACACTCACGTGTTTATTGTAGCATCATCATTCACAATAGCCAAGATATGGAATTAACCTAAGTGTTCATCAATGAATGAATGGATAAAGAAAACGTGGTATATGTACACAATGGAATACTATTCAGCCATAAGAAAGAATGAAATCCTGTCATTTGCAGCAACATGGATGGCACTGTGGTCATTATGTTAAGTGAACTAGACTAGGCATGGAAAGACAATTATTACATGTTCTCAGCAAAAATAATTGATCTCATGGAAGTAGACAGTATAATGATGGCTACGTCAGACTGAGAAGGATTGGGGACAATGGGAGATGAAGAGAGGTTGGTTAATAGGTACAAACATACAGTTAGATAGATAAGTTCCACTGTTTAATACTACAGTAGTGTTAATAATAGTTATATAGTTAATAATAGTTAGTAATAATTATTATTATTTGTTATATATTTTATAATAGCTAGAAGAGGTTTGAAGTGTTTCCAACACAAAGAAATGATAAATGTTTGAAGCGATGGATATTCCAGTTACCCCAATTTGATTATTATACACAAAATATAAAATATTATTTACCAATAAAAATAATAGCTTAGCAACAACAGCAACAAATGGGCTAATAATCTGAATAGATATTTTTCCAAAGAAAATGGTCAATAAACATGTGTAAAGATTCTCAACATCATTAGCCATCAAAGAAATACAAATCAAAATCACAATGAGATGTGACTTCACACCCTCAAGAATGTCTATCATCAAAAAGACATAATGACAAGTGGTGCTAAGAATGTGAAAAATTCAAACTCTCATTTACTACTGATCACAATGTAAACTGGCATAGCCTCTTTGGCAATCAGTTTGGCAGTTCACCAAAGGTTAAACATAGAGTTACCATATGACCCAGGAATTCTACTCCTAGGTATATACCTGAGAGAAATGGAAACATATGTTCACACAAAAACTTATACACAAATGTTCATAGCAGCGTTATTCATAAGATCCCCAAAGTGGAAACAACCCAAATGTCCATCAACTGGTGAATAGAAAAATAAAATGTGGCATATCCGTATAATAGAATATTATTAAACAATTAGAAGCAATGAAATACTGATATGGGCTACAATGTAGATAAAAGTTGAAAACATTATGCTAAGTGAAAAAAGCCAGTCACAAAAGTCTGCATGGTTCCATTTATATAACACGTCCAGAATAGGCAAACATATAGAGGTAGAAAGTAGATTACTGGTTGTCTAGGGCATGTAGTTGCAAGAAAATGGCAGTAAATATTAAAGGCTACAGTGTTTCTTTTTGGTGTGATGAAAGTTTTCCAAAATGTGTTGTGGAGGTTTCACAGGAATATCCTTGATGAAGCAGTAAAAACTATTGCATTTTATTAAATATTGACCCTCAAATACAAATTGTAAAAATATATAATAAAGTAAAAGCTATGTATAAAGCACTTCTGCAGCATAGTGAAGTATGATGGTTATTTCAAAGAAAGGCAATTGTGTGATGGAGTTGAAAGAATGGACAAACTGTGGTTATTCAGACTTGTGTACTTGGTAGACAAGTTTTTAGAAAATTAATGAAATGAGGCCATCACTCCAAGTAAATCATTGACAGTATTTGTTGCCAATAATAAAATCTGAGCTTTCAAGAGAAAATTAGAATTTTGGAAAACTTACATCTACCACTGTGAGCTTGATGACTTCCCAATGCTTAAAGGCTTTTTCTGATGAGATGAGTGAAGATATTCAGGAATGGAATTTTTTTAAGTTGTATAATGAAATATGGTAACATTTACAATATTTGCCTAAGGTAGCTAATAATTTCCATATGACCAATGCATGATGTTACACAATCCAACATGGGTACAAGATTTGTTTAAAGAGCAAGATTTTTAAAAAGGCATTTAAAGAAATAGAGTACAAAACTTTCATGCATATGATTTCCATTTCCATACTGAAACTAACCTTTGAGAAATTGCTACTTGTCAAGTTTTAGTGTAATATCAAAGAAGATTGTACACAACCATCTGAGGGGATATTAAAAGACTCCTCTTTTTCAACCACATATCTGTCTGAAGCAAGCTTTATGTTAGCCAAAATATATAGCAACAGATTGAATGTGAAAGAGCATAGGATAATTTATTTGTTTTTTATTAGACCCGGTATTAAAGAGATTTCCAAAAATTATGAAATATGCCATTCTCACATTTTTGATATTAGAAGATGTAACTGTTTTTAATAAAATGGCATTACTTAGCATGTAATGTGTTTAGAATTATTTTAAAATTAATAAATACATAATTTAGAATTTTCTTAGTTTTAATTTCTAATGTCATCAATATTTTTAGATATAACCAACACAAACAACAGCTTTTTCAGGTCCTCAATAAATTTGAAGATGGTAAAGGAAAGGTTTAAAAACTGCTGCTTTTCATTGTTTCTGTGTTCCACAGTAACATTCCTTTCAAGCTGCTCACAGGGGCAACTTTCTTGATAACTCACACTTTATAGACTTACTTGACTTCCCTGTCTCACTTCTCCAATCCAAGACCACAATTTCTGCGATTAGCTTCCAAATAAATGACTTATATTAAAATCTTTATCTTGGGATGTACTTTTGGAGAACCCAAATGAAAAGAAGCCCTTCCTCAGAACCCTTGGTTTTTCAATACATAGTTTAACAGCAATTGAGTTTCTTTCTTTTATTTCACAGAGAGGGGAAACAGAAAGTAAGATAGGTAAAATGACATAACCAGCAGCATACACATTGTTTACCTGACTCAACTGACTCACATCATTTTCATTAGCCACATCCTTCTGAAATCAGTACGGTTCCAAGACCCACCACATCTATTCATCATTGCCTTTCACATCACCACCATACAACATTGGAGAATAAGCATACTCATACAATGTGTATTCCTTTTCATATTTGTCTCCATATTTGAAATGTCTTTTTTTGCAATATCCTTGGGGATCTAGAGCATGAGACTTCTTTCTGCCTGTAACTCTTGTTTTATCATCAGTAATTTCATAAATTCTAAATCCTGGGGACTCTCCTATACCTGTGAGGTATAGAAAGATAAGGAGATGTGTGCAATACATCTTCTCCTTAAAATCTGATATACTTCTTGTCATCCAAGATGCATGTGGTACCGTGTTCTAATCTTAGGTAATTTATCCATCGGATTCTTTTACTTTCTTTGTTCTTCTAATTTCCCTTTGGACTATACACTGCTTAAGATTTTTAAAGACCAATCTAAGGGTCTTTGTGAGTGAGATAATAAACAGAGAAAAGCATAACCAACCTTAGCTTCTTTTGTTTCTCTGGACTTTTTTTTTTTGGTATTGTTTCATGTGCAGACTCCTGATAGCTAATATTAGGCTGGTGCAAAAGTTATTGCGGCTTTTGTCATTACTTTCAATGGGAAAAACAGCAATAACTTTTGCATCAACCTAATATTTGTTGATCACCCATTCAATGTCATGTTTGTCCTCCATACAGTTTGCAAGGGATGTAGCTGGAATACTTGTCAAGGGTTCTGACTCCAGAGATCTTGCCATTAGCCTTTCATTATCAGAATGACTAGGATTCACCAGCCTAGACCCTCCTGCTTTTATTTCTTTAAGCCTGAGTGACCATTCTGATACTTTTCTCAAATTTCAAAAAAAAAAATTGGTATTCGATTCTTCCCATCTGGGTAGTTTGGCAGCTAATTTCAGATGGGAAGTTCAGTTGTTTCCAATCTTTGGATTTTCATCCCGATCTGGCAGCGTCACTTAAAAGATTTTTATAAAGTGAACTATTTATGTATTCTAGAATTATTCACTACTAATAAGACAATGTTACAATACTCTTGTCAACTATAAAAAGAATAGAAATTGTTCTTTAATTTAAAAAATGTGAACTGTGTCAACTTTCTTTGGACTTGGTCTTTTAACGGTGACTTGGGATTAGAGTTCTGAATAGAATAACTATGTTGGAAGCAAACACAATGCTCTCTTTCTACAAGACTCCTTTCAGAAGCCAAGAATTTTATGTGTTCAGTGGAGGTTTATATTATACTCGAGAGTTCACAACAGGCTTCATTGGCATGCCAACCACAGTGTCAGACCTTTTTTTTTTTTTTTTTCTTGTGAGCTCAGGGCATTATAAAGAGGAAATAATATACGGTAATTAAAAACCTCTGAGATTCCTGTTTGAAACTTATGGACAAATATTATTTCCTACAATTGGAGCAGAGCATTTTATTTCCAAAAAATGTCTGAAGACAAGCCATTTTTGTTCAGATTAAAAAAAACAACCAGCAAGTATAACCATTTGAGCTACTCTCTGTATCATGCTTTGTTGAGTATACTTAGAACTGCTGAACAGAATACACATGAATATACAGAACGACCCAAGAACTGAGTTGCCTTGGGAAGGAGAATTAAGATACATTATTAGTGCATGCTAGGATTGGGATGAAGTGGTGTGTACTTCTTAGTTTTAATGGCAATATTGTGAGTTGGGTTTGGATAAAATCCCCAAGTGAAAAATTCTGCTTCCAAGCTTAACTGAGCACTTTATTTTAATTATTACAATTTTAATTTTAATACACTGTATTTTTTTCCTTCCACTTATAGGTAAAATACTCATTCATTCCCTCTTCATTCTTTTAATAGTTTTGAGTAGCTTCTATGTGTCAGTTATGGGCTAATTATTGAAATATTAATTTAAACAAGATAGAGTCCTTGCCATTAAAATGCTTACAATTTAGAAAACATATGCTTCTGGAAGAAAATATGAAATGTTTTTAAAAGAATAAGAAAGGAACATTTTAAGAGTAATTCTGGTTTGACTGCCTATAACTGCCTAATGTGCCATTCTGTGAGGGTGGCTGGAAAGTCACTCACATAGCTGACAATTGGTGCTGGGTGTTGAATGGGAAGCTTACCTGGGGCTATTGGCCAAGGGCCTCAGTTCTTCTCCACGTGGGTCTCTCCAAGGGCTACTTGTGCCTCCTCACTGGGTGCCATCCAGATTCTACAAGGCAGGAAGTAGACATTGATTATCCTTTTAAGATTTCAATTCAGAAGTTTCAGAATATTATTTCTGCCACATTCTGTTGACCAAAGGAAGTCACAAGTTTGGCCTAGAATTCAAAGGCAAATACTTGCAGAAAAAAAAAAAAAAAAAAAAGAGGAATTGTCAGGGGATGGCTTTGGATGCTAGCAGCCACAAGTGCATTATTAAGGAGTGAAACATGTGTTGGACTTCTAACCTTTTAGAACTGTAAGGACTCATGTGATTAGGTTGGATTCACTAAAATAATCAAGGATAATATCCCCATCTCAAAGTCCTCAACCTTAATCACATCTGCAAGGTTTCTTTTGCGTGCAAGGTAAGATAGTCACAGGTCCTAACATTAGTATGGAGATATCTTTGGGGAAACCATTATTTTGCCTAAATTACTTCCTTCAAAATACAATCAAACCAAAGTTTTCTTCTTTGGATATTTGAGAGTTACAATACCACATTTACTTTCTTTGTTTGCCTAGTGCTCTCCCTTCTTCCTGCAATTATACAAGTTCATGCATCTCAATTCTACCCTGCTTCAAGGCACAAATTAAATCTGACTGCTTTCATGAAGTTTGCCCCAATTATTTGATTCTTTGTTGATTTTCTTCTCCCTGGAGCTCCTTTCGTACCTGATCTATTTTGTCAGGAAATGGTCCTCTTCGTTTCGTATGCGTTATTTGGTTCTTCCCAGGATTTATCTGCCCCTTACAGGTAAGGGAGGGAACATGCCCAAAAATAGCACCCTGTCCTAGCTCGTCTGTGTTCATGCTTCAAATTAGTAAAAGCTTCCTTACTGCTCTCCACGACTTTAGTCTCTTCATATTTAAATCCTTCCTATACATTTCAATTTTAAAATGCTTTCTGAAATGCCCTTCCAGTTACGTCACATTTCCACTCAACATTTTACAATGTGTCCTATTGCTTTTATACTAAGAGTAAAACTCTTTGGTCCTTCAGTCAATGCCCACGTACTCTGTGGTTAGAACCCTTCTCTCCTAACATATAACCTATTCATCACCCAAAATAGTATTCTGAAGAGATGTTTTCTCTTGTATCTAAAGGGAGAGACAGAAAGAGAGGGAAGGAATATAAATTATTTGTTATTTCTTTTCCTTTCCTTTCCTTCCTGCCTTCCTTCCTTCCTTCCTTCCTTCCTCCCTCCCTCCCTCCCTCCTTCCTCCTTCTTCCTTCCTTCCTTCCTTCCTTCCTTCCTTCCTTCCTTCCTTCCTTCCTCCCTCCCTCCCTCCTACTTATTAAAATATGGATATCTAGTTGTTCTAGTGCCAGTTTTCAAAACGTTATCCTTTCTTTATTCTCCATTAAGTTACTTTGTATTCTTTGTTGTAAAACAATTGTTCAAATATGTGAGTTACTATTTTGTGACTCTCTATTCTATTTTACTGATCTATGGCTCTATCCTTATGCCTTAACCACATTGTTATGATTATTATAGCTTTATAATAAAACTTGAAATCCCATGACATAAGAACTCCAACTTTGTTTCTTTTTCAAAAGTATTTTAGTCATTTTGTGGCTGGACACAGTAGCTCATGCCTGTAATCTCAGCACTTTGGGGAGACTGAAGCGGGAGGATAGCTTGTCGCCAAGACTTCAAGACCAACCTGGCCAACATAGTGAGACCCTATCTCATTAAAACAAACAAACAAAAACTATTTTGGTCATTTTGGGTCTTTTGTACTTTCTTATAAATTCTTAAATCAGCTTAGCAGTTCTACCAAAACAGAACACAAACAAATAAGCAAAAACCCTCTTTCTGGGAGTCTGATTGTGATTGCATTGAATCTGTAGATCAATTTGAGCAGAATAGACATTTTGATAATATTGAGTCCTTCAACTCATGAGGACTCATTTGTTTGGGTCTTCTAATTTCTTTTTGCCATGTTCTATAGTTTCCAGTGTATGGTCGGCATTTTTTATGTCGGGATTCTACATTTGCAGAATCAATAAACCATGGATCAAAAATACTTGGAAAAATAGCAATAAAACAGTAAAAAATAGTACACATTGAAATATAGTGTAACAGGTAGCAGTTACATTGTATTAGGTATTATAAGTAATATAGAGATGATTTAAAGTATACTGTAGGATGTGCATAGGTTACATCCAAGTGCCATGCCATTTTATATCAGAGACTTGACTGTTCTTGGATTTTGGTATCCACAGCAGTCCTGGAACCAATCCCTCATGGATATCAAGGGACAAGCCTGTATATGTCATGTGTATATTTTGGTAGCTACATAAAGTGAAGTTGAAAAGTGTTCTAGAAGAATTGTGTGGAGTTGGTATTACTTATTCCTTCATTGGTAGAATTCAGGGATCAGAAAACTTCTTTAAAAAAAATTTGATAGCAAATATTTTAAGCTTTATAGGCCAAACCATCTCTGCCACAACTATTCAATGCTGCCATTGTATTGTCTACAATAATACAAAAATGAATAAGCATGGCTGTGTTTCTGCAAAACTTCATTTATGGGTACTGAAATCTGAATGACATAACTTTCAGATGTCAAGAAATAGCTATTTTTTTCCAATTACTTCCCAACCATTTAAAACTGTAAGAACTCTCCTTTGTTTGTTGGTTGTAGAAAAACGTGTTGGGCCACATTTGGTTCACAGGTCAGTTTGCCAATCCCTTGTATTCACCAATGAAAACATTCCGGATCTGGGGTTTTCTTACAAGAAGATTTTTAATTTTATATTCAATTATGTAATAGATGTATGGTTATTGAGATTATCTATGTATTTTTGAGTAAGAATAAGTACTTCATATTTTCCAAGGAGTAGAATGAAAATACACTTAGTTGTTTATTTTTATTAACCAGAGTCCTTGTTATAAAATTTTAAAATATATTCTTCATTTTCTCAATAACAGCTTTACTTGACTTCCTTAATAAAAAGTTCCTTTATGTCATCCCACTTTATTAAGTCAAAATGTTAGTAATTTAACTTACTTATTTTGTTATATTTTATGTTATTATTTATTTATTTATTTATTTTGAGATGGAGTCTCGCTCTGTCACTTAGTCTGGAGTGCCGTCGCGCTATTTGGGCTCACTGCAACCTTAGCCTCCTGGGTTCAAGTGATTCTCCTGCCTCAGCCTCCAGAGTAGCTGGGACTACAGGCACGTACCATCACACCCGGATAATTTTTGTATTTTTAGTAGAAGTGGGGTTTCACCATGTTGGCCAGGTTGGTCTTGATCTCCTGACCTTAGGTGACCTGCCAGCCTTGACCTCCCAAAGTGCTAGGATGACAGGTGTGAGCCACTGTGCCCGGTCTTAACTTATTTATTTTTCAGTTCACACATGAAGGGAACATAATGTGATGAAAGAGCACCTGGAAAACAGCCAGGATGCCGGAATTTTAGTCCTAGAAAATAGTGACTGTGGGCAAGTCATCAAATGTACCTGGTCCTCTGTTTCCTTACTCATAAAATGCGGACCTTGGGAAAGGTGATCAATGAGGGCTTCATCAGCTCTGAAGTCTATACTGCTGTTTCTGTACATCTCTGTTCATTTATTTAGAAATGGAACAAACACTATGGCAAGAAGTCACCCCTACCATGCAGGCTGCTGAGAGGATTGAATGAGTCTGCAGCACACGTGGACAAGGGCCTGGTCCCCAGTAACCACTGCATAAGATCTACCTAGTATTCTATTCAGTATCTCAATAATCAAGTCTTATCTGGTTTATGTCTTTGGTTATTAATTTCCCAATTTATAAAATGAAGTTCTTGGATTAAATGAGTGATATTGAATGGACCACCACCAAAAATTGCTTTGATTTTCCTCACTCAAGCAATTCATATTTTTAAAGATCCTGCACCTTCCAAAATTGAACGTATTGAATAATAATTTTATTATTCTCTCACTTTAAATACTGACCATCATGTGCAGATAAATATTTTACTCTGGTTTTCTACCCCAAATGTTAAGATCAGAATGTTTAGAGCCTTCAAAAACAAGGGCTGAGGTGGGGCTGGTCATACCCAGAGCTATCAGCTGAGGAGCCTCCTATGGGGATGATAGTAAGTGTGCTGTTAGTTCTTGTACCCTGGGACTAAGAGCAGCAGAAGGGAAATGATTTATCTAATTTTTTAAAGGAAAATTTTTAACTCTAATGTGTACACTGCAAATTGAATCTAATTATTAAAACTTTTGCTTTTTCTTCTATAAAATTAAAGCCTGCTTGTTTTAGAGAAGTGCAAAGGTGAAAACTTCACCCAGGAACACCTACAGTGTTCCGGCAGGTAACCTAAATATATACAAAGTGAGTAGGTCTTTGGAGAATAGTGTGAAGAGGGGTAACAGAACAGAAGAGGTTAAATGAACAAAAATGTCTAGAAGTCAAATGCAACCTTAAGCTGTCAGTTTGTAATCTCTCATTTAAAACCATCATAATTTCTTCAGTCATAGACAATCGCTGTTAAAAATCTAATGTGGGCTGGGAGCAGGAATTCACTCCTGTAATCCCAGCACTTTGGGAGGCAAAGGCAGGTGGATCATGAGGTCAAGAGATCCAGACCCTGGCCAACATGGTGAAACCCCGTTTCTACCAAAAATACAAAAATTAGCTGGTCATGGTTGCACGCGCTTGTAGTCCCAGCTACTCAGGGGGCTGAGGGAGGAGAATTGCTTGAACCCGGGAAGTGGAGATTGCAGTGAGCCAAAATCGTGCTACTGCACTCCAGTCTGGTGACAGAGTGAGACTGCATTTCCAAAAAAAAGTAACGTGTATTCTTTCAGTTCTTTACTTATACACATAGTATTATGTTAATATATGTTTAACTTTGTAACAGAAATGATACCCTAAAGAACATTTTTTTCTAAGGTAGTTTATTTAATATACCATGAGCATTGTTTCATAAACACGTGATTTTAATGGCTGCACAATTCTTTTAAACACACGCCTTTATTCAATGATTTCCTCTTTGGGGACATTATGTTGCTCTCTTCCAAATTTGCCTAAATGTTCAAATAAACATCTGAAAGTCTTTGAGGTAAGCTGGTTCCAAAATGGTTTTTCCTATAGTTTTTCACTTAGATCTGTGTGGACCCTTGAAAGCTGGGTGGTCTCTTAGAGGCAGAAGGCTCCCAGAACCTGAGGTGCTGTCTGGTCTGGGATTTATGAAATCAGGGGCTTGCTTCTTGTTAACACACAAAGTGTGTACTGATGGAAGGATGCCACATCACATTTATGTTCTGCCACCAAACATATAGTGTTTGATTTAAAAATTGGGAATTGATCAAGCATGGAAAACATTAACTTATTTTCATTTTATCTGAAGTTTTCTTGATATAACTTTGAATTTTATTTAAAGTAGAATAAAAATGTTCCCATAGCAAAGTACTGTCACTTCAAGTAAACCTTTTCCTTTCCATTTTCTCAGCAGAATCACTGCAGCAATTGCCAGCTATTTGGTGAGTCTCTTCTCTCCCTGCTCCTAATCCACTCCTCATTGTTCTGAAAACAGCTCCATGACCATGTCACTCTTTTGTTCACTGACCATCAATGGTTCCTCACCGTTCACAGAATAAAATTCCGTTGTATAGATAGGCATTCAAAGCATTTCACTTGAGGCTCTAAACTGCTTTTGCCACCTCATTTTCAATGTCCTTCTTCAAAAATTGTTTGCTATAGTCAAACTGACTAGTACGAAAAACTATCTTTTACCTCCTGCCTGCCTGTTTTAAGTGGATTTTCTTAAATACCTACAACAACCCTGAAAAGCACAATTGTTATTTTTAGTCTGTATATGAAGAATCAGTGCATAAGGGAAAGAGGTAGGATTTGAACCCTGAGTTTTTCCACTGTGCTCATTTTTTTCCATTCTTTTTTTATTGTGGTAAAATACACATACAATTTACAATTTTTACCATTTTCAGTGTATAATTTAGTGTTACTAAATACATTCATAATGCACATGCATCACCCCATCCATCCCCATAACTTTTTGTCCTGTAAAACTAAAATTCTATACCCATTAAACAATGACTCCTCTTTCTCTCCTCCCCTACAGCCCGTGAAAACCACCATACTACATTCTGTTTCTATGACTGTGATTTCTCTTAACTATATCATGTAATTGGAATCATGCAGTATTTTCTTTTGATGAGTGGCTTATTTCATTAGCACCCTGTCCTCAAGGCTTATCCATGTTGTAGCATCTGGCAGGATTTTCTTCCTTTTTAAGTCTATTCCACTCACTTATAGATCACATTTTATTTATCCTTTCGTCTACTGATGGACCTTCGGGTTGCTTCCTTGTTTTGGCTATTATGAATATGGCTGCTATGAACATTGGTAGAATAAATATCTCTTTGAAACCCTGCTTTTGGGTAGAGACCCAGAAGGTTCCACTAAGCCCTTTTGGTTTGGATTCCCTACCCAGAGCCCTCTAATTGGCCCTTTACTTTCCTGCCTTTGAGCTTTTCCTTTTGCTGCGCAGCCTACCTGTCCTGTCCTATTTTGGTTCCCTGCCTACTGAAGTCCTGTTTATTCTGCAAGCCTCTTCTATTTGTACCTACCCAATGCCTTTCACACAGTAGGTGCTCGATAACTAATATATAGTTAGATATATCTTTACTATATCTCTGCTGAAACAACGTAAAGAGGTAGGAGGCAGAAATGATGTCTTATTATCCCTTATGACCTGTACACAGTAGACCGTTTAGGAAAAGTTTATTAAATAAATAAAGTCCCCATGCCCCCTGGAACAAAAGGTATGCAGGGCAGTGTATTTCATGGGCTGTCCAAGACCTCATGTCAGGAATGTATGTTTAGACAGGAAGAACACACAAGAGGCAAGAGAGTAAGAAAGGACGCTGGAAAATTTTGCTAGCTGGGTCAATTCCAATTTGGCAAAAACAAGCCTTCTGCTTTTTCTCTAGGGTTCTTTCTCCCAGCATCACTTATTAATGCTAATTAGTCAAGGGTGTGCCATGATGCAGAACACTTGTGACCTGTAAGGATTAGAGAGACAGACTGTCGTTTCTCAAATGACCCACGAGAGGCAGCCAGAGTCAGCAACGGGGTAGGAGAGGAGGGGAAGAGGAACTTCTCTGCAAAGAATCTCACTAAAGTAAGTGCAAGTAAAAATAAATCCACATGTAAAACAACTGTACAAATGTTAGCAGTATTTTCACAGCTGGGTTTCTTTGCCTAAAATACTTAGCACTTACTCTAGAAAACTCACTTCTAAACAGAAATGGTCTGACTGATCACAGAAGCTGAACCCTGATACAACTCTGACTTTGAACTTGACTTTTGCCCAGATGGGAATAAAAATAATGACTTCTTCTAAGTAAGAACCTTAATTGCCAAGAATTCGCACCAGACTGTGGTGGGTGACCTTTATCTCACATATGAGAACATTAAGGTCGGGTTTGGTTTAGGAAGCTAGATTCGTTAACAGTCAGCATATTTATATCCAGATTAGGTAGGACTCTGGATTTAAAACACTTTCCCTTGGAAAACACCGACTCTGTCTGTTTCCATGGCACTAAAAACACCCCACTTGAATAACTGCCCAGTTACTTATCATAGCAGGATTAGTGGTCTTCTCGAAGCATCTGCATTCACATTCCTGGTATTTATTTCCTGTAGATATTGGTTTCAAAGACTGATGCCACAAGACATGAATAATCATGGTGACTCACTTTTAGGGCCTTTCCCCTGGGGAGTGCCACCTACAGAGCCTCAGAATGTAGTGGGCACATATTAATTAAAATACGTTTCATCTCCAAATGACTATGACAGAAGCTATACTCATGAATATGACAACTAAATACAAAATAATATTGTAGTGACTAGCAATGATTCAAATATTGTGCTTATGATGTTATCTTTCATCCATTTATTTAATAAATACTTAATGAGTGAAGGGACTTCTATGTGTCAGAGTGCTGGTTATTGGAATATATAAGTGGAATTAGACACAGGCCATGTTTCAATAAATTTACAACCCAGAAGGCACTGTTCCTATCAACTAATGAGATTTTTTAATTTAATATTTTTTTATCAAAGCAAGGGAGTCTTCAAATTTAACAAAAATATATTTGGTAAGGAAACATTAGAGCCAATTATTCCTTCTTGGTTAAGAAAACACGCTTTGTAGTTACATTTCCATAGTGATCAGGGACTTCTCACCCCTTGAATTTCTGTAGCATAAACTGTTGACGTCTCTTCACTTCCCTGTCTCATTTCCTTGCCCAGGTGGTGAGCCCTGTGCATGAGCCTTGGCCTGACTCATCTTTGTATCTGCAATGCCTCACACATGCCTCACATCTCCCCGCCAGGCAAGCAGTGTTAGCGAAAACAGGATGTCATCATGTCATCAGTTAAGTAAAGAAGAGGTTGACAACAAACTGTGAATAGAAAAGTCAAATAGGGAGGCATTGGCCTTTAAAAAAATTATTTTCCAAATTATCCTATAGTAAAGTTGACTTTTTTCTTTGATGTACAGCTGTATGGATTTCCACATACGTATAGATTTGTGTAACCACCACAAAGAGGGTACAAAACAGTGCCATAACTCCCCAAAGCTTCCCCATGCTGTCCCTTTATAGTCACTCCCTCCCTCCACCATAATCCCTGGCAATCACTAATCTCTTCTCCAGCATTGTGCTTTTCTTTTGAAATTGGCGTCTCTTACTCAGCACGGAGTTATCTATGTTGTTCTTTTTTATTACTTAATAATGTTCTATCATATGTGGTATCACAGTTTAGTTACCCTTTCACTCATTGAGGGACATTTAAGTTATTTTCAGTTTGAAGCTACTGTTAAAAAAAAAAAAAAAATGCTGCTCCGAAGTTTTTGTTTTGCTTATCAGTTTCATGTGAACATACATTTTCATTTCCCTGGGGTAAATACTCAGGATTGACCTTGTGGAGTCATAGTGTAGATGTATGTTTCACTTTATAAAGAAACTGCCAAGCCGTTATCCAGAGTAGCTGTAGCATTTTCCAGTTCCAGCCATCATGTATGTGAATTCCACTTACTCAGCATCCTTGTCAACACTCTGTATTGTCAGTATTTATTTTGGATATTCTTTTTTTTTTGATGGAGTCTTGCTCTGCTGCCCAGGCTGGAGTGCAATGGCGTGATTCTGGCTCACTGCAACCTCCGCCTCCCGGGTTCAAGTGATTCTCCTGCCTCAGCCTCCAGAGTAGCGTGTGCCACCACACCCAGCTATTTTTTTTTTTCTTTTTCTATTTTTAGTAGAGATAGGGTTTCACCTTGTTGGCCAGGCTGGTTTTGAACTCCTGACATCAGGTCATCCGCATGCCTCGGCCTCCCAAAGTGCGGGGATTAGAGGCGTGAGCCACCACGCCTGGCCTTATTTTGGACATTCTGATAGGTGTGTGGTTGTAGCTCATTGTTGTTTAAATTCACATTACCTTAATGGCTTGTGGTACTGAACATCTTTTCTTGTACTTTATACAGTAGTCCCCTCTTATCCAAGGTTTCGCTTTTTGCAGTTTCAGTTACCAGCAGTCAACTGCGGCCTGAAACTATTTAGGAGAAAATTCCAGAAACAAACAATTCATAAGTTTTAAACTGCACACTGTTCTGAGTAGTGTGATGAAATCTTGTGCAGCCCTGCTCCATGAGACATGAATCCCCTCTGTCTAGTGTATTCATGCTGTATAGGCTACTTGCCTGCTAGTCACCGAGTAGGCACCTCACTTCCCAGATTACTGTCACAACATTCCATCACATATTCATTTTATCATCTCACATCATTATAAGAAGAAGAGTGAGTGCAGTACAAGATGAGGGAGAGACCACATTCACATAACTTTTATTAGAGTATATTATTATAATTGTTCTATTATTATTAGTTATTTAGGGTTCAGTATGATCCACAGTTTCTGCATCCACTGGGGGTTTTGAAACGTATCCCCTGTGGATAAGGAGGCGACGGTGGTGGGGGCACTCCTGTGTCTTCTTTGGTGAAGCATCTGTTCAAGCTCTTTGTTCTTTTTTAATTGGGTTATTTGATTTCTTATTGTTGAGTTTTGAGAGTTTGTTATGTAATCTGGATACAAAGTTCTCTGTTAGATAAGAGATTTGAAAATATTTCCTTTTAGTCTGTGGCTTGTCTTTTTATTCTCTTGGAAGTGATTTAGTAGAGCAAAAGTGTTTGATTTTGATAAAATTTCATTTTTTCTTTTTTGTGTCATGCTTTTGGCATCATTTAAAACTCTTTTCCTAATCCCAGATAATAAAAATGTTTTTCTATATTTTCTTCTAAAAGTTTTACAGTTTTATGATGAATACATTGCCTTTTGATGAACAAAGAAAATTGGCTACTTGATAATAGATTTCCTTCTTGGTGGTGTAATTTGCCCTATTGATTTTGGAGAGTTGTAGGAGCCTTCTGGACAGGGCTTCATGCCTGGGAATGTCTCTTGCATCACACACAGGCAGAACCGCAGTCTGCTATCCACCATCAAATATTCAAAAATAGCCTGATAAGCAAGTGTTTTTTCATGTGTGCTAGATTCATATGATGATAATGCCTGATCTGAACCAATGTGAGACTACTTGTGGTTTTTTTTTATCCCTATTTTTGTGACCACCGCACATTGAGTTATTGAAGTCTTCATGTGTCGAATTAGGGGTCCTACTCCAGGCCCTGATCAGAGTATTCCACAATATTCAGTGTATAGACTGTATTGCATATCTACCATCTGAAAATTCTGAATCCTGAATAGTGGATTTGTTCACAAGGGTTTCAGAAAGAGGACTGTGCATCTGACATTTAAATAGTTCTTGTGATATGATAGTTCTCATAATCATGACAAGGAACCTCTTCTTCCAGTGTCCCCAATCTTGACCAGAAGTTCACATTAATTTGACTGAGAATGGAAAGAGAGATCACTCTATTTACTACATTATTCAACCCAAATTGATATGTTTCTCTTGTGACAAAGGAGGTTTCTTGATATCTTTTCCCATTCTTCTTTCTGGTGATAAAACTACTGGCCAGGCAGCCCCTAAATTTTGGAGAAGACCTTGGCTTTCATATGATGATGTATGTATGTGAGCACACACATTGGTTAGAAACAGGATGGGAGGCCTGGGTTAGACCCAAGCATGGACACCCCAGCCCTCTGCTGGCCAGGACTGGGATGCTGTGTGCCCAACTGGGCCAAATGGAAGCAAGCAGGAAGATGAGACGTGTGGCATTATTTGGGGCAGTCTGTGCACAGTGACTGACACAGAGCAAAGGCCCAACAGATGTTAAGCAAAGGGCATTCTGACCACAATGTCTTGTCATTTCAGGTGTAACTGTGCCTATAATTGTACCATAAGGAATTCAGCCCATGTGACTAAGCTATGCCTTTCTCTGTAGCAGCTTAATGGGAAATCAAGGCATCTTCGGCACTGTAGCATGTCACTTTATCAGACACTGATCCAACTCACGCACTTTGTCCTTCTGATGCATGTCTTTCCTCCTCCTTTACTGCTACAATTAGAGTGAGAACTCCTGCTATGATTCCACTCCCTGTCTAAAACCAAGTGTACTCTGAGAAAGAAACTATTCTCTGTCTGCTTCCAGAAGCTTATCTGAAGACTTAAAGAGAATAAAATTAATAGCCAGGAGTAACAAAAAGAGAGAGAGAGAGAGAGAGAGATTTTAGCTTGCCATTTCTTTAAGTTATGTATTTTCGTCTTGTGAAGTTCAATTTGGAGAAAAACACTTAGACATGAGGCAGGGTCGGTTCAGGGGCAGGGCCATATTTAAAAGCTCAAAATGCTTGTTTTTGTGGTGCCAAAGGAATCGACACTTCTTTTTTCTTCCCAAAAGGAAACAGAAGCTTATTATCCTGACAGAAAGTAAAGAAGTTTTTAGGTGGAGATTAACCCTTACTCCCAAACACTGCGGCTCCTGTTCAACTTCTTGCTTAAGAGATTTCAGTAACTTTTAAAAATTCTTAGCATGCTACATTGGTTGGCTCTCCAAATAATTTAGAAAACTTGTGACCTAAAGCTTTCACGGAGTTGATGTAACTGTTCTGGAAATCTCTTGACTTGAACTTGAGACTCACTCGTACACAGCTGCAGTATATCCACCATCAACAGCAGTCTGTACCCAGAAAGCAGAGGGAAATGGGGGAAAAACAAGAGACAACCTCCAAGAAATCGCTTTCCTAAGCTGCAGTTCTATATATTGACCACCAGGTGTCTATCTTCACACAAGTAGTCTTGCTTGGATGCTGGTGTACTATTTGTGGGATTATTGTAAAAATGAAAGCAGTTTTTTAGCTATGGGTACATGTAAGTATAAATGTGCAAATGTAAAGTGAAATCTCAAAGCCAAACTTAATAATTTACAATTCCTTATCTAAGTAGGATAATCAATTGAACCTTGTGTTGATCTTTTAAAGTTGTTTGAAAAAACTAATTGGGGTAGTAAATGGCCAATAGATTTGGGGAATGGTGAAAAAAAAAATTGTCCTCTTTCTAAATCTTATCATGCTATTTTTTTAAATTTCAAGCTTCTTAGCATGCAAACAGGTGTATGTTCCCAGGAACATGGCTTTTGGTAAAAACAGACAAATTGTATTCTGAGCTGGCTTCTGTACTCTGTAATTCAATTTCATAGTTCAGTCTCTATTGTAGCTTGTTTTCCAGTTTCAATTCTAGGCCCTGATACAGGTGAAAAATATCTCTACCGGGAAGTGCAAGAATAAGATTTGACTTCTTTTGTCCCATAATTGGAAGTGACATTGTAATAGAATTAGGTAACTCCAGTAAGGTTTAGGATGCACAATTTATGCATTTATGGCAATCTTAGAAAATAAGTGCTCTTTTGGTCTGCAAAGAAAGGTCACCAGATTGAACCGCTTCAGGGCTATCTTTTATATCTCTCACTCTACTTTTGTTTGTTGTTTGTTTTGTTTTGCTTTAAGTTACCCAAAAATTAATTTCCATAATTTGAGGAATCTTCTTTTCTCATTCTCTTCCTTGCCAAAACATGGAGGTCCCTGAGAGCCCTAGAGGCTCCTTATATTTTTAAATAAATTATATATATAGTACAGAAGTACTTTAAGCGAAAGAACTGTACCATCCCACGCAACTATTTTAGTGAGGGCTGAGAAGGAAGAAAATGTAAATATATTACATCAAAGCACTGCGTTGAGACTGAAGACTGCCCTTTTGGTTGTTATTATTAATTTTTATTTGGTTTTGTTTATTGTTTTTGATACCTTTGAAACATTAAAATAAGTTTCTCCAGTGACCAGATCTATCAAGCTCTTTATTGGGTGGTGCTCTTACCAATGCTGGCTTCTCATTTCTGTTCCCTCAAATATTTATAGATAATGCTTACTAAAGCTCAGTTTGTTCCCTAATTTTGTGTTTTTAACACTATTTTTTACAATACATTCATTTGTGCGTTAATTTGACCAAATTTTTTATTACTTACTGTGAACTTTATGCTGTGAATAGAATAAAAATGATTAGGAACCAGGCTTCTCTCTCAAAAAGCTATTAAGCCAGTGAAAAGAATTTTATAAGCTATCTCCTAAACACACTTCTGGATCCTATTTAATAAAGTGGAAATATGTTATGCTGATGGCATTTGTGAAATAAAACAAATTTCTGTTTTATGTCATGTAATGTGCTTTCAATATACAATTATTATGTTTAGAGAGCATTTTTACTACAATACATGAAATAATGAATCATATTTTTGCAGTGGAGGTGAAACATAGTGATCTACATGTTTACATAAAATTACCATGCAAATTATATCTCCAATATTATTTATTAAACTAATGGATGTGAGCAGAGAGGTAAGGACTGATATCAATATATTTATTATATGAAGAGGAAAATAAAAATTCACTTTGCAAAATTATTTTCACTTGGCTTTAGTTGTCTGGATATAATTATTTTACTTTTATTATTATATTCAAGTCATTGCATCTGTTTCCAAAATGTTCTGTAATGGAAGTATTAACAGGAAGCAAGTTCTGCAACTGAAACTGCTTTCTCTCCAACCATAGCATCCATGGTGATGAATGAACATAGGAAAAGAAATAAAAGCAGTAGAAACCTGGAAGGAAAACCTCTCAATGCTTAAGTTAACTTTGGTTAGAATGAAATGGAGAGGAACCATCTCTCTATTTCTTTTGAAAACCATTCTTAAAAATCCCAGAGTGCGTGTTACAGCAATTGCCAAAAGACCAAATGAATGGGTTTTTCATTAGGCAAGATAAAATGGCAGAGAAAAAATTGTATTTTTTTAAAGGATGTCAATTCTGGTCTAGTTACTATGATTCGAAAAGAAATTCAACAGGTTCACATTGCTTCATAAAATTGTGAAAATAGCAAGCCTGCTTAAGCAGAAAGGGCCCCTTTAAAGTCTGAAAGATAACTTCAAGGTCAAGGAAGTTCTTTGTACTCTTTTATTTATTTGCTGAGTTCTGACTAGTTTGCTGACTATAAACCTTTACATTCATCTTGCTGTTTTCCACTTGAGGTGGTCATTTGTTTATTAATTCACTAAATATTTATTGAATGTCAGCCAGCATTCAATAATGGGCATGTAAATTAACAGACATGGGTCTTACCATCAAGGGGCTCCCTATCTAATGTAATAGCAAATGGGTCCATCAACTCATTAAAAATATTAAATTATTGAATTATAATAATGTGAACACAATTTCAGCAGTTCAGAGGGTTGATCCTGACAATCACCCATGAGGGGATATTTAAGCTTGTCTATAGCGTTTAACTACTTTTTGATAGCCATGAGGTGGTAGAAGGCATTTCAGGAAAAAATAATACCATGAAAAATCATGCAGCATGTAATTATATGCTTGCAGACAAAGCATAGAATAATGTGGCTGGAGCACATGTGCATGGGACAAAAGTAGCAAGAGATGAGGACAGAAATAGTAAATTAAAACTAGGTTATGATAATTCTTGATACCATTGAAAGGAGCAATGTAATTATGTAATGACTACATTTACAGAATGCAGTTAAAAAGAAAAAACCCTACATCACAACTTTATCACTGAGGACTCTTCAGATTGTAAGTAACTGAACACCTAGGCCAAATAGCTTAAACAAAAAGAGAACTAAATTGTTTGCGTAAATGCATGGGTAGACTTCAGGCATAGCTTAATTCAATGACCAAATGACATCCTCCAGGACCTATCTCTCTGCCCTGGGTTTGCTCCATACTAAGGATCTTGGTATTAATGCTTTACCTCACTTTGTTGCCATGACCTTAAAAGCATACTTTGAGACTGACATTATCCAGATGGTAGAGTATGAAGCCCCAGATACTTCTTTCCTCCAGTGGAAACACTGATTCAACAACAATATATAGACCAATTCCCTTTATGATAAAGTAGAAACCAGTTAAGAGGTTTCTGCACCCCAAGTGAATGCAGAAATCGTATCAAAGCCATTAGAAAAATTTACGGCACCTTAATACCATAATCTCTCCCCTTGTCACAGCACCACACATTTGGGAAGAAACTCCTAGCTCCCAGCCTCTCCCTAAGAAGGAAGAAAGACGTTTCAGCTGTATGTCCAGTGGTCTGACCTTTTGGGAGGTACCTGAGGGACTGGCTTCTGTTTTACCTGTCTCAGAGCACTTATAGGAGCCAGCATACTCTAGATTTCTGGGAGTCACTGAGAACAAAATAGAGATGGGAAGCTTATTGCTGCTTCAGAGGGCTTATGGTAGAGCATATTGGGCTGAAATGGCCTCTCACTCAGGGGAGAAAGAGAAGAGTGGAGTATGTATCAAACTTTCTGACTTTTCATGAGCAACTGGTTTTTGTCTAACTCAACTTGGGTTGCTGATGAAACAAATATACTCTAGCTCTTTGGGGGAAGCTGAGAATAAGAATGAGCTGGGAGCATGCTGCTGTTTTAGAGGACCCATGGTACAGCAGACAGACATCAGAGGAAGCCAGAGATTATGAGTTCCTAAAAAAAGAAACAAGCAAATCTCTACAATTAAGAATCTACATGCAAAAGTCCAAAGAAGACATATCACAGAAAAGATTTGAGAGGGCCCCAGAATCCCCAGCCCATCTTAATGATGTTATCATTCCCTGTACAAATGCAGTGTGTAAAAACTGGGAGAGGTGGTTGTTTTCTCAAATGTATAAGTACCAGCGCAAAGTTTAAAAAAGCATGAAGAAACAGGGAGAAATGCTCCAACAAAAAAGTAAACAAACAAATCTCCAGAAATCAATCCTAAATAAATAAAAGTGTATGAATTGCCTAACAAAGAATTATTTAAAAGATACTCAATGAGTTCATACAATGACTGAGCAAAACTAGAATTTCAAGAAAAAGATACAAACAAAAAGAATAGAATAAGTTTTGGAGCTGAAGAACTTTGTAAATGAGCTGAAAGAAATAACTAATATTGTAAGTTAAAATTAAAATCTTAAGCCCCCACCCCACACCAACTGAATGGACCCCCTCTTGGCCAAAAAATCTGTAAAGAAACCATAAAAACTGAGTTCCCAGCCGTGATGGGACAGGAGGTCAGACATGCCTTATTGTACACCCTCCCTTTTGCAGTTTAGACACAATGACTGACCAGCACTAATGTTAAAATAGAGATCTAAGACTGACAAAACAAACTCTTTGTGGCAATAAAATGTTAAATTACAAACAGGACCCAAAGCCATGCCAGGCAAGAGTTAAGTCATGCACCCCCTACACTTAAAAAATAAACTATGTTCTAACTGCCACAAGATTTTTCTTTTTCTTTAGCAGCTAAACAAACACTGGTCTTGAGATAAGCAACATCTCAAAAAAACTTGCAGCTCTTCTACCACCAGGCACTGACTGACCACTCTGTTCTACAAGTCATACATAACTACCACTTTAATTAGACAAAAAACTGATTTGTCTGATAAGAAGATCACCAACCGTGGGCCCATTCTAGCCAGTTAAGAGGTTATGCACTTAAGCGCTTCCATGTCCCTCTTTGCTTTTTGAAATATAAGCCCTAATTGTAATGCAATGAGATGTTGAGTCAGGATCACCTGCTTGAATATTTGTAGCTCCTCTTGTAACCTGTTGAATATGTACATTAGCCAACCCACTCAGCATAAGCCTCCTACCCTAATCCCTGCTCCTTCAAAAGTGCCTCTCTGTTATTTGCCAGAGGCTATCCTTCCCAGTTGCGGATAGTGACCTTGAAGGCTGTAACCATTCACAAGAAATGAAATCTCCTCTCCTTTTCTAAATGTATAAATCTTGTGATTTTCCAGTTAACAGTGTTTAACAGCAAGCTTGATTAAGTAGAATAAAAAAATCAGAGAACTGGAAGTCATTTGAAATTACCCAGTAAGAAGACCTAAAGGAAAAGAGAATAATGGAAAAGACTGAAGAAAATCTAAGGGTCTTATGGGACGCTATGAAGACACACATACACACACACTATATATGTATATACTCTCTCTTTCTCTCTCTCTCTATATATATATTAAACATAGGGAAAGAAATAAAAGCAATACAAACCTGGAAGGAAAACCTCTAAATGCTTAGGTTAACTTTGGCTAGAATGAAATGGAGAGGAACCATCTCTCTGTATCCTTTGAAAACCATTCTTATGAATGATTTCCCTGATACATATAATATATATTATATTATATATAATAATATATATTACATATTATATATATTATATATAATATATATATTTGTAATATATATATTTGTAATCAGGGTTTCATAAAAAAGAAGAAAGGGGCAGAAAGCTTACTTAAGTAAATAATGGCCAAACATGTCCAAAATATGTGCAGGAGATAGATAAACAGGTTCAAGAAGTCTGGTGGAACCCAAATAGGATGAATCCAAAGAAGTCAGCACTGAGACACATTAAAATCAAATTGTCAAAATCCAAAAATAAACAAGTGATTTTGAAAGCAGCAAGAGAAGAATGACTCATCCCATACAATTGAGCAATATATGACTATCAGCAGGTTTCTTAGCAGAAATTTGCAGGCCAGAACAAAGTGGGATGATATATTCAAAGTACTAAAATGACAACTAAATGCCAATCAAAAATACCATATTCAGCAAAATTACTTGTCAAAAATGAAAGAGAGATAATGACTTTTTCAAAGACATAAAAGGTAAGAAAATTTGTCACCACTTGGCCTGGCTTATAAAAATGCTAAGGGGAGTCCTTCAAGTTGGAACAAAAATATGCTAAACATTAAGACAAAGCATATGAAAGTATAAAGCTTACTGATAAAAGTAAATACACAGACAAATACAAAATGCTATAATACTATAATAGTTGTGTGTAAATCACTTTTAGTTTTGGTATAGAAGTAAAAAAAGTATAAAAGGTAACTATAACTATAAAAATATGCTAATTGATACAATAAAAATGCAATTTGGTACACAATAACAAAGTGTAGAGAGGAGGAGTAATATACAATTGTGTGTGCAGTTGCACTCTTGTCCTCAGCTTAAGCCCCATTGTTATAATTATAAGCTATTTTATGTAAGTCCCATGATAACCACAAAAACTAACCTATGGAAGGTATGCAAAGGAAAATGAGAAGTGAACCAAAGTATTTCACTACAAACATCAATGAAACACAAATAAAGATAATGAAAAAAGTAGGAACAAAAGAACTATAAGACAGATAGAAAATAATTTTTAAATGGCTATAGTAAATCTGTTCCTGTCAATAATGACATAAAATGTAAATGAATTGAACTCTCTAAACAAAAAACACAGTGTGGCTAAATCGATAAAATTTTTAAAAACCTAGTCACATACTCTCTGCAAGAGACTCATTTTAGATTACAAATATGTAGGACAAGGTGAAAAAAATACAAAGAAAAAATATCTCATAAAAATGGTAACCAAAATCGAGCAAAGGTGGCCATAACTTTTTAGGCTAAATGGATTTTGAGTTAAACAGTGTCACAAGAGAAAAATGGATATAATACAATGTCAAAAGAGTCAGTTCACCAGGAGATATAACAATTATAAATACATATGTACCAAACATCAGAACACCTAAATGAATAAAGTGCACATTGACAGAACTGAGAGAGAAATAGACAGCAACACAATAATGATAGAGAATTTTAATATTCTACTATCAATAATGGATAGAACATCCAGACAGAAGATAAATAAGGAAACAGAGAACTTGAACAACACTATAACCCAACTGGACCTAATAGACATATACTGAACATTTCACTCAATGGCAACTGAAGATGCATTACTTTGAATTGTAAATAAAACAGCCTCCAGGATAAATCACATATAAAGTCACAAAAGAAGTCTTACCAAATTTAAAAAGATTAAAATAATAAGTATTTTTGACTGTGATAGAATGAAACTAGAAATCAATAGCAGAAAGAAATCTGAAAAATTCAAAAATATGTAAAAATTAAATAACACATGCATAAACGCACAATGGATCAAAGAAAAAAATCAAAAAGGAAATTAAAAAATGTCTAGAGACAAATGAAAATAAAATACAACATATCAAACCATATAGGAGGCAGCAAAATTAGTTCTAACAGGAAATTTTATAGCAATAAATGCCTACATTAAAAAAGAGAAAATATATCAAATAAACAACTTTACCCTAGACCTCAAGAAGCTAGAAAAGAAAGAACAAACTAACTCCAAAGTTAGCAGAGGGGAGGAAATAATAAACTTTAGAGCAGAGATAAACAAAATTGAGAATAGAAAAAGCAATGAAACTAAAAGCTTTTGAAAAAAAGGTAAACAAATCTGACAAACTTTTACATAGACTAAATAAGAACATAAGAGAGAAGACTCAAACAAAATCAGAAACTAAAGAGAAAGCATTACAATGAATACCATAGAGATAAAAAGATTTATAAGAGGCTGAACAATTATATGCCAACAAATTGGATAACCTAAAAGAAATGGATAAATTCCTAGAAATATCCAACTTACCTGCTGTGGTTTGGCTGTGTCCCCACCCAAATCTCATCCCGGCTCCCACAATTCCCATGTATCATGACAGACCTTGTGGGAGGTAACTGAATCATAGAGGCAGGTCTTTCCCATGCTATTCTCATGATAGTGAATAAGCCTCATGAGATCTGATGGTTTTATAAAGGGAAATTTCCCTGCACAAGCTCTCTTTTTTCTTGTCTGCCACCATGTGAGATGTGCCTTTCACCTTCCACCATGATTGTGAGACTTCCCCAGCCACATGGAACTGTGAGTTCATTAAACCTCTTTCTTTTGTAAATTGCCTGATCTTGGGTATGTCTTTATCAGCAGCATGAAAATGGACTAATAGAGTAAACTGGTACCCGTAGAGTGGGGCAATGCTGAAAAGATATCAAAAAATGTAGAAGCGACTTTGGAACTGGGTAACAGGCAGAAGTTGGAAGAGTTTGGAGAGCTCAGAAGAAGAGAGAAAAATGTGGGAAAGTTTGGAACTCCCTAGAGACTTGTTGAATGGCTTTGACCAAAATGCGATGATAACAGATAATGAAATCCACACTCAGGTGGTCTCAGATCGAGATGAGAAACTTGTTGGGAACTGGAGCAAAGGTCACTCTTGTTATGTTTTACCAAAGAGACTGGCAGCATTTTGCCCATCCTAGAGATTTGTGCAACTTTGAACTTCAGAGACATGATTTAGGGTATCTGGTGGAAGAAATTTCTAAGCAACAAAGCATTCAAGAGGTGACTTGGGTGTGTTAAAGGCATTTGATTTTATAAGGGAAACAGATCACAAAAGTTCAGAAAATTTGAAGACTGATAATGTGATAGAAAAGAAAACCCCATTTTCTGAGGAGAAATTCAACCTGGCTGCAGAAATTTGCCTAAGTAGCAAGGAGCTGAATGTTAATCCACAAACAATGGAGAAAATGTCTCCGGGGCATATCCAAGACCCTTGCAGCAGCCCCTCCCATCACAGGCCTGGAGGCCCAGGAGGAAAAATATGGTTTTGTGGGCTGGACCCAATGTCCCTCTGCTGTGTGCATTCTAGGGACTTGATGCCCTACATCCCAGTTGCTTCAACCATGACTAAAAGGGGCCAAGATACAGCTCAGACCATGGATTCAGAGGGTGCAAGCCCTAAGCCTTAGCAGCTCCCACATGTTGTTGGGCCTGCAGGTGCATAGAAGTCAAGAATTAAGGTTTGGGAACCTCTGCTTAGATTTCAGAGGATGTATGGAAATGCCTGGATGTCCAGGCAGAAGTTTGCTGCAGGGGTGAGGCACTCATGGAGAACCTCTTCTAGGGCAGTGTGGAAGGGAAATGTGAGGTGGGAGCCCCAAAACAGAATCCCCCACTGGACTGCTGCCTAGTGGAGCTATGAGAAGAGGGCCACCATCCTCCAGACCCCAGAATGGTAGATGCACTGAATGCTTGAACTGTGCACCTGGAAAAGCCTTAGACATTCAATGCCAATCTGTGAAAGCAGCCTGGAAAAAGACTGTACCTGCAACAGGGGCAGAGCTACTCAAGACCATGGGAACTCACCTCTTGCATCAACGTGACCTGGATGTGAGACATGGAATAAAAGGAGATCATTTTGGAGCTTCAAGATTTGACTCCCCTGCTCAATTTTGGACTTGCATGGGGCCTATAGCCCCTCATTTTGGCCAGTTCCTCCCATTTGGCATGGCTGCATTTACCCAATACCTGTAACCCCATTTTATCTAGAAAGTAATTAACTTGTTTTTTTATTTTACTGGCTCATAGCTGGAAAGGACTTGCCTTGTTTTAGATGAGACTTTGAACTGCTGACTTTTAAGTTAATGCTGAAATGAGTTAAGACTTTGGGGGAGTGTTAGGAAAGCATGATTGGTTTTGAAATGTGAGGACATGAGGTTTGAGAGGGGCCAGGGGTGGAATGATATGATTTGGCTCTGTCCCCACCCAAATCTCATCTTGGATTGTAGCTCCCGTAATTCCCACAGGTTGTGGGAGGGACCCAGTGGGAGGTAATTGAATAATGCGGGCAGGTCTTTCCTGTGCTGTTCTCATGGTAGTGAATAAGTCTCGTGAGATCTGATGGTTTTATAAAGAGAAGCTTCCCTGCACAAGCTCTCATTATCTCTTGTCTGTCACTATGTAAGACGTGCCTTCCACTTTCCACCATGATTGTGAGGCCTCCCCAGCCAGGTGGAATTGTGAATCCATTAAACCTCTTTTTCTTTAAAAGTTACTCAGTCTCAGGCATGTCTTCATCAGCAGAGTGAAAATGGACTAATACAGTACCAAAACTTATTCATGGAGGACTAGAAAATGTGAAAAGACAAACAAGAAATGAAGAGATTGACTTAGTAATTAAAACCTTCCAACAAAGAAAATCCCAGGGGCCTTTTGACTATTCTTGTCCTTTTGCTTTTTCATATAAGTTTTAAGATTGGTTTGTCAATTTCTGTGGAAAGCCCTGTTGGGGTATTGATAGGAATAACATAAAATCAATCTATTAAATTTGTGGAGAATTGACATAGTTGTAATTTAAGTCTTATTAACCATGTACATGGTATATATCTTGGTTAAACTGGATATTTAAAGTCACTCAAAGTTTATAAAGGTTTTACTTTTTTATCTTTGTGGATGTTTTGTATTTTAATTGATATGGTAAATGATGACTCATTATTATATCTTCTAGTTGCAGCTTATACTTATAGACAATCTGCATAAACTTCTCTAAGTCTAAAAGTAAGAGTCTACAAGTTCCTCTGGAATTTCTATATGGATTATATCATTTGAAAATAACAAGATTTTTTTCTTCTAAAAATAGATTTTTGCTCAAGGAAGCAAAAATACATTTGACAAAACCTCTAATGTAATGTTAAATGAAATTTTGATAGGAGAAAGATGTGTCATGCTTCTAATTTTAACAGAAACATTTTAAGAGTTTTACTATTTAGAATAATGATTTTAAAATGTTGTAGTGCCTTTCTTTCAGGTTGAAGTATCCTCCTCTTACCTGAGTTTATTAAGGAATTTTTAAATATAAAGAATGAATGTTGAGTATATTGCATGCTTCTTCTGCATGTATTGAAGAAATCATATGTTTTTTTGGTTTGATTTGTCCATGTCATTAATCACATTAATAGATTTTTTTATGATTGACCCAGCCTTGTATTCCTGGAATATAATTAGCTCAGCCAGCATGTATTTTTGTTTTCTACAATATGGAATTCAGTTTGCTAACACTTTTTCTTAGCTTTTTTCATCTATGTTTATAAATCAGAACTTGTCTGATTTTGTTCTCAAAATGTTCTTATCTTTTCTTTTTTAATATTCAGGTTATATGAGCCTCATAAAATAGTTGGGAGTGGCCTCATTTTTGCAATTCTTTGGAAGATTTGGTGTAAGGACAGAATTCTCTGTTCCTTAAACATTTGAATAACTCATCTCTGAGCTTGAATAACTCAAGCTCATTTTTTGTCACATGGTGTTCTTAAATCAGTTTTCATATTTTCTCTCCATTTCATCTAGGTTTTAAAATATGTTGGCACAAACTTTTAATAGCATATACCTTTAAGAAAATCTGCTGCATCTATAATTATATCTTTTAAAAATATCTAATGTTTTTTGGGGGAGGGGGACTGTTCCATTTTTTCCAGATTAATGTTGCCACTGTTCCTTTTTTCCCAGATTAATCTTGCCCATTTTTATGTCTTTTCAAACAACCAGTTTTTGTCTATGTTTATCCTTTCTCATATAATTACTTTGTATTTTTTTAAAATTATTGTTCTTTATTTTATTATTTTATTTTACTTATGTTCATTATGATAATCCTTCTAATTCCATAAATTGAACACCTAGCTAATTAAGTTTTAACTTTCCATCTTTCTAGGATAAACATTTAAGGCTGTATACCTTTTTTAAACTACTGTTTAGCTAAATCCCACAAATTTTGAAAGTAATATTTTTATAATAATTCTGTTCCATTTACCAATTTTCACTTAGAATTTTGAAGGTTTTCAAAGGCAATGTTTATTTTATTTCTAAACTTATGGGCTTTTTAAAATACACTTTTTATTTTACAATACTTTCAGAGTCACAGAAAAGTTGCAAGGATAACACGTAGGCTACAGAGAGTTTCCACATACCCTACACTCAGTTTACTTATTATTAACTTCTAACAATATTATGGTAAATTTGTTAAAACTGATGAAACAGTATTAATATGTTATTAACAATTAAAACTCATACTTTGTTTATATTTCTTTTGTTCTTATCTATTTTTTTCTGTTCCAGAATACTACATTTCAGTTATCTATCTTATCTCTTTGAACTCCCTTACAGAGTAACAATTTGTTAGACTTTTCTTGTTTTTGATGACTTTGATAATTTTACAGAGCACTGGTCAGTTATTTTGTAGAATGTTCTTCATTTGGATTTGTCTAATCATTTTCTCATGGTTAGGGGGTTATGGTTTTTTGGGGGATGAATGCCATTTTCATCACATCATTTCGTAGGGATGTAGTATTGACATGACTTATCATTAATGATGTTAACTTTGATCACTTTCCCTCAAGTAGTGTTTGTCAAGTTTCTCTACTGTTAGGTTATTCTTTTTTTCACTTTCTACACTGTGCCCTTTAGAAGGAAGTCACTATACGCAGTTCACATTACAGGATGGAGAGTTATGCTCCTCTAGGAGAGACAGCATGAGGATATTTACATAAATTATTTGAAATTTCTCTGCATGGTAGATTTGTCTCTTCTCTGTTATTTGTTTATTTAATAATTTATTTATGTCAGTATAAACTGATGGACATTTATTTTATACTTTGTTATAATTTAATTGTAGGCTATTTGTTGCTTTGCTTTCAAATTATTTCAGCTATGACTTTTTATGGATTTAAAGCTATCTTTTGACTATCTATTTCTATTTCATTGCATTGTGACTGGGTAAAATAATCTGTATAGTACATATTCTTTAAGATGTATTAGTGTTTTTTATATCCTAGTAGATGGTAAGTTTCGTAAATAATCCAAATACCTAAAAATAATTTTCATTTTTGAATTATTGAGAGAAAATCCCTACATATGTTGTTAGATAGTAACTTTACTAGATTGTTTTTCTCTTTTTATAAAATTAATTATTACGGGTAAATAGTAGTTGTATATTTTTATGGGGTACATGTGATGCTTTGGTACAGGCACACAATGTGTAATGATCAAATCGGGTTAATTGGGGGTATCCATCTGGATTTTTTTTCTGTTTAATATAATGAGAAAAAATATATATATATATGAAATCAGAAATAGACATAAAACTCTCCCACCACCGTGACAGTAAAAAATCTTCCATTTCTTTTTATACATCTGCCATTTTATTTATATAATTTGCAACTACATTATTAGAATATTCAAGGTTAGATTTGTTTATTTTACTTGGTAAATTAAAGCTGAAATCTTTTTTTTTTTTTTTTTTTTTTTTTGAGACAGAGTCTCTCTCTGTCACCCAGGCTGGAGTGCAGTGGCACAATCTCAGCTCACTACAACCTCGCCTCTTGGGTTCAAGTGATTCTCCTGCCTCAGCCTCCTGAGTAGCTGGGACTACAGGCATGCACCACCATGCTTGGCTAATTTTTATATTTTCAGTAGAGATGGGGTTTCACCATCTTGACCAGGCTGGTCTTGAACTCCTGACCTCATGATACACCTGCCTCGGCCTCCCAAAGTGTTGGGATTACAGGCATGAGGCCTTTTTAATCCTTAATTATGCTTTTATTAAAGTCTTACCTTTCTGACAGTCATAAAATTACATAAGGTTTCCTTTGATTAGTGTTTGCCTAGTATTTTTTCTCATTAGTTTAATCTTTCCTGTGTCCTTATGTTTTAGAAGTATCTATTGTAAATAGCAGATGTTGGGTTATAAAGATATATTAGTTTCACAATCTTTGTCTTTGGATAGGAAAACAATTTATATTTATTATATAACAATATAAGCACATGTATTCTACTTTGTCTTTGTATTTATTCAGCTTTTCTAAGTTTCTGCTTTGTGCTTTTCTTACTTATTTTGGAGTGCTTGATTTTCTTGGAAAGTGTATGTTCTAGTATTTTTAGTGATTACCTTAGAAATTCAGTATATGTGTACAACTTACCAACATCTATAGTTCATTGATATCTTCTCCCTATAACAGTACAAGAAACTTAAAAAATTTAGGTTATCTTTTTCTTATTTTATATATTACTATTGATTAACACATTCACTGTTTTAATCACATGAGTAGGCTCAAATATACATTTTAAAGTTTTTAAAAAGTCAATTTATTCTTTTTTTTTAGTTTGTATTTTTTTAAACAATATCTTACTCCTCATCTTGCTAGAAACAGAAGTTCCACCCTACATTTTCAATTTCCCTTAGGACTCCTTAAAATATCTACAGGGTTGGCTTTCACAGTACCTATCTGTCACATGATTATGACATGTATGTATTAATTCTCTCCTCCTGTAACGAGAGTCTCTTGACAGCAGTAGGCCACCACGGAGAAAGTTTAAAATGTTGGCTTTGCAGTGAAACTACATGTTTGAAGTTTCCTGACACCTGATTATGTTTGTTTGGCTTAAGACCATAATTGTTTTTCTCTTGTTCATCATAAAAATAATATTTCTTTTTACTACCTTCTTTACTCAAAAAAGTGGATTTTTAACAACCTTTGGATTATAACGATGCACTTGAACAATCTTCCTTGTTATATACCAATTTCACTTAAAATTTGTTTTCCGGTGAAAAAAAATCAAATCATACCCCACCTTGTAGAAAGACATGGAACATCTGAGTATTATCTGTAGCAGGCACATCTGGTACCTAAAAAAGCATGGAGAACTTAAAATGTACCTGCCACCACTACCAAGATTATATTTAAGCAAGGAACATGTCCAGGTTGATGAAGAAACATCTCTGGTATGAGACACCACTTGTGAAATATGGAACTTATTACTGAGTTTTCAGCTATTAACAATTGCACCAAATGGTCTTGTGACTCAGCTGCACAAGAAAGGTTTATTCTTGGCTGAATACAATCAATCAACGTACCCATTCTGAGTCTAATGTCCGCAAAACCCAGACTCCAAGCCAAATTTTTTCTGGGGCTCTGACTCATAAAGTCTTATTATTAACATCTTCATTCTAAACACAACTCTCGCCTAAGTGATAGAGCCTAGATGGTTACAGTGTGGATGGAGGGGGGGTGCTTTGTTACCCTAGAATGGGTGGCTGTACTTGTACTTGCCTCTGCCCAGGGGAGGCTGCCTATTGGCTTTGATTATAGGAACCGACACTGGGGATCTAGGCCAAGTTCCACTCTTGCATGTAGGAAGCAGACCTTCTGCTGCCGTTATGAAAAATCGTGGGTATTAATATCATAAATCTCAGTGATTGCTTAGACAGTCTTGCATATTAGGGCCCCATTTTTAGTTTGCACTTTGCTCAGACCTTGCTCTAATGCTGGGCTTCTTTCAAATTATTTTGGCAGTGTGTTGGCTGTTCAGCAGTTATTGGGAAAAAGAATGAGGGAAACAGAGACTGGGCTCTTACTTCCTTCTACAGTTCTGTGGCCTGCCCTGTCCCCTGTGCTACAAACCAGATTGGGAGGAGTGAGGTTGGCATCTGGGCCTGGAAGTAGAGAGTGAGAAAGGACTTACAGATTATCCTGTCCCCTCATCCCAGTTGACCTGAAACTTAATTTGCCATTACATTTCTCCATGTATTCATAGTGATTATATTCCTCAGATGTTCTGAAATGATCTCAGTGGAAAATAGCCCATTCTATTGCTCTTAAGAGAACATTTATATTTATGAGACCATATGTCCTAAATTTAGGTTTGGAGACTGTTTTCATAATATCCTCACTCTGCAATAGGCTTAATAGATAATTTCTACTGGTATTTGTCCTCATTTGCATTGAAATTAGTTACAATGCAGAGTTTCAATTTATACACCTATTTATACCCTAATTTATACCTTAGTCCTCTGGGACTTGAGCTCTCTTCCTTCTCCTTTGACTTTCAAAGACATGATCTATGGTGGTGAGTCTAGGGACCAAGAGAAGTGAGGAATAAAAAGAGATGAATCCACTGTGCAGACAGTGAATTTGCTTTTTTCTCACCCAGGACACCCTCCCTCATTGGACATGGCCCCTCCATGCTTGGCTAGGTTGCTAAGCTTCAAGGACAGTATCCTGCACATGAGAATTGCTCCAGACTCATCCTCTCCCTGCCACCTGTGCCTCTGTGTCTTCTATTGCCAGCTGATTTCAGATTTAGCCATAGTTAGAATCATCAAGCACTTGATAGCTTTGTCCTTTTCGTGTCAGCATTTAATCCTGGTGTATCTGGAATCCAGCTTGAATCACAGCTTAGGAATCCATATATCAGACATCCTCTCCTCACCATGATTTCCCCAAGTACTTCACACTACTACCATCCAGAAATTCAGGAAAGAGATAGAACTACTGCATATCTGACTTGAATTATATGATAGAATTGTCCACTGGGCAGTTAAAGTGTCCATACTGATTGAAGCTTATTTGTCACTCTTATTTTGCTGCTCCACCAGTATTTTAAGCTACCAAAGAAATCTCTTTCAGCTGTTCTTTTACCAAACCACTTTAACAGCAGTTGCTTCAATGACCAGATAACAATTCATAAAAATTAATCTGATCTGTTTTCCAAATTGGTTTGCAATTTGCATTGTTATCAGAAATATATGAGACCATCCTTTTTAACACATCTCTGCCAGCAGTAAGTATTATGATTCTTTTTAATTTTTTGCTAGCGTGGTAAGTACAAAGTCATAGCACATCATTAATTTGCTGTTTTGTGGCTTCTACAGAATTTGAACATATTTTCATGTGTTTGGTGGCCATTCGCATATAATTTTCAATGAGTTGCATGTAACTTTTCTTTACTCAGTTTTCTAGCAATTTATAAAAGCTATTTGGATATTGTAATTAATTATTTTGCCTACTATTTGCATCATAAACATTTCCCCAAAGTAAACATTGTTGAAATTGCTCATACTTTTCCACACACATTTTAACTTCATTTAGTAAATTTAATTTTATTTAAAGTTTTACTTTTAAAATCAAGTGTCATTTAATTTAGTCTTCCCTTTTATAGAGTGTCTTTTCTTTTCTTTTTTTTTTTCTTTTGGAGATGGAGTCTTGCCCTGTAACCCAGGCTGGAGTGTAATGATGTGATCTCGGCTCACTGCAATCTCCGCTTCCTGGGTTCAAGTGATTCTCCTGCCTCAGCCTCCCAAGTAGCTGGGATTATAGGCATGCACCACTACACCTGGCTAATTTTTGTGTTTTTAGTAGAAACGGGGTTTCACCATGTTGACCAGACTGGTCTTGAACTCCTGACCTCAAGCAATCCACCTGTCTTGGCCTCCCAAAGTATTGGGATTACAGGCATGAGCTGCTGCGACCAGCCTTAGAGTTTCTAGTTTTAAGCAAGATGCTTCTCTTACCTCTAGGTTTACCTGGAATCTCCCAAATATGCAATCTCACTTCAAAATAAATGTCCATCAATAGGGAAATGATTAAATAAATTATGGTAGACAAACACCATTAAATGAAGAAAAAGAGTTACAACAGTTGTCTTGAAAAGACTTCCCAGGAAATATTTTTGAACGACAAAAGCCAATTGTAGGAAATTATGTTATATGAATCCATACTTATAAAACAAAAATGCCAGAAGTGTGTGTAGGAATATATGTAATAGGTAGGTGTTTATGTCCTTTGTTTTTTTTTCTCTCTCTCTTTTTAGAGACAAGGTTTTGCTCTGTCACCCAGGCTGGGATGCAGTGGTGCAATCATAAATCACTGCAGCCTTGAACTCCCGGGCTTAAGTGAGCCTCTCACCTTAGCCTCCCAAGTAACTGTGAGCACAGGCATGTGCCACCACATCCAGCTAATTTAAATTATTTTTTGTTTATAGAGACAGGGTCTTGTTATGTTGTCCAGACTGGTCTCAAACTCCTGGCCTCAAGCAATCCCTCCATGTCTGCCCCACAAAGCACTGGGATTACAGGTGTGAGCCGCCATGACCAGCCTGTTTATGTCTTTATATCTCTACAAACTTAAAAAATATGGAAGGTCATATGCTGATGGGGATGGAAAGAAGAAGACGGAGGAGAAGAGAATAATAAAATAATTAGGCAAGATTATATTAAAGACAAGCATAAAAATTATAATACCTACTTCAAAAAATCAACTACATTTTAAGTCTTTGTTTCCTGAATGCCTCACCTTACTATAAAATTCACCCTTCATTTATTTTCAACATGTCCTCAAGGACACAAAACAAGATTATGTAGTCGATAATAAGAGTATGGTGGAGTAGAAAGAACTTAGGCTTAGCTCAGCTTACAGATATTTGGTGGCTTGTATGAGTCACTGTCTCTTGAAACCCAGCATAGTTATAATGATCTGCAGGTCCTTCTCAGCTTCACTCATTCCTCATCTATGACCTAACCCAGGGTTTCTCAGGGGTGTCACTATTGACATTTTGGGCCAGGGTTCCTTGCTGAGTGGGTGGGTGGGGTGGGAGGCGCAGTCCTGTACATTGCAGGATATTAAGCCGCCACATCCTTGGTCTCTGCCTACCAGATGCCAGACATCACTCAGTGGTGACAACCAAAAAATGTCCCTTAAGGGTGCAAAATCACCCCCAGTTTTGAACCATTAATCTAGTTTGAATGATTATTATATCCTTTTCCTGAAATTTGTTTTCTCTGTTAACTGACAAGAACACTGCTCAAGAATTCCTTTGAAAACTGACCTCTGGAGTATTTAAGTGTCCTTTATTTTGATTAAGTATGTGTCACCTTATCATTTGTGTGAGAGAGATATGAGCTTGTTGTTTTCCTCTCTGTATTACACAAACAAGTTATAATGACTCATTCATTACAGGCACAGGGAAGCTCAGCCTTCAGGTGCGTGGGGAATGTTCATAATAAATCACAATTATCTGAATTGTTTTGAGTGACTATTATATGGCTAGGGAACAATGACTTTGACTAATGAGGGAAGTTCCTTTCTATTTTTTTGCTTTATTTCTACAATAATCAGGTGTACACAATAACTGCTTTATTCTTTATTGCACTATTTTTTCTTAGAATTCTGGGCTTTAACGAAAGTGATACTCCAAGATAAAGGAATAAATCAGGAGCCTAAAACACCATAGGTTTCGGTGGTTTTGCTTTAAGGTAGTGTCTGAGTTTGGAAAGTCCAGAGAGCTCTAGAATTCTGAATAGCCCAGTTGTTACAACCTGAGGAAAATTCTCCAAATGTCATACATGGATTAATCCCACTCAAGGATACTCTTGGATTTGTCTAGGTCATGACTTTCAATCCATTTTCTCAGACAGTCAAGAAGCACAGAGGTCTACAAAACCATCATGTTGACAACACTGATTGTGTGATTTTTGTGTGGGTGGCACATGCAATCTGAGACTTGGTTTTGTCATAACCTGTTAATGGGGTTGAATGAAAGTGACTAACCCCATGACTTCCATGGCTAGTGAAATTTTTTTGAAGAACTTAATTATCACATAAAACCAAATAGCTTAGAGCAGTTCACAACACCAGCAAAAGTTTTTTGTGTTTATAACCATCCAAAACATCATTCATTTATTCATTTAATAAAAATTGTCTAAGTACCACGTGCCAGGGATTGGGCTGGGGATACCGTAGTGACAACATTCCCCCTGCCTTTGTGGAGTTTAAACTCTAGTGCAGTAAAGAGACATTAATGACTTACTGTCATAAATCAGTGTTCCACATGCTGAGGCAGGAGCACTGTTGCTGTATGGGATCTGTGCTACTTACGAGATCAGGGAAGACTTCCCCTGAGCAACAAAT
This sequence comes from Colobus angolensis palliatus, assembly GCF_000951035.1. NCBI lineage: Eukaryota > Metazoa > Chordata > Mammalia > Primates > Cercopithecidae > Colobus > Colobus angolensis. The sequence goes on along the minus strand of NW_012121932.1, from coordinate 8,902,069 downwards.
GCTTACTCTGAGATTTGAAGGATCACTAAGAGTTAACTTAGCAACAAAAGGAGGGAAGATCATTTCAAGAAGAGGATATTGCATGTGCAAAGTTCTTGTGATGAGGGTAGGCCAGTGCCACTGGAACTGAAAAGGGAAATGAAGAAAGAGATGTGGGATATGCTTGAAAGACGGCAGAGGCCAGACCTTCTAGTTCAAAATAAATTGCACCTCATCTTATAAACAATGAGAAGACTACAAAGAGCTTTAGGAACGAGTTGACATAATCAGTGTTATTTAAGCAAAAGGTTAATACAACTATGTTTTGAAATTCTTCTGCCTGAGTCTAAAGAATGGGTACAAGAGAGCCCAGAGCAGCTGCCGGCAGATAGTTTAGGAGAGTATTTGACTAGCCCAGGCAAGAGAAGATACTACTTTGTATTAGAATGGATATGGCAGTGGTAGTGAAGATGGAGAAAAATGAACAGAGTCAAGAGATTTTTATGAGGTAAAAATTGGAATTTGTAGTGAGTATTAGTAGGAGGCGAAAGTGGGAGCAGGAAGAAAGAAAATATGAGAATGGCCTTGGAAAAACTGGATTCATGGGATGAATAATACTTTTTCTGAATTTCAGATTAGGTTTAGATCACTTAATTAACTTTCCCAAGGTCACAGAGTCAATCCATGGCACAGCCAGGGCTGAACCCAGGTGAGTCCAACAGCAAAGCCAGAGGTTTATTTATAGCTGAAACAGTTCTTACAAGCTTTGCAAGATGCAGAAAATGAGACAATTTTTTTTCTTTTTTTTTTTTTTTAAGATGGAGTTTCACTTTTGTCGCCCAGGCTGAAGTGCAATGATGCAATCTTGGCTCACCACAACCTCCGCCTCCTAGGTTCAAGTGATTCTCCTGCCTCAGTCTCCCAAGTACCTGGGATTATAGGCATGTGCCACCATGACAATTTTTTAAAAAATAAAAACAATTTTTTAAAAATTAAAACTGGAGTTCTAGTACTTTTGATGAAATAGACTTCTCCTTACAATTTCACCCCCCCTCCACACACACACACTTTTGCATGTGACTTACCCTTCATGTCTAGGAAACCAATTAAAATATGGTTCTAGAAGGAGTCAGCAGGGTTGGCTGCATTGCTTTCCAATCATTCCAAACCCCACCATGAAAAAGAAAGAAAAACCAGACAGCAAAAGAAAAATGCAAGGATAATAGTCATATAAAAAATAAAACTGGATAGCAGCTTTTCTCCACAATTCTCAAACTACAAGGGGTTGAGGGCAAAATATCAGCACCCAAAAGCCTTGTGTTGGTGTTTGAGTTGCCTGAAATATCCACAACCAGAAGAAGCCCGGAGTAGCCAGAGCAGTGGAAAGTGTCATGGGCCAGTTCCGGGTTAGCACCAGAAAGGGTATTGTCCAGCACGAGCGTCGATTACAGGAAGAGGCCTGCGGCGTATCCTAAAGAGGCTGGAGCAGTCAATCCCCAAAAAATCCTTAAAACTAACCCCCAGAACTTCCTTCCACATAGATACACACACACACACACACACAAATATCTGGAAGCAGAATCAAGATAACTTATCAGTAGACAACCAAATTGTAGATGAAGGGAAGGTGGGGCTATAAAAGCTTCCCATCTCATAAATGAAAATTAATGATAGAATTAGGATGACCCCATTTGCAATTCCCCAAATTAGTAAGGGATCCAGTCATCAAGTATCATTGGCTGTTAACGTCACAAAAAGAGAGACACCCAGATATCGAATGTCTCCCATTGTAAAAACATACCACTGCCTACAGTCCTGACACATGGGTAGGAACTGAGTCGGAGCAGAATCTGTCTGATCTGATCCAGTTTGCAGCCAATACCAGGAATACAGGAGCAGGCTGAACTGAACTTTTTGTTGGCAATGAGCAAAATCGAGACTGCAGACAAACATCCAGGTCAAATGCCCTTTTTTTCTTTAATAGGTACATTATAAAGAAAAGAAAGGGATAAAAGGAGAAGACTTAAAAGATGTATCAGTTTTCTTTAAGTGGATCAGACTAACTGAAGCTCCTGGGATGTTCACTGGAGTAATAAAAGTATAAAGAAATTCACAAAAGTGAACAAGAAAATACAAGTTTGTGATTAAAATTGGGCAGAAGACTATGGCTGAAATGGCTTCTAAGGTGTTAACAAATTTTATATCTTGACCTGAGTGATGGTAACAATAATTTCTGCCTTGCAGTAACTCATAAAACCCTGCAGTTGTTTTGTGTGGTGATTCCTCAAAGATTGAGAACTGGAAATACTATTTGACTCATCAATCCCATTATTGGGTATATACCCAAAAGAATATAAATCATTCTATTATAAAGATACATGCACACACATGCTCACTGCAGTACTATTCGCAATAGCAAAGACATGGAATTAGTCCAAATGTCCATCAATGATAGACTGGATAAAGAAAATGTCGTACATATACACCATGGAATAAAAAGGAAAGAGATTATGCCCTTTGCAGGGACGTGGATGAAACTGGAAGCCTTTCAGCTTGCTTCATGTCTTTCTGTACATATTTTAATTTACAATGCAAAAACAGAAAAAAAGCAATGTAATTTACTTGGGCAGGCCCCAGTTTATTCTAAGAAATAAAATAGGTAGCTAGAGAGATAGGCTGTCATTCTTGCAAAAGTGAGAGCTTTTTTCAAAGTTTGCTTCGTATTTCCTAAATATTCATAAGAATTGTTTAAAGTGAGAATTAATATAGAAAATGAATTTACAAATGTGATCTATAGTTTTACCTCATCTCCACCTGACTTAAGTGACATAGTACTATGTCTAAAATTTATTTAATCAATGTACAGTCTGTGTGTTCAAGGTTACCTCTCACTGTGATCAAATCTGTACATTCTGAATGACTGGCTGGGACAAATAATCAATATCTGAGTGGAAAAAACACAACAGTTACCTAACCACAGGGTTGAAAAAGGAGACTGACCATGGTTGATGGCAGGGTCAAGAACTCTGGGTGGAAAATGTCTCCCATATCATATCAGAAGAAAGTCCCCAGAGCAAAGAATAAAAGGATAGTGAATGTTTAGGAGCTTTCCTGGGTGCCCAGAATATGTTTGGTTTATTACTGTGATGTTTCTGCAGCTGCCTGCTTGTAGAAAGAGCTGCAGGAAATCTGTCATCCTTCTTCAAAACAAGCAAGGGTCGCTAAAGCCCCATTATTGGACCAAAGCAGGAAATACAACAAAGCCCAACATAATACGGTTCTATTGAAAGGAATCTGACTTAGGAAAGAGCGGCGGATTTTTCTTGGGATTGTTAGTCTAAGCTGTTCCCAGACCGGTCATGATTAAAAGACATGCTTATGTAATGATCAACAGCTTATGACAAATCACAAAGGCTACCAATAGGAGAAGGAAGCCTGTGAATCCAGATGTAATCCTTTTCTGATGTGCCAGGAAATATTAACCATTGATGACAAAGTAAAATAAAACAAAGGTGATTGTTGCCATGCCATTTTTGGATGCATGCCAGGGCTACGTTACTGCCCATGGAGATGGGAAGGTCAGGCAGAGTCACCCATAAGTACAATTATATAGGTCCTAGTGTTGGCTGCTCCATCAAGACACCCTGTGACTTCAGGAAAAGCATTGAACTGAAGAGAGAGAGAGATCTCTTTTCTTGTAAGAAATGAAAAAAAAAGTTTAGTAATCTCTCCATGACATTTATATTAGCAAGGTCATTAGCCAAAATAGCAGGTCACCTTTCAAAGGAAGTCACATCATGTATATTCTAGGAGGTACATGGGACCTCTGGTTATAGCGCTTTTAAAGAAAATATGTGCATTGTCCATGTGCCAAGTATAAAATGCTACTAGATAGTAACTGACAATATACGGTGAAGTCTCAAATTCTATTTAAAATAGAAGTTTTTGATTTAGAGTCATACTAAATTAAAATAGAAGTTTTAATTTAAGTTAGAGTTTTAATAAATAGAGTTATACCTAGAGTTATGTAATGGTTTTCTCTGGAGAAGTTAACAATGATTTATGTATTCATTCCTCCTATAACCCAAATAAACATTTTGTAAGATCGATAGCCGTCATGTATCTCTGGATTCTAGTGTGCGCTGGATCCTCCCATGAGGAGGATCCTCCCTGAGGAGGATGTAAACACTAACACCCTCCCATGAGGAGGCCTGGACCCATCCAAGCCTTGAGCTTCTGAAAACCAGGTCTTTTGATATACTGAGAAATTCCTTTTCACTAGAGAGTGAGAAATGAAGACTTGCCTGCTGTCCTAAGTCCCAAATCTATTGTGCTAGGGGTAATAGTGGCCTTGATTCTTGATGAGCATTAAGCCACAGTCCCCTAAACCCCAATCCTCTTTCCACCATGTATGCCCATTTTGCCTGACTCTTTGGCCTTTTTCTTTGTCCACAGCTCAGTCCCCTCTATCCAGGCCAGTAAGCTAGATCTTTCCTTCTTTCCTTCCTTCTCTCCCTCACTCCTTTTTTCTCTTTTCCTTAAACTATCATTGAATCCAAGTGACTCAAATATGAATAAAAAAATCAAAGGAAGTTTAATTTTCCCACTTCTTCCCCTTTGTAGTCTCAGTTAGAAGGGTTATTACTACCTACCTAGAATAAAGTTTCTATGGCCAACATCGCCTGGGTTGTATCTCACAGGAGGGACTGCAGCTCAGCCAGGCTTAAGACTGTACGTTAGCTCAAGTCTGAGTCTCTGATCTTCCTTACATTTTTAAGATTCTCAAGAGTGAATAGAACACACAACATTTTGTAGCACTGGCCCCATACCTTGCAAATGTAGAAAACAAGCTGTGTCCAGCTCCAGAGCAATATCCTAGAAAAACTTTTATTCCTAGACTGCCAACTGCATTCCTTTTTTTTTTTTTTTTTTTTTTTTTTTGAGAATGAGTTTCACACTCTTGTTGCCCAGGCTGGAGTGCAATGGTGCAATCTCAGCTCATGGCAACCTCTACCACCCAGGTTCAAGCTATTCTCCTGCCTCAACCTCCCGAGTAGCTGGGATTACAGGCCTGCATCATCATGCCTGGGTAATTTTGTATTTTTAGTAGAGACGGGGTTTCTTCATGTTGGTCAGGTTGGTCTCAAACTCCCGACCTCAGGTGATCCGCCCGCCTCGGCCTCCCAAAGTGCTGGGATTACAAGCATAAGCCACCACGCCCAGCCCTCAAATGCATTCTTATCCACAGTCCCTCATTTGCATTTCCAAAATTCAAAAAGTATTTGACAGCAAATATTCACCTCAACTGACTGATGTGATTCATAGTTTTTATGTATCATGCCAAGTATGAATATTCATATACTTTGCTTCAAAATATGAATGTGTAGATTATAGGGTACTTCTGAAGATCCTATTAGAGGTGTTATATAAATAACTGGTATACATTATCTGACTAAGTCTGAATTCAGAAACACACATGACTCCACGAATTTTAGAGAAGAAATCATAGACTTGTTTTCCCAAAGAGCACTACAAAGCTGATAGAGTTAAGATAGATGGAGATTTTCTCCTTAAGCTGATAAGCAACTTCAGTAAAGTCTCAGGATACAAAATCAATGTGCAAAAATCAAAAGCATTCTTATACACCAATAACAGACAAAGAGCCAAATCATGAGTGAACTCCCATTCACAATTGCTTCAAAGCGAATAAAATATCTAGGAATACAACTTTCAAGGGATGTGAAGGACCTCTTCAAGGAGAACTACGAACCACAGCTCAACAAAACAAAAAAGGACAAAAACAAATGGAAGAACAGTCCATGCTCATGGATAGGAAGAATCAATATCGTGAACATGGCCATACTGCCCAAGGTAATTTATAGATTCAATACCATCCCCATTAAGCTACCAATGACTTTCTTCACAGAATTGGAAAAAACTACTTTAAACTTCATATGGAACCATAAAAGAGCTCGCATTGCCAAGACAATCCTAAGCCAAAAGAACAAAACTGGAGGCATCACGCTACCTGACTCAAACTATAGTACAAGACTACAGTAACCAAAACAGCATGGTACTGGTACCAAAACAGAGATATAGACCAATGCAACAGAACAGAGCCCTCAGAAATAATACCTCATATCTACAATGATCAGATCTTTGACAAACCTGACAAAAACAAGAAATGGGGAAAGGATTCCCTATTTAATAAATGGTGCTGGGAAAACTGGCTAGCCATATGTAGAAAGCTGAAACTGGATGCCTTCCTTACACCTTATACAAAAATTAATTCAAGATGGATTAAAGACTTAAATGTTAGACCTAAAACCATAAAAACCCTAGGAGAAAACATGGGCAATACCATTCAGTACATAGGCATGGGCAAGGACAAAGCCAAAATAGATAAATGGGATCTAATTAAACTAAAGAGCTTCTTCACAGCAAAAGAAACTACCATCGGAGTGAACAGGCAACCTACAGAATGGGAGAAAATGTTTGCAATCTACCCATCTGACAAATGGCTAATATCCAGAATCTACAAAGAACTCAAACAAATTTACAAGAAAAAAACAAACAACCCCATCAAAAAGTGGGTGAAGGATATGAACAGACACTTCTCAAAGGAAGACATTTATGCAGCCAACAGAATCATGAAAAAATGCTCTTCATCACTGGCCATCAGAGAAATGCAAATCAAAACCACAATGAGATACCATCTCACACCAGTTAGAATGGCGATCATTAAAAAGTCAGGAAACAACAGATGCTGGAGAGGATGTGGAGAAATAGGAACACTTTTACACTGTTGGTGGGACTGTAAAGTAGTTCAACCATTGTGGAAGACAGTGTGGAAATTCCTCAAGGATCTAGAACTAGAAATACCATTTGACCCAGCCATCACATTACTGGGTATATAACCAAAGGATTATAAATAAATCATGCTGCTATAAAGACACATGCACAGGTATGTTTATTGTGGCACTCTTCACGATAGCAAAGACTTGGAACCAACCCAAATGTCCATCAATGATAGACTGGATTAAGAAAATGTGGCACATATACACCACGGAATACTATGCAGCCATAAAAAAGGATGAGTTCATGTCCTTTGTAGGGACATGGATGAAGCTGGAAACCATCATTCTCAGCAAACTATCGCAAGGTCAAAAAAACAAACACCACATGTTCTCACTCATAGGTGGGAATTGAACAATGAGATCACTTGCACATAGGAAGGGGAACATCACGCTCTGGGGCTTATTATGGGGGGGGGGGAGGGATAGCATTAGGAGATATACCTAATGTAAACGATAAGTTAATGGGTGCGGCACACCAACATGGCACATGTATACGTATGTAACAAACCTGCACGTTGTGCACATGTAACCTAGAACTTAAAGTATAATTAAAAAAAAAAAGATAGATGGAGATTTCATTTTCTTCAGCTACAGGAAGGTGCAATTCAGTCTGTCAGAATTCATAACTGGGAAGTCCAAAGTCAATGAGAAGAAATTACCTAGTAAAGATTAATTTTGGCACAATGAATGTATCAAATCTGGGGAGGAGATCTTAACATCCATTTTTTTCCTTTCTCTCCAAATGTCATTTAAGATGTCATTGTCCCCTTGAGAACTTGAGGTATTTGTAATGATAGCAGACCCAGTCACCAGGTCTTATTTGAAATACCTTTCCTTCCCACCACAGGTAAGTGGCTCCCAAGAGGTGCAAGAGAGGACCGGCCCAACATGAAAGCATTTCTCAAGGCTTTGTTGGAGTTATATTTGGTCATATCTCATTGTCCAAAGAAAAAGACCAAGGCAGAGTGGAAGAGGCAATTGATGGTACTTATAAGGGGTGTAATTACAGACAGGGGAAGAATCTGTGTCCATTTTTATAGCTTACCACAAATTCCTGTCACAGAGAAGGAAACATCAGGAGGGACAGAAAATTGTTCCCTGTTGGCATCCACGGTCATACAGCTACAAAGCAATGAAGATAGGATTTAATCTAATTCTAGAGCCTGCTCTTAATAACCTGCTCCACCCACTATACTCTCTGTTTGACTGATTCCTAAGTTTTGCACAAATTCCCACCACATAGAAGGAAACACCAGGAGGGAGAAAAAGTATCCCCTATTGGCATCCTCTGTCACACAGTTACAAAGCTGTGAGGGCAAGATTTAATCTAATTCTAGAGCCTGTTCTTAATAACCTGCTCCACCCCCTATTCTTTCTGATTGACTGACTCCTAAGTTCTCTGAAGGAGAAATGAACTCTATTCACCAGCATGGACTCAACCAGCAATTTAAGTCTAGGAGCAAATAGAGGCTGGCACGTAGCTGCTCCATTGTCCCGGCCATTGCAGGGCTCATGCATTATAAACACAGGAATGATATGGGTGACTGCAGCACCAGCATATCCTAGAGTTCCTGTTTTGGCCTCAGAGGAGATTCCCTCTCTTAATCTCCTATCAGTATCCAGGTATTTAGATGCAAATACTACAAAGGTGCAGCCTCAGGTGCTAAGCAAAAGGATTAAGGCCAAAGATTCTGATCTATGCTCTGTCTTCAGCACACTACCCTAAGGAAATCCACTTCACGACTTTTTTTTTTTTTTAAATTATACTTTAAGTTCTAGAGTACATGTGCATAATGTGCAGGTTTGTTACATATGTATACTTGTGCCATGTTGGTGTGCTGCACCCATCAACTCGTCAGCACCCATCAACTCGTCATTTACATCAGGTATAACTCCCAGTGCAATCCCTCCCCCCTCCCCCCTCCCCACGATAGGCCCCGGAGTGTGATGTTCCCCTTCCTGAGTCCAAGTGATCTCATTGTTCAATTCCCACCTATGAGTGAGAACATGCGGTGTTTGGTTTTCTGTTCTTGCGATAGTTTGCTGAGAATGATGGTTTCCAGCTGCATCCATGTCCCTACAAAGGACACAAACTCATCCTTTTTTATGGCTGCATAGTATTCCATGGTGTATATGTGCCACATTTTCTTAATCCAGTCTGTCACTGATGGACATTTGGGTTGATTCCAAGTCTTTGCTATTGTGAATAGTGCCGCAATAAACATACGTGTGCTTTTTAAGTAACTCAACTCTTGGAAGTGCAAAGTAGGTTTATTGAAATTTAAGTCTACTTTAATTTTTAAAAATGACTGCATCCAAATGAAACATACTTTGCTTTCAAAGAAGAAAAGTCTCTGGGCTTTTTAATTGCTTTTTCTCCTTCTCTATCCTGTGATTCTTTCTGTCTTGAAATGTAAGATGACTATTGATCCAGAGTTCCTTCAGTGAGGTAGATTATCCCATTAAAGGGTTTACTTTGTCTTCTAAAAATCAGTTATAATATTATCCCATATCTGTTAGTTTTCTGTTGATTTCAAACACTTCAAATCTCCAAATACGGAATTCAGGAAGGAGTAGTCCAGGAGCTGATTGAGTGATAATGTTGAAGCAGGGAGGGGAGAGAGTTTTAGGGAAGGAAGAGATGAGGGTGGGGCTTGGAAGAGATATGAGAGGCTATATGGCTTGATTATGGACTCAGATAGTAGGGCCAGGGATTTAAATCATACAGCAGCACACTTAGACATGCCCTAATCTTATCGCAGAATGACTATATTTTTAAGATGAGGAGAAAAGTGAAATGAAGCCTGTAGTAAGTATACACAAAGAGCAGCAAAGCTGTAGATGCCATGAGAAGTAGAAATATTGGTGACAGATGTTCTTTGCTTATTGGAGAGCCCTCACTCCAGACAGCATCTTCATCAACTACATGACACTGCTTGTTCCCTCAAGCATGTAACAGGCATCATCATGACTTTCACAAGTATGCTTAACAGAGGGATGCTGTGAAATTGTAGCATCTCTTTCCCCCGGTACCTTTACAATAGTTTTATAAATGTCTTTCTTTAATCCAGTCACAAAACAGGACACAACTCTATTGAAAAAGAAATTCTAGACCATACCAAAGATTTTCAAAAGACTAGACCCTGATCCTATTATAGCTGGATCATTTTAGCTTTTAGGTGTTTAGATATCTCTGCCAATCAGCCTATCAGCCTACTAGTCATTATAGTATAAAGAACATAAAATATTTGTGGGTATGTATGTAATATGTGTGTATATACATATATAAAATTTGTATAACTATGTATCATTAGTTTAATTCATCAAATTGATAAACTCTGGTGATCACTACCAATTCTTCAGACTTTGGAGAGTTTGGATGGGCCAAAGACATCTTTTCCCAGCTCAAAGAATCAAGATTGATGTTACAGGATTTCTGGGACAAGCCAGAGGAAGGCACTGAGCAAACCAAACTGTGAAACTGAAAGGATAATAGAAGAAAACAAAACAAAGCATATGTTTTAAGGCATGCTCAACTTGAATCTGTATCCTGGGTGAGTAACATCTACCAAATGGTTATTTAAATTCATTTTTCAGTGGATTTCTGCTTCTGACTAAGATGGAATCAGGGACTGGATCTATTTTTTCACCTCACATAAGTCAAATAAATGAATACATAGTCGTACCACATATATGACAAAATATATTAAATGACAGCTTTCAGGCATTGGAATTAGGCAACAAAAAGCAATGAGTGATCCCTAACAGATGGTAAACAGAAAAAGGTGAGCCCTACGATTACCCCATCTTACTGCCTAGACAGAGTTTTCAAGTTGTAGCACAAGGAGGGGAAAATCCAGAGAGAGTCCAGTGGCAATGATAAGTTAGAGAGATAACCTGTAAGTCCAGGGAAGACACCTAGAGTTCATAGGCAGAGTACCAGAGAGAAGAGAGCTGTAGAGAAAGGAGGTTCTCCCTTGAATCTTCAGCTGAGTACTGCCGAGTGTAAATGAGACAGAAAACTACCTGGGGGTAAAAGGAGGGGGAACCCAACAGTATTAGAGAAAATAATCCCAGAGATCACACAGAGGTAGAAACAGTTCATGTTCTCTCCAACCAGAGTGGAAAACCTTACATCCTCTGAGCATAGGATAGAATACTTAGAATGGTTTTGCCTCAGTAAAGGGGCAAAATTTGCCCTAGACTAAAAACTCCTCTTTTCCCAACTAACAAAGCTTAAAGTGAAAATCCTAAAGGGATAAACTACTTCCAAGAAGCTTATCTGCTGAACAAGTATCAATAAAGTAAAAGGATACAATTGTGTAAAGAATGTTCTCTGCCCTCAACAGAAGTGGATTAGAACCAGGTGCAGTGGCTCATGCCTGTAATCCCAGCACTTTGCAAGGCTGAGGTGGGTGGGTCACCTGAGGTCAGGAGTTCAAGACCAGCCTGACCAACATGACGAAACTCCATCTCTACTGAAAACCCAAAAATTAGCCAGGCGTGGTGGGGCATGCCTCTAATCCCAGCTACTTGGAAGGCTGAGACAGGAGAATCGCTTGAACTCAGAAGGCGGAGGTTGCAGTGAGTTGAGATCGGGCCACTGCACTCTAGCCTAGGCTACAGAGCCAGACTCCATCTCAAAAAAAAAAAAAAAAAAGAAGGAAATTAGAAATCAATTACAGAAATGGATATGGAAAATCTCTAAATATTTGGAAATTATATAACCCTCATAATAATCCAAAAATCAAACACTCGAAGTCAAGAGAAATAGAAAGTAGTTTTAACTGAATGAAAGTGCTAGGATTACAGGCTTGAGACACCACGCCAGCTTCTGGCCTAGGCTACAGAGCCAGACTTCTCTTCAAAAAAAAAAAAAAAAGAAGGAAATTAGAAATCAATTACAGAAATGGATATGGAAAATCTCTAAATATTTGGAAATTATATAACCCTCATAATAATCCAAAAATCAAACACTCGAAGTCAAGAGAAATAGAAAGTAGTTTTAACTGAATGAAAATGAAACTACAACAAACTAAACTGTGTGAGATGCCAATAAAAAAGCATTTAGAGGGGAATCCATATAGCATTTATTACATAAGAAATGTCTCAAATCAATAACCTTGAGTTTCACCTTAAAAATTACAGAAAGAAAAACAAATTAAACCCAAAGCCAACAGATGAAATGAAATAATCAAGGCTAGAGCAGAAATCAATAAAATTCACTTTCCATGTCACAAAAGATCAGAGATTAAAAGCGGCTCAGCGCTGTGGGGATGTTGCTTGGAAATTTGGCCGTGTGTAAAATGATTCTCACCAGCGTTTAACAGGGAAGATTAAAAAGGAAATAAAGTCCATTTGCCTAGGGAGGGGAAAGTACAAAGAGCAGAGAAGAGGGAACCAAGCATACTTGCTGGTTATCCACCCCAATAGAGACATTCTTCTTATTTGATAGGAGATGGTCAAGGGAGAAGTTCAGTTTGGAAAGAGAATGTATTCTCTGCAACTGTTATTTGAGGGTCAAAATTTATATAACCCAAGAGCTAAAATCTTTTCCAGTTCTTTTATTTTTCTTGCTCCCATTGCAATAATAAAATGAGAACCATGGACACAGGACACAGTGCTTATTTTTACTAATCCTATGTGGCTAATGTTAATTCTCTTTGCTCTTCATCTTTTAGATGACTTATCAAAATCAACCGTCCTTTCTTCTTCCCATATACTTCCACTTCCAGATTTAGAACCTCAGATGAAAAATGGTAAAACGATAACTTATAAAATGAAATTATTTGCATAAAGTTACCAAACACAGGTCTGGTAGTAAATGGAAAGCAACCCTGTGTTCTAGCATATGTCCTGCACCTACAATGGTAGTCCCGTTCCCTCTCTTTCCCCACCTAGAGCTCTGAGCAAACTCCCTCACATCCTGTACACCAAGATGTTTCTGTCTTAGGCAATGGGGAAAAAGAAGTAGCTTTAATTTGGTCTTAGCTAAAACCTTGTGAGAGAGGCATTAGTATTAATCTCACTTTACAAATAAGAGGACTGAGTCTTAGAAAAGCAACTTGACCAATGGCACATAAAAGTAAGAGGAACCCATACAAGGTTATCTGACCAGATTTCATGCTGTTCTGCCACCCTACACAGGTTTTAAATGAGCTATGCTTTACCCTAAAACTCATTTTTTCATTAATTCTTTCTTTTGTTTATCCAATCACTTATTCAACAGATGTTCATTGTAACTGGCAATGTCCCATTTTTCATTAAATGTTTTATAAAAAATCTACATTTGAATTTTAGAGGAACTGCCATATCATTTTGCAAAGTGGCTACGCCAATTTACATTCCCACCAGAAATGCACAAGGGCTTCAATTTCTCCTCATCCTTGCCAACACTTGTTATTTTCTGCCTTTGTTTTCTTTTGTTTGGGTTGGTTTGATTTTTCATGATAGCCATCCTAAGTGGTGTGAAATAGTATCACATTGTCATTTGGATTTGCATCTCCCTGGTGATTAGTAATGTTGAGCATCATTTCATGTGCTTAGTGGCTATTTATATATTTTCTTTGGAGAAATGTAGATTCAAGTCCTTTGCCCATTTTTAATTGGGTTTTTATTGTTGAGTTTTATAAGTTCTTCATATATTTTGAATATTAATCCCTTATCAGATATATGATTTGAAAGTATTTCCTCTCATTCTATCGGTTGTCTTTTTACTCTATTGGTAGTATCCTTCAATGTACAAAAGTTTTTTTCATTTTAATCAAGTCCAATGTATCTACTTTTTTTTAATTTTAAAATTTTTTGCAGGTACATAGTAGGTGTATATTTATGGAGTATGCAAGATGTTTTCATGTAGGCATGCAGTGTGAAATAAGCACATCGTGGGGAATGGGGTATCCATATCCATCCCCTCAAGCATTTATCCTTTGAGTTACAAACAATCCAATTATACTCTTTATTTAAAAATGTACAATCAAGTTACTATTGGCTATTGTGCTATCAACTTGTAGGTTTTATTCATGATTTTAACTATTTTTTTCTACACATGAACTATCCTCACCTTCTCCCCTGCCCCCCGCTACCCTTCCCAGTTTCTGGTAACCATCTTTCTACTCTTTATGTCCATGTGTTCAATTGTTTTATTTTTTAGATCTCATAAATAAGTGAGAACATGTAACGTTTGTCTTTCTATATCTGGCTTATTTCACCTAATATAATGATCTCCAGTTCCATCCATGTTGTTGCAAATTTCTGGCTCTTATTCTTTTTTATGGCTGAATAGTACTCCATTGAAGATATGTACCACATTTTCTTTATTCATTTATTTGTTGAAGGACACTTAGGTTGCTTCCAAATCTTAGCTATTGTAAATGGTGCTGCAACAAACATAGGAGGGCAGGTATCTTTTTGATTTACTGATTTCCTTACTTTAGGGTATATAGCCAGCAGTGGAATTTCTGAATAATATGGTAGTGCAAGTTGTAGTTTTTTGAGGAACCTACAAACTATTCTCCATACTGGTTGTACTAATTTACATTTCCACCACCAGTGTACAAGTATTCCCTTTCTCCACATTCTCACCAGCATTTGTTATTGCCTGTCTTTTGGATATAAGCCATTTTAACTGGGGTGAGATGATATCTCATTGTAGGTTTTGTTTATATTTCTCTGATAATCAATGATGTTGAGCACCTTTTCATAGGTCTCTTTGCCACTTGTGTGTCTTCTTTTGAGAAATCTCTATGCAAATCTTCTGTTTTTTTTTTTTTTTTTGATAGGCTTATTAGACTTTTTCTTGTGGAGCTTTTTCTTGTTGTTTGAGCTCTTTATATAGTCTGATTATTAATCCCTTCTCAGATGGGTAGTTTGCAAACATTTTCTCCCATTCTATGGGTTGTCTCTTCACTTTCTTGATCATATTATTTGCTGTGCAGAAGCTTTTTAAACTTGATGTCATCTTATTTGTCCACTTATTGCATTGGTTGCTTGTGCTTGTGGGATATTGCTGAAGAACTCTTTGCCCAGGCCAATGTCCTAGAAATTTTCCCCTGATTGTTTCTTGTAGTAGTTTTATGGTTTGATGTCTTAGATTTAAGTCTTTAATTCATTTTGGTGTGATTTTTGTATAGGGTGAGAGATAGGGGTCTAGTTTCATTCTTTTGCATATGGATATCCAGTTTTTCCATTACTATTTATTGAAGAGACTGTCTTTTTTCCAGTGTATGTTCTTGGCACCATTGTTGAACATGAGTTCACTGTAGGTGTGTGGATTTGTTTTTGGGTTCTCTATTCTGTTCCATTGATCTATGTGTCTGTTTCTATGCTAGTACCATGCTGTTTTGGTTACTATAGGTCTGTAATATAATTTGAAGTCAGATAATATGATTCCTCCACTGTTGTTCATTTTACTTAGTGGTTCCATATAGATTTTAGAATTTTTTTTTTTTTATTTCTGTGTAGAATGTCATTGGTATTTTGATAGAGATTGCATTGAATCTGGATTGCTTTGGGTAGTATGGGCATTTTAACAATATTGATTCTTCCAATCCATGAACGTGGAATTTTTTTATTTTTTGGTGTCCTCTTCAATATTTTTCATCAGTGTTTTATAGTTTTAATTACATTGATTACATTCATTCCTAGGTATTTAATTTTATGTGTGCCTATTATAAATGGGATTACTTTTTAATTTCTTTTTCACATTGTTCACTATTGGCATATAGAAATGCTACTGATTGGCCGGGGGCGGTGGCTCAAGCCTGTAATCCCAGCACTTTGGGAGGCCGAGGTGGGTGGATCACGAGGTCAGGAGATCGAGACCATCCTGGCTAACACAGTGAAACCCCGTCTCTACTAAAAATACAAAAACAAGATTAGCCGGGCGTAGCGGCGGGCACCTGTAGTCCCAGCTACTAGGGAGGCTGAGGCAGGAGAATGGCGTGAACCCGGGAGGCGGAGCTTGCAGTGAGCCGAGACTGCACACCACTGCACTCCAGCCTGAGCGACAGAGTGGAGACTCAAAAAAAAAAAAAAAAAAAAAAAAAGAAATGCTACTGATTTTTGTATGTTGATTTTGTATCCTGAAATTTTATCACTAAACTACACTGAATATTTTATTAGTTCTATAGTTTTCCTGTGGAGTCACTGGGTTTTTCCAAATGTAAAATCATATTACCTGTAAATAAGATAATTTAACTTTTTCCTTTCCAATTTGGATGCCCTTTATATCTTTCTCTAGTCTGCTCTAGCTAGGACTTCCATCACTATGTTGAGTAACAGTGGTGACAGTGGGCATCCTTGTCATGTTCCAGATCTTAGAGGAAAGGCTTTTGGGTTTTCCCCATTTAATATGATACCAGCTGTAGGTCTAATATATATGGTCTTTATTATATCGAGGTACACTTCTATCCCCATTTTTAATGGTTTTTATCATGAAGGATGTTGAATTTTATCAAATGCTTCTTCAGCATCAATTGAGATGGTCATAAGGTGTTTATCCTGCATTATGTTGATATGATGTATCACATTGATTGATTTGTGCATGTTGAACTATCCTTGCATCCCAGGGATAAATTGCACTTGTTTATGATGAATGATCTTTCTAATGTATTGTTGAATTTGGTTTGCTAGTATTTTTTAGGAATTCTTGCATGAGTGTTTATCAGGGATATTGGCCTGTAGTTTTCTTCTTTCTTTCTTTTTTCTTTCTTTCTTTCTTTCTTTCTTTCTTTCTTTCTTTCTTTCTTTCTTTCTTTCTTTCTTTCTTTCTTTCTTTCT
>NW_012121932.1:8880486-8885403 GCF_000951035.1 Colobus angolensis palliatus | reverse complement strand
CTTTCTTTCTTTCTTTTCTCTCTCTCTCTCCTCCTTCCTTCCTTCCTTTCTTCTTTCCTTCTTCTCTCTTTCTTTCTTTCATGTGTCTTTATCTGCCTTTGGTTTCAGGATAATAACAGCCTTGTAGAATTAGTTTGGAAGTATTCCTTCCTCCTCTATTTTTCAGAATTGTTTGAGTAGAATTGATATTAATTCTTCTTTAAACATTTGGCAGAATTCAGGAGTAAAGCCATCAGGTCCCAGGCTTTTCTTTAATGGGAGAATTTTTATCACAGCTTTGATTTTGTCACTTGTTATTGGTCTGTTTAGGTTTTGGATTTCTCCCCAGTTCAATATTGGTGGGTTATATGTATCTAGGAATTTGCCCATTTATTCTAGATTTTACAATTTATTGGCATATAGCTGCTCATAATAACCACTAATAATCTTTGGAATTTGTGCAATATCAGTTTTAATGTTTCCTTTTTTATATCTGATTTTATTTATTTGGATCTTCTCTCTCTTTTCTTAGTCAGTCTTGCTAAAGATTTGACAATTTTGTTTAACTTTTCAAAAAACCAATATCTTGTCTCATTGATATTTTGTATTTTTTAAAATTTCAATTGTAACTATTTCTGCTCTCATTCTTATTACTTTTTTTCTTCTCCTAATTTGGGATTTGTTTTGCTCTTCCTTTTCTAGTTCTTTAAGAAGCATTTTTAAATTGTTCATTTAAAATTTTTCATCTTCTTTGATGTAAGCACACATAGCTATAAACTTCCCTCTTACTGCTTTTTTGTATTACATAGATTTTGGTATGGTGTGATTCTATTATCATTTGTTTCAAGAAATTTTTCAATTTTTTTCTTCATTTCTTCATTGACCCACTGGTCATTCACTAGCATGTTGTTTAGTTTTTATGTATTTGTATCATTTCCAAAATCCCTCCTATAAATTTCTAGTTGTATTCCATTGTAATCAGAGAAGATACTTGATATTATTTCAGGTATTTTGTTTTAAGACTGGTTTTTATAACCTAACACATGGTTTATCTTTGAGAATGATCCATGGGATGAGGAAAAGAATGTGTACTGTGCACCTCTTGGATGAAATGTTCTGTAAGTATCTATCAAATGCATTTGGTCTGTAGTGCAGATTAAGTCTGATATTTCTTTGTTGATTTTCTGTCTAGAAGATCTGCCCAATGCTGAAAGAAGGGTGCTGAAGTCTCCAGCTATTTATTGTATTGGGACCTATCTCTCTCTTTAGCTCTAATAATATTTCCTTTATATATCTGGGTGCTCCAGTGTTGTGTGCGTATTTATTTACAAGTGTTATTTCCTCTGCTGAATTGACCCCTTTATCATTATATAGTGAACTTCTTTGTCTCTTCTCAATGGTTTTGTCTTGAAATATATTTTATCTAATAGAATTATAGTAACTCCTGTTTTTTTGTTTTTTGGTTTCCATTGGCATAGAATATCTTTTTCTATTTCTTTATTTTCAGCCTATGTGTCTTTACAGGTGAAGTATGTTTCTTGTAGGCAGCAGATCAAAAGGTCTTTTTTTATGCATTTAGTCAGCCTATGCCTTTTGATTGGAGGGTTTAGTCTATTTACATTCAATATTATTATTGAAAATAAGGACTTACTCCTGCCATTTTGTTATTTGATTTCTGGCTGCTTTATGGTCTTCTCTTCCTTGTTTCTTTCCTTCTTGTCTTCTTCTAGTGAAAGTGATTTTCTCTGCTGATAGGATTTAGTTTCTTGCTTTTAATTTTTTGTGTATCCATTGTACTTTTTCTTTGAGGTTACCATGAAGCTTGCAAATACTATCTTATAACCCATTATTTTAACCTGATAACAATTTCACACTATTTGCAGAAACAAGCAAAAAGAAAACTAATAAAAACTCTATGCCTTAACTTTGTCTCCCCCACTCATAACTTTTTCTTGTTTCTATTGATATATTTTTGTACTGACTATGTCTTGAAGAGTTGTTGTCGTTCTTATTTTTGATTGGTTTATTGCTTAGTCTTTCTACTTAGGATAAGAGTAATTTCCATATCACAGGTACAGGGTTATAATATTCTGTGTTTCTCCAGTGAAACCCCATCTCTACCAAAAATACAAAAACTTATCCAGGTGTGGTGGCAGGTGCCTGTAGTCCCAGCTACTCGGAAGGCTGAGGGAGGAGAATGGCATGAACCCGGAAGGCAGAGCTTGCAGTGAGCTGAGATCACACCACTGCACTCCAGCCTGAGCGACAGAGTGAGACTCTGCCTCAAAAAAAAAAAAAAAAAAATTCTGTGTTTCTCTGTGTGCTTAATATTAGCAGTGAGTTTTATACTTTCTGGTGATTATCTATTGCTTATTTTTTTTCTTTCTGATTGAAGTATTCAACTTGGCATTTCTTATAGGACAGGCCTGGTGCTGATGAAATCTCTCATATTTTATTTGTCTGGGAAAGCCTTTATTTCTCCTTCATGCTTCAAGATCTTTTTCACCAGACATACTATTCTAGAGTAAGAGTTATTTTCTGTCAGCATTTTAAATATGGCATGTGACTCTCCCCTTGTCTGTAAGGTTTCCACTGAAAATCTGCTGCCAAATGTATTGGAGTTCTATTGTATGTTATTTGTTTCTCTTCTCTTGCTGCTTTTAGGATTCTTTCTTTATCTTTGACCTTTGGGAGTTTGATTATTAAATGCCTTGAGATAGGCTTCTTTGAATTAAATCTGCTTGGTGTTCTATAACCTTCTTGGTTATAACCTACTTGGATATTGATATCTTTCTCTAGGTTTGGGAAGTTCTCTGTTATTATCCCTTTGAGTACACTTTCTACCCTATCTCTTTCTCTACCTTTTCCTTGAGACCAATAACTCTTAGATTTGCTCTTTTGAGGCTATATTCTGGATCTTATAGGCATATTTTATTGTTTTTTTTCTTTTGTCTTTTTTTTTTAATATACTTTAAGTTCTAGGGTACATGTGCACAACGTGCAAGTTTGTTACATATGTATACATGTGCCATGTTGGTGTGCTGCACCCATTAACTCATCATTTACGTTAGGTATATCTCCTAATCCTATCCCTCCCCCCATTGTGTATTTTCAGTCTGTCGTCAACCTCACTGGTTCTTTCTTCTACTTAAACTATTCTGTTAAAGGATTGTGATTCATCCTTCAGTATGCCAACTACATTTTTCAGCCCCAAAATTTCTGCTTGGTTCTTAATTATTTCAATCTCCTTGTTAAATTTACTTGATATAATTCTGAACTCCTTCTCTGTGCTATCTTGAATTTCTTTGAGTTTCCTCAAAGTAGCTATTTTGATTTCTCTGTCTGAAAGGTCATGTATGTCTGTGTCTCCAGGATGGGTCCCTGGTGCCTTATTTAGTTCATTTGGTGAGATCATGTTTTCAATTGGATGATGTTGATGCTTGTGGATGTTTGTCAGTGTCTGGGCATTGAGGAATTAGGTATTTATTATAGTCTTCACTGTCTGGGCTTATTTGTAGTCATCCTTCTTGGGAAGGCTTTCCATATATTTGAAAGGGCTTGAATATTGTGATCTAAGCTGTATCTGCTTTAGGAGGCACCCCAAACTTAGTAACACTATGGTTCTCACAGACTCATAGAGGTACTGCCTTGATGGTCTTGGACCAGATCTGGAAGAATTCTCTGGGTTGCCAGGCAGATTGCTCTTCCCTTACTGTCTCTCAAACATACAGAATCTAGCTGTCTCTATTCTGAGCCACCTAAAGCTGGGAGTAGAATGACACAAGCATCCCTGTGGCCATTACCACTATGATTGTACCAGGTCAGACCTGAAGCCAGCACAGCACTGGGTCTCAACCAATGTCTGCTGTAACCACTTCCTGCCTGCTGTTCAGTCAGGGCCCTGGGGCTCTGCAGTTCACTCAAGACCTTGAGGCTCTACAATTAGCAGGTGTCAAAGTCAGCCAGGCCTGTGTCCTTCCCTTCAGGGCAGCAAGGTCCCTCCACTCGGCTCCAAGCGGATCCAGAAGTGCTATCTGTGAATCAGAAACTAGAGTCAAAAACCTTAGAAGTTTACCTGGTATTTTATTTTATTGCAACTGAGCTGGCATTCAAACCACAAGACGCAGTCCTTCCCACTCTTCCCTTCCCTTCAAAGGCAGAACAGCCTCACCTCATAGCCACTGCCGCCCCAGGCCACGAGGAGTTCTGCCAGACTACTACTGATGTTCCCTTAAGACCCAAGGTTTCCTAAATCAGCTTGTCATGAATGCTTCCTGGCCTGGGACTCACCCTTCAGGTCAGTGGACTTCCCTCTGGTCCAGGGCAGGACCAGAAATGCCATCCAAGAGTTAAGTCCTGGAATCAGGGACTCCAAGAGCTCATTTGGTGCTCTAGCCCTCTGTGGTTATGCTGGTACCTAAGGTACAAGACAAAGTCCCCTTTACTTTTCCCTCTGCTTTTCTCAAGCCAAAGGAATTTTTCCCCATAGCCACCACAGCTGGGAATGTGCTGAGTCTCATCTAAAGCCAGCAGGTCTCAGAGGCTCACTCAAGGCTCTCGATGTAGTACCTGAGTATCACTTCTTCTTATTCAGGACCCAAGGGCTCTTCAGTCAGCAGATGATAAATGCTACCAGGACTGGATCTTTTCCTTCAAGGCAATGAGTTTCCTTCTGGCCCAGGGTGTCTCTAGAAATGTCACCTGGGATCTAGGGCCTGAAAAAGAAGCCTCACAACTCTGACTAGTGTTCTATGCTATTGTGGCTGAATTGGTATCCTAGAGGCAAAACAAAGTCCTCTGCACTATTCCCTCTCCTCTCCTGAAGCAGAAGGGGTGGGTCTCTTTTGGAGCCTCTAGCTGTACCACCTGGGGTTATGGGACAGATGACACCAGCACTCCCTTGGCTGCCCCAGCTGGCCTCTCAGTATGTTGTGTGCC
>NW_012121932.1:8876238-8880436 GCF_000951035.1 Colobus angolensis palliatus | reverse complement strand
TGCTATTGTGGCTGAATTGGTATCCTAGAGGCAAAACAAAGTCCTCTGCACTATTCCCTCTCCTCTCCTGAAGCAGAAGGGGTGGGTCTCTTTTGAAGCCTCTAGCTGTACCACCTGGGGTTATGGGACAGATGATACCAGCACTCCTTTGGCTGCCCCAGCTGGCCTCTCAGTATGTTGTGTGCCCCCACCCCAGTCCACTCTCTGTAGGCCTGGTTCAACACTATGAGTCATCTAAGATTGGTGGTCCTTGTGGCCTAGACTGCCTTTCAAGTTTACTTGAAGACACAGAGTGCTGTAGCCCTTGATGGTGAGGTTTGCGGGTACTAACATTTGAACTGCTGGGATAGGTGATTCCCTTCTTCCTAGGGATCCTTTAAATGTTCCCTCCATGGGTGGGCATCAGCTGAGTTTGGTGAGTTTGCTCAGCTGGTTTTCTTTCTCCTCTAACAGAACAGCATTGTGTTTAGCGCCTCACAACTGCTATGTTCTCCCTCTCCCAGCACCTAGAGATGCTCTCTGTATCACACCTCTGCTGCCAGGGTGGGGTCGGGGTGGAATCAGTCATTCAGGAGTGTTTTTTTCTATTTATTCAGCACCTCTTTCAGCGATATGAAGTCACAACCAGGTACTGTGAGTGTTAACCTGATTTTTGGTTTGTATGAAGGTGTTTTTTTCTGTGTATATAGTTGTTAACTTGGTGTCTTTGGTAGGGATATGGGGAGGGAAAGCAATCAGTGGAGCTTTATATTCTACCATCTTACTCCACCTCTCCTATGTATTGTTTTCTTTTGTTGCCCATGCTTTTGGTGTGAGTGTGGTAAGATATGGTGGTTTTATGGGGGAAGAGATGGACAAGGAAGGAGGGATATGGCATGTCAAAACACCAAGCAACTTCAAATTTTATAGTAGTCATTTTCATTTCAATATGTGCCTTAGTTTCTCTCATGAGTCATAGGGAGCTGTCCATTGGTTGCCTCCCTACACAGGGGAGATCTTCTGCCTCCCGGGGCCTCTTCAGAGCTCTCTCTCTTCCCTTTCTCTCCCTCTCTCTCTCTCTCACTACATTCCAAAACTCTTCCTTTCCTATGCAGACAAGTTTAGCCATTTTTCTCAGAAGTCTTGGCTATTGCCCACAGAGCCTTCAATCCCCAGGGGCTCAGAAACTTATCTTTACAAGTGCAGAGAATTCCCTCCTTAAGAGAAATTCTGACGACTATTAAGATAATCAGTTTCTACATCCTTAAAGAGAACAAAATTGGGGCAAGGGAGATGGCCAGAGAAAGATATCTTTGTTTTGGATATTGCAGCAGGATAGTAATATGCTGAAGGTCTGAAATGGCACGAAGATTACAGGAGAAGCATTCATGCCAGATTTTGAGGATATTCTAGTCGTCTACACTGAAAAAGATCTCTCCACACTTGCCACCAGAAAACAACGGCCATTTATTTGCTTATAATTCAGACAGAGCACAGTGAGGATAGCTCATCTCTGCTCTGCAATTTCCAGGCATGAGCTAGGATGGCTGACCAGTAACAGCTGGCTGGGACAATTTAATAGAAGGCATATGGGTAAGTTCTCATTATTCTCTGGCTTCTTTGGTTCTCCTCCATGTGGTGCTTCCTTCAGCTAACTTGTGCTTCCTCACAATATGGTGATTCCCAGGGAGCTGAACGTATATGTCAGCTGATTTTTCAGATATATAACATGTAACCTGCTAGTCTTCTTTAGGTTTGAGCTCAGGATTCTTAAAACATAATTTTTGTTTCATAGAAAACCACAAGAGGGGAGCAAATAGATTCCACCACTTAAGGGAAGGAGAGTTCTTCATAAAAGGGAAGTATCACGGAAAAAGGCTTCAGGTAGACACTTCTGATTATAAAGGAGGAACGTGCCAGAATGGGAATCAGGAAGAAACTTTTTTTCCAAGTCGCATCTAACCTTTCACACTTAAATTCTTAAACTTTCATTCTTTAGTATATACAAAGCACATTCAATTCTCTTTTTGAGTCCTGAACCACCAGCAAACATCACCTTACCTGAAAGGATTGTGGCAATTGTTCTTATTCTCTCCACTATCGTGTTGTCTCTGATGCTGGGGACATCAGGCATTCCACTGTGGGTTCTGAAAATCTGGGGTGAGCTTTATTTATTTTGGCCTCAGCTCAGAGTTTTTGGAAAAGTGTTCCTCAAGATCGGGGACAGAACCAAGGTTTCCACTGGGGGAAAACCTACACTGTGGATTTTCATTGTTCTCTTTAAATGTCCAAGCTGTTTCTTCAAATCTGTGACAGCTGCCAGCCAGGATGAGGGATGGAGCTCAAGAGGTGGGATGTTTTTCCCTGTTTCATTGTGCTTTATTAGACATAACAAAGGATCTAGCCAGCTGCTGTGTGGAAGAGAGTAAGATGCTCAGAAAGCCCTCTTTCTTGGTCTATTATGCGATTCTGAGAAAGGAAGCTCAGGCAAGATCAATACATCCTCCGTGTAGACGTCAAATGGCTTGTGACGTTGGTTCTTCAGGGCTGTTTTTTGTAAGGATATTCCAGTCCTATGAGTTTGACAGGAATTTGGCTTGATGCCCTGACAGAATGCAATGTAGGCATAATTCGATCTTCCTGTAATTGTCTATTTAACTTGGCAATCCAGACTAATTTTTTCCTGTGAAGTGAGCCCAAGACGTCACTAGGACAGTGGTTGGGTTAATTAATGAGGCATAATAATGTGCATAATAAAAGCTTATGATGTGACTTCTCTTCCCACTATTTTCCTCTCCTTCACATAGAGAACTCCTGGTCTCACTGGAATCTGTGAGTCACGTTTTGTTAAATAAGTTTTTTCCTGTAAACAACAGTAAGGAGAAAATAATAACTTGACAACCATCTGTTTGATTGAGTCCTTGACTTTTTTTGTCACCATTTCCCCCCATTGCATGTTAAAGGAAGTAAATAGGAAAAAAAATTTCTAATTATATTGCTGTTTACTGATTACAGGATAACTTTTATTGTATTCATTTTAAATACCATTCTGATCCACACCCAAAGCCTTAATCATCTTTCTACTTACTGCTCCTTCCTACTCCCTCTTCTTTTTCTTTTTAACATGGAACTAATTACATTAAACACTATTCTCAAGCTTGTTCAAATCCTTACAGCTCAGTGCCACCAGGGATAGCTGTGGGGATAATAGCTTTCTTTGGTATCAAGAGTGACTTGGGGAAAAGAAGTATTTTTACAAGCACCAATGGCAACACCAGAGGACAGAAGGCATAAAAGATGACTTTAAGTCTTAGGAGTTTCACCTGGGAAGGCTGAGTTTGCAGAAATCATTAAACATTCCTTTCTTATCTGAAACCATGGATTCAACAATTTCAATTCTATAAGTAGTTAAGTGCCAATAATGTATGCAGCAAGGACTGAACTAGACATGGACTTGGTAATACACATATTAACTTTGCCTATCATAAGGAATCAAGTGACAGGATCCAGTGAGAGACAGGAGATGAAAGTTCTCTGTAGACTACAAAGCACTGCCTAAGTCTGAGATATTATTGACATTTTTATCACAGTAAGGCATCTGATAGTTGAATTGACCCAGTTACAATTTCAGGGCCAGTTGCTTACCTTATCATCTGGAGTTGAGCAAGGAAATAACAGTGCACCTACCAAAGCTTGATGTTTGCATTGCTGCACCTAATCATTTCCCAGAGTGGAGAAATGGTGCCTCTGTATTAGGATCCCCAGTGGATGCCATTTTGCTGCTGTCTTTGAGCACATGATCTACTGCAGTTGAAATTCCTTGACTTCACCACTCCAAAATTTTTCTAAAAACTAGTGCCATTCTTGAGCAAAGTCAAAATATGTTGAAAACAACTTTTGTTAAAAATAAAGCATAAGCCAGGTGCAATGACTCCTGCCTATAATACCAATACTTTGGAAGGCCGAGGCGGGCAGAACATGCAGTCAGGAGATCAAGACCATCCTGACTAACAAAATGAAACCCCATTTCTACTAAAAATACAAAAAATTAGCTGGGCATGGTGGCACGCCCCTGTAGTCCCAGCTACTCGAGAGGCTGAGGCAGGAGAATCCCTTGAACCCGGGAGGTGGAGGTTACAGTGAGTCTAGATCATGGCACTCCACTCCAGCCTGGGCAACAGAGTGAGACTTCATCTCAAAAGAAAGAGAAAGAAAGAAA
>NW_012121932.1:8840317-8875618 GCF_000951035.1 Colobus angolensis palliatus | reverse complement strand
ACTTCTAGCTTGCCCAACTTCTTGAAACTAGGCATATCAGAAAACAACATAATTCATCAAAGGAAATATTTAACCTGCCCTGCTACTGACCTTCATCAATTAAGTCACTTTTATATATATGGATAGTAACACTATTAGCTGTTATCCCCTCATAGATCCATTTCCAATTTGGGGGGAGTTATGACAAATGTTTGTATTGCTGCTTCCGAATAACCTTAGAAATACTCTCTGCACATAGTATTTGTAAATTATGGTTAATTGAAAAGAATTCATTTTGAGACTTAGTCAAGGAGTTTGAACTGTCAAAGAAGAAAGAGTGGATGTCACAAAAAAATATTACCCAGAGATTGAAAAATTAAGGCTTAGTATCACTGTTCTAACTCAAAGCACAGAGATGCTAATACACCAATAAACACAGTGCCTATCTTCTAAAAGTTTACCATTTTAGGCAACAGCAATCTGCATCAATATATGAAGGAAGTTGCTGGGGCTCCAAAAATAATACCCCAAAATGAAAGCCTCAGAAGCAAAAGTTTTTCTCTGACCTTCTCCTGCCCTCCTGACTCTCAGTCCCATTCTCTCCCAAGGTGAGAATCTGTAGAAACTAGTGATCTCTATAGAAACTAGAATCCCTCTTCCCTAAGGCAGATCATAGCAACCAGAACCTCTTTTCCACAGAGCCAGTCATAAAACCTAAAAATATTGCTCTAACTTTCCCTCCACCTTTCTGCACAAAAATTGACCATAAAGAAATTACCTGGTTTAAAATTTTTGACTGTAGAATTCCAGAGAGGCTTCTGCCCTATATCCAGAAGGAAGGAATGCATGCTCAGAGAGGCCAAGCAGAATCTAGACAGGCCCTGCTGGGTTTCCTCAGTTCGTCTATTAGCATTACATCATACCCTTTTTCTCCAATCATATTTCTACATAGCTGTCTGGGGAATTTTGTTGAACCTAAGCATAAAAATAGACAATTTCCTCCGTATCTTTGGGTCTTCATCTAAAGCCTCCCATATATACACATTAATCTGTATGCCTTTACTGTGAGTGCTCTGCATTTTGCAAGCTAACTTTTCAGCAAACCTTCAGAGGACCAAGGCGAACGTTCCTCCTTGGCCCCTACAAATCCAAAACCAATACAACAAGCATAGCTTAAACATTTAGGACAAATTTTGGCAGTGATGTGAGACAGGAAGAAAAAGATAGAAAGAGAGAGAGAGTTGGAATTGTGAACTGTTTAAGGAAATTACAGTTTGAGGCCCAGAAGGAGTTGGAGATATATCAACTTCTAATCATTCAAAAAGGTTTGCAAATGCCATCTGAGGCATGATGTAATCAGTCTAGCTTTTTTCCCCCACTGATGTCACAAAATTGAGCAAACCATCCTGTTGGAGAAAACTTCAGTGTACAATTCAGTAGTCCAAGTATGTACTGAACACAAGTTATTCAAAATACAAGACAGTGAAAGCTAAACACCATATAAGTGCCTAGCTGGAGTAATCAAGGAAGGTTTTTATTGGAAGTAGTATTTGATGTGGGCCTGGGAGTCACTTTTCTGGGGCCATTTCCTTTATCTATTATTTAAAATTTTTCTCTTCCTTGTTTCTATAACAAAAGTCCTAGCTATGCTTCCAGGAAAGAACTCAGTCCTTGAGAAAGAACTATCCTGTTTGTGACCTTGCTGGGGGTCCTGTACAGATGGTTTCTCATGCACACAGCCTGTCCTCACAACACTCTCAGACCCTTCCCTGTCTTCTGCACTGGAGTCACATTCCCTTCTTTCATCTCCTTGGCCCTTTGAAGCCCTGGCCTCTCACATCAGCTCTGGATTCAGCTACAAGCCCATTACTGTGGTGACCAACTGCCCTTCCTTGTATCTACCCTCATCATACTCTCACCATTGCACTCCCGTTGTTTGGTGAGTCCCCTCTGCTAAGAGACCCCCGCCTTTATGGAGATCATATATGAATAAGGGAAACATAATAAACAAGTAAACTCAAAATAAATCATTTAAAAATGTTATAGTTAATTTTTAAAACTGCTAGTATATCACATCTAGTAACAACTTAATCTAATACATGTTTCCTATGTGCATTTCTTCATCACTTTGTGTGAATTATCTCATTTAATCTTTAGAATCACATAAAATAGGGGCAATTATTATCCCCGCTTTATAGGTGAGGAAACTAAAGCTCAGGGATGTAAAGCAACCTCCCTATGGTCCACAACTGCTGAGAGTTGAGACCAGGATGTAACAACAGGCAATCTGACTCTAGAGCCTGTACTTAAAACCCACCAGGTAAAGAAGGATGATCTGGGAAGGGGTACATTTCAACTGAAACTCAATGAGGTATAACAAGTATAATGATGAGACATAGCTCTTGATTTCTCCATTGTCAAGTGGTGACTTCCCTGGCAATTGCACCCCCAAGGGAACCCCAAAAGTTATAAACACTGAAACCCCTTCCTTCCTGAAAGTTTACTCAAACCTCTTATTCAGGTGGGTTAATTCTAAACTTAGAAACTCTCCAAATCTCAGTAGATCCTTTTTCATCAGAGCACAAGTCAAGACACTAGGCTTAAAAGGAAGCCCCAAGAGCTGCATCAAGGACAGTTTCCTCTATCCCTTGCCTTCCCAGCAGGGCCCAGAGGCAGCTACCACATGGCTTTTCTATCTGCTCTTTCTCTGGAAAAGTAGTGAAAACCCAATGTTTCCTCTGAATTTTATTTTTCCTTATTTACAAAGTTATATATGCTCATTACACCAACTTTGGAAAATGAAGAACAATACAAAGAGAAAAACTTCACTCAATGACAATTACCCCTGAAATCTTTATTCCCCTTTCTATTTCCATTCTTTATTTTTTCTATGCAGGTTTTATTATGTATGGAGCTCATACTGCACATTTTACTTAATATTAATATCACCTTCTAATACACATTTTCCCCATGTTAGAGCACATCTGAAAGCTGAATAATATTCCATCATGTGGATATATCATGATTTATGGATAATTCCCCCACTGTTGGACTTTTAGATATTTTTCAACTTCACACAAATAGAAACAATGATGAAACTGATATCTTGATGCATAAAATTTTTGCTGTATTTTAGATTCATTCCTTGGGATAAATTCCCAAATCTAGAATTATCAGGTCAAAATGTATCAATGCAGCAAGCTTATTGATGCATATTGTTAAAATGCTTTCCAGGGAAATTTATACAAATCCCAGTAGACTGTTTGACATTGTCAGCAAGACTGTGTCATTACTAGCATTGGACATTTAGACAGGGGACTGCAAAGCTCTGAAGAATGTTTCCCCTGATTTGCAATTTTCTACAGGTCCCGTCTTGCAGCATCTGTCATAGAGTTTCATTTAGAGATCTTGGGGGTAAGCAAAAGAAGGATATTGGCTAAATCTCAACAGGGAGAGTTGGTGAATGGTAGGGTCAGCCAATATAAGGAGTCTACACAAAAGGACATGGATCTCTGAATTTGTAGAAATATGTAGACCCTAAAGAAGACAAACAGAAAGCAAAAATATGCAACCAATGAACAATACAATCAATAAAAAGTAAGTCCCTGGACTTATTTTTCTCTTTTCCCCCAAATACTTTGTTGTTTTACCTTAGGATGGTTTGACTCATTCTATCATTCTATCAACTTGTATTCAGCTGTTTTCCATCCACAAATTCTTCCCTAAATATGTGTCTCCTCTGAGCCTGGACTTAGAGGAGAAGTGATTAAGCAGTAGGATGAGAAATGGTCTTGGGAATGAAGGCCTTTAGTCACTGCTGAAGATTTTCTTTAATGTGCTAATGCCCCACACGGATCCAGGCAAGATTTAGAAAAGGCTAGAAATAAAGAGCTATCTTCACTGAAGCAAACATCTTTATTTATTTTTGCCCTTGGCCACAAGACAAGTTTATTTAATAACTGCATAATTTATTATCAACTCTGAGATTAAGGACACCTGAAAACATCTCTTTTGCTTATTCTTTGAATTAGCCAAGGGCAAATCAGGGATTTTGCCAAGCAAGGCAATGGAAAAAAAAAGTCATCTACTGGGAAATAATAAGGTTTGGATGAGTCAAATTAAAACCATCCACTGTCCTCATAAATGATTTAGAAAATGAAATAAAATAATTACCACTGCTTTATGCCATGATGTGCTTTCAGAAAACTTAGAAGGCAAAATGCCTTAATCTTTCACCAGGGGAATCAGGGAGTGCTGGAGAAAAAGCAAGAACCAGTAAGACCTTGAAGAGAAGCAGAGAATCACACACCACACTGGCTGGAGAAGATGAATGCAAGGTCCTCTGACCCATCCTCCTGTCTCCAGAAATAACCAAATTCATATAAGATATGGAGTTCCCAACTAGTACTAGCTGGGGCATAATCACCCTGGCAAAGCTCCACCATGGGAGGAGAACTCTTTCCCTAGATTGAGGCCAGAAAGGAGAGGTTTTTGATTGGGGACTGCAGGTTGTTTGTCGCAAGGGTGGCCACATTCCTTGGGTCGAACTGGGAAGACTGTTTTAACTTTCAGTCCAGTGAAAATATGAAAATAGGTCATGTAATTAGGTTTTAAAAATTTTCTTATGTCCCCATTTCATGTCCAGCTGCTGTGAGGTTAAACCTGAATATTCCTAAAACCTTGATGAGTGGAGGTAAGGACAAAAGAAGTATTCAAAAACTGCCAGGAAAAAAATGCACCCTCTGTGACACTGAAGGTAGAAACGGGAATTCTGTGCAGGGCAGCCTCTTTAGTTACTTCAGTGAGTCCTCTTCATCAATTACATTTTCACTATCCTTGGTATTGACACTGGGCTTCAATAAAGTAATCCAAATGCAAACTTATCCCATTTCTGTGCTGTATTTTGTTTAATAATGTGCCACAGAGAGAGGAAGGGTTCTTTAGAACACTCACCCGCGATGCTAGCTGGAGGTCTGGTATTTTGGTAGAGCACATCTGGGAACCCCAGACCCCAAAATGGCAATAAACAGATCTGAGGAGAGGAACTAAACTGAAAGTCAGTGTTGATAGAGAAGTGGGGAGAAGAGAGAGGTTTGAATAAGCCCAGAGATCGAACTGGGACAAGGATCAAACAAAAGAAGTCAAAGAAAATAGGAGCAATCCCTGACAGCTTGGGAAATTTGACATCATGGGTTTTCTGGACTTTTTTTGTTTAATTGTATTAGATTTTCATCTGAGACAATTTGTGGGAACATGGCAGTATCTCCTAATGCAGATGCCATTGGCTCAGAATGAATAGTAATTGAAGACCAATGTAATGTTTAAAGATAGCACTTGGCAAATCTTTAGGATATCCTTTGCATTTAATTGGAATCCCACTGAAAGGCAGTAGTGCTTTTAAAATGGACTGCTTAAGAAATCAAGAATTCTTTCCATAGGATTTTGTAGGTTTCATGCAGCATAAGTTTATATGAATAATGATTATTTCATTATTTTATTTTACTAATTAGTATCCATATTTGTATCTCCTCACCTAATGGTTACTAAACTAGAATAAGACTCTCTTTATTTTAAATACTTGTATGATACAGACTGTCCACTAAGTCATAGCATTCCTTTTCCAGGTGTCACCTTGACCTTCTATGGCAAAGACATTTCTAATTTCAAAACATTCTAAATATTCAATTAGTTTAAGAGTGTGCATTATGTCTTTGTTTTAAACTTTCAATTGTACACTTCATGCAAATTAGTATCTCTAATATCATCTAATTATTCATTAATCTCCCAGAAAAGAATTCTTTTAAAATTCCCTCAGATACACTTTTCAAATCTGAAAAGCCCTAACTAAACAATAGTCACTTTTATAGCAGCATGTGCATGTATAAAGTAGAGTGGTGAACAGTGGAGGATTTTAAACTGAGCAGACCTGGGTCCCAGTCTCAGCTCTACCATTTACAAGACATGGACCTTGGGGATTTAGCCAACAGCTCTGTGTCTCAGTTTCCACATCAAAAACATGAAGATAATGATAGTACCTATCTCATAGGCTTGCTGTGAAGAAAAAATGAGAAAGCCAATGTAGCTGGCCAGTGGCTGGCATATAGTCAATCTTCCCAAAAAGTTTGTTATTATTTTCTCATTTTGCATTTTTCCATCAGAGGATTCTGCTGGTTATTACTTTGTATTTAGTGTTTCAGTCACAGTGATACCCACTCTGTTCCCCTCAGCTTTCTGGTCTCTAGAGGACATAATTGAAGATCTTTTAGACTTTGTTGGTGGGTCTTGTTTTCGTATGTTTTAAGCTCCTGGGTAGATGTTGCCTGACCTCTGGTTCCACAAAGAATTCTATCCAGGATCTAGCCACGGTGGTGTAATAGAAGAACTGGTTCATGGTACAGAAGAAATTGCTGTAGTTTGATGAAAATCAGAGGGACCTGGTTAAGTGAAGCTTCTGCCACTCATTAGCTTCTTGAGCTTCAGTCCTTCCACTGTAAATCAGAAATAACAATACATATATCTAGAGGTTATTAATGAGAAAATTTGTGTAAAAGTACAAAATGCTATAGAGATATAGGCATTTATTATTCCCTACATATAATTCATTTATTTATGAACCATGGCAGCCTTTTGCTGGTTCTGTTGTATAATATTAATGTAATTATATAATAATATGTTGCATATTTAGCTTATTATGTGCCAGACTCAGAAATCTGTTTGTCACATGTGCCCAGTCAATTATTCCTCTTTGCAAATGCAGTCCCCTTGACTCCATTCCCACTCACCACATGTGGACAAATTGCTCGCAATATTGTAGCACACAATTACCTCTCCTCAAACTCCTACCACAATGCACAATGTAGTACTTAAGGCTATATTGCTTCCTATTTTATTTCATTTGTTCTTCTTGTCCTGATCCACATCTTCTAGTTCTTATTTATCACTTCCATTCTCTAAAATGATAGTGTTTCAAGTATGCTTTTCTATTTATAAAAGTCATTTGTTAATTCCATGTTAAGAAGAGCTGAATTCCTGGCTTCTCATGGTTGGCGTTATCACAGTTATCACTCAAACAAACAACCCTACTCATCCTCTGATTCTGCTCGACTCCAGTGTATCCAGGTTATACTACACTTGTACTTGTTTGTATGCATCAACTTGCGTACCTATTTTTTCCCAGAGGTAAGGCTCATGTTTTCTCAGTAGATTCTATGTGAGTCACCCAACACAGAGAAGGAACCATTGCCAAATGTAACTGAGCCATTGAGTTACTCCTCCTCTTCTCAGAGAAGAGAGTTAGAAGTTTTAGAAATAAAAATTGTGAAAGCCTTTTAAATAAACCAAAAAGATTACTGAATGTCTTTTCAATAGAAAACTAAGTGTTGCTTTTGTACCCTTGCAGATCACCTCATTCTATAAAAGTCTGCACTGATCACTGTGTTAGAGCTATTTTCAACTCTGTAAGTTGTAGAAAACTGATATTTATGTAAATTATTCTAATTCATAGAAATGCAAGTGAGTTTTGCCCAATGGAGGTAAAACTGATATAGCTTTGGGCCTGTGTAATAAGCCAATTTTGCATCTATTACACAAATTAATTTCAGTATCACTGATTGCCTATGCATGTGTCTGCTCCTGGGAGTCTCCTTTAAACAAGTTTTTGAACACCTTGCTAGTTCCCTCCTTAATAAGTTAAAAAAATCTTTGATACATATTAACTTTATGATTGCATGAAGGTCAGGATTTATGGTTTTTTTTTTTCAAAAATAAATCATCATTTAACTTTAGCCTTTCTTCCCATAGGTCAGTAATCCTAAGATCTCCAGCCCATCTTCAGGGAACTCACTCTGGACTTGGTAGAGTCTCTTTATGTTGCCCTACATTTTAAACTTAGTTGACCTGTTTCTAAATCAGTTCTGCAAAAGCACCATGGGTGGAATTTGATTCTGCCTTCTTGTCATCATCAAAACATAGCTGAATTCTGAACTTGTCATCTTTATGTTTGCATTTTTGTCAGCGTGAAATATTCAGATAAGCATGCCTACTTCTTCCATTGTCTTATTATCAGTATTTTTATTTTATATGAATTAATTAATACATTTAGGGAGCCCCAGAGCATCCAGTTCTATGGGAAGGAATCAGAAACTACACAAATCTCAGTGAGGGAATTCCAGTTGAGAGTGACTGGTAGGGGAAGAAGAAAACAAGAGAGGCCTGGCCTGAAATCCTTGGCCCAGAGGGTTCACTGGAGTTTTGGCAGCTGGGGCCTGAAAGTGAGTACTCTTTTATTCGTATAATTGTAAATAAAATTATATGCCTGTCTTTCCAAATGGTCTGTAATACCCATGACAGTAGAAACTAAATTAATCTAGTTCATCATTATATCCTCAGCATTTAACTCAGGGCTGGAACACATTAAGTGTTGAGTAAAAGTTTACCAAATTAATAAATGAATAAGTAAAAGAAAGAAACAATGACTCAGATAATAAAGATGATGGGACAACCAGGAATATCAATTTCCTGGGCAATCCAAAGGCATGACTTTGTAATCTGAGAGTTTCTTGGCTGTAACAGTTACTAGCTCTGTAGTCCTGGGCAAGTCCTTCTTTTGAGCACTCATTACTTTGTATGCAGATGGGGACACTGACCAGTGGAATGTCATTAGAGGCTGTATACACATGACTAGATCATGATTTACAATGGTCAGTGGAGAATCATGAATAGATGAGGTGGAAGAAAGAAGGGACATGGCTCCTTCCACTGAGAGAGTTAGAGTGTCAGTCATTCCGTATAAAGAAAGTTCTAGAGAAGGGTAATATAGCTGGGAAACCTAACTGGATGAATTAATAAGTTGAGATCCAGCTACACAAAGTAACAGACTAGAAGTTGTCCCTGAAATAAGGAGTTATTTTTAATATAGGAGTGCACTATTTTCTACCCGTTCTTGCAGAATCTTAAAAAATGCTTCTCCCAATACTTGGCTGGGGAATTAAATCACCCTGAGCACTTTCGGCAATGCGTTCTGTAATATTAGCACCAAATTACCTATGTAATTTTATCACTTACTACTACACCTACTGCATGATTTAATCTAATTGAACTTTTCACTGTTCCCAAACCTGCCTTGCATTTCCCCACTCATACACTTTTATTTGGGTTGAGTTTTTGCCTGGAATATCTTCCCACACTTCCTGTCCTGGTCAGCTACAGTACCCAGACATATTCAGCAGCTGTGATGAAAACCCTTTCATGATTCCTTTCATTAAATCACTCCCAACAATATACCATCCCTCCCTCATTTTATCTATGAGTCAGATACAGCTTTTGATGTTTATCTCAGGGTACTATATATTACCATTATATACTTATGGATTCCCCCCTCCCTAAGACAGAAGAAGGTCTTAGAGGGCAAGGAGAACCTTACTCACTTTTCTATTCCTTGAAGTGCTAAAGGCCATTTTCTTATAATAGGAGGCTTTCAATAAAACCATCTCCAATAAATGAGTGAATTAACGAACAAATGGACATATCCATACCATTTGTTGTAATTATCTACACCAGATGTTGAGGAGCAAATTTAGACCGTTACTAGAATTTCACAGATTGAAACAAACTTCAAAGTCCTTTTCTGAGGAAATTTATGCTCAAGATCCAGACTTTCTTGTTCCTGGGAGTTCAGCCATCTAGAGCTTCCTTAACATTTCCCATTTTCTCTGTTTTACTGCTGCTAGTAAACATGCAACTCTTCAAAGACCTCGGATAGAGTCTTCAAGAGCTGTGCTCCTTACTGACCCTTACAGGCAAGCTGCTGTACAGAGAATGTTCCAAAGGCATTGCACGCTCTGCTAACACCAGCTCCACATGTTCTGCACTGATGGATGGTGGTTTATAAAGTGCTGTAAAGAATTTTGGAAGGATAATATGAGAACCTTAAAGTTCGGTTTTGTTTTTCAGGTCATATGATGAATTAATGAGGTTATTTCTCAGTGAGTTTATTTTTTTCAATAAGGTTATTTTAAAGGATTAAAATATTTAAAATAAAGAAGACAACTATTTGCTTCTCTCCCTCAAAATAAAACGCTTTTAGTTGCTTTTTATGTCATTTTTAATTATAGTTGTGATTAGGATATGGAGGAGTGCCTGAACACTGAGAGGCCCTGTTACTGTGTAAGAGTGTGCATGTGCTAACACCATGCTGGTAAAGTCAAGGAAATCTCTCATAATTACTACAAATCAGGGCCCCACTAGCAATAGGACCACATCTTCAATTTCATTATCACATTTTTCCTTATTGACTTATAAATTGTCTACACTACAGGGGAGTTGTTTGCTTGTATTTTTATTTGGTCTGCTTTGAACCATAGCCAGACTCATGCTACATCATACACTATTATGTCTGTTAGAGCTGCCACCTTAGCAAAATATGTCACCAAGAGATTTAGAAATGCAGGCAACATGAACAGGTGCCAAAATCTACTTGGAAAAGCCATCTATCTTCTTCTGCAGGGGTCTGAACTCCACTGCAGCCTCTTAGCAACCCTCTCTCCTCTTCGTTCTAAACCTAACTAGAGCAAATGTGTTGACCCTCTGGTTTTTCAAGGAGCCACGCCATGCAAGAAATAACCAATATGCAGGCTGCTGCAAGCTGTCTTCCTGATTTAGAAGACTCAGGGGGAAAACAAAAGCCATCTACAAAGGCCTTTTAATTTCTAGCATAAGCTTCAGCTTGAGTTGTAAAGTGTATCTCATTGGTCATCTTGGATCTGAAGTCCATTCCATTCCCTAAATTCATCAGTGTGTAACTGCCACAGCTGCTAGGACTTTGGCACCTGTGGGGTACCCCTGAGAGGGTCTCAGCAAGCAGACAAGTATATAGGCAGCAAGCCTAATGGCCAAAATTTCAAGATTTGTTTTTCAAATAAGTGCATGTTAAGTGGGGGGGGGGGGACTTTATAATAACAATGAGAAAGAGAAAGTTTCACTGGCTAAGAGGAGCCTTATGAGAAATCTATCACACAACCTCTGATTTAGAAATGTAAAGAGAAACAGATTTACCCAGATTTTAAAAAGGGAGAGAAAGATGAGAAAGAATAAAGTATTTAATAAGTGTCATACCCATGTTCAAATCAAGGACTCCTTCCAGCTGTAATGATTATTTCAAATGAAGGAACATTTCTTAATTTAGAGGCTAATCCTCAGACATTGCTTTGGAGGCAAGAATATTTCTTGGGTTTAGGTCACTTTGCTTTAAATCTCTGAGGGCTGTAAAACCAAGTGAAGGCAAGACTGGGCTAGAAATCAGCAGAGTTGAGTTCTGATCCACCTTCTGTTGATACTTTGCTTTGAGGTCCTCAATTTTTACTCTTCAGGCTACATTTGTCACTTGGGCAGGTGGTAGGTTGGTAGCCAGACCACAGATTGGTGCTAAGATCTGAGCTCTGTAGAGATGGGCATCCCAGCCATGGCTGTTGGCACAGAGAAGGAAGTGGGAGGGCCTACGACTAGACCATGCAAAGCACCCTCCCAATGTAGCCATTGAAAGCAGCACATAGGATGTCTTTGAGTGGTTCCTTCCAATAATTTCCAAGGGTAAGAGGCCACTATGCTCTTCTCCCTCTGCCCTACCCAAGTATAAATGGCTACTTATTTCACACACAAAAGCCCTCAAGGACAATTTTTACTGAAAAAAGTCAATAGGACATGAAAATATTTTTCTGTCTTGAAAATTCTATGTTAAAACATCAAGATATATTATTTTGTCAAACAGAAATCCTAGCTGCATTTCTGTGAGAAAGCAGAATGTTGCAAAAACTTTTAAATCTTACTTAGACCTTAGACCTAGATGCAAATCTAGGTTTCAAAGCTTGTTAAGTTCCACGTATATATTGCAAAATGCCAAGTAAACAAATATTACCATCTCTAAATTATTCACTGCGTTCTTCATACAAATTCATATTTACATCTTTAATAAGTGAAAAATGTTCTAAGCTGCATGCCATGGAAGCATATTGCCATGCACTTTTTAGTTTGAGGCCATGAAGAATAGTGAAGTAAAGCAGAATTAAAAAAACACAAGGAAACTGCAATGATGGTATCTGCTCTGCTATATCCACCAGCCAGGTCAACTTGAGCAAGTTTCTTAACCCCTTTAACCTCAGTTTCTTCATCTCTAAAGTGGCTTTATGTCCCTACTTATCTTGGAGGTTAAAGAAGATAATATAGGGTATCATGAAAAACATATTACACATCCTATATGGAATTCTATAATAATGCATACTCATCTTTTATACCCAGAATCTCTCTGAAAAGGCAGATTTAGTGAAAGATTCATTTCATGATTAAATCTTGATCTTTTTTTTTGTGAAATAATGCACACAGAGCCTTTCATTAGTGAACTCCTATGCCAGGTTTCTAGACATGCAATCTCTAAGTGATAAGCTTTTAATGAGCTCATTCTCATGTTTTTCTTAATGCTTTATTACAGCAATATCCCCCCCTTGTGGGTCCTCTTTCCTACCTCCAGTCTCCATCAGCCCCACAGAGGTCCCCATCTCTGAACTGGTCATTCCTCAAGAGGCACAGGCCAGGTGTTTCCTTGGTGCTCTGCTTCTGCACCCTATGATGGGGTACAATGGCTACCATCCCAGGGGATGTAGCTCAACTCAACCTAAAGTCAAGTCTAAAAGTTGTTGAAGTATCCTGTTTATTCACTGAAATGCAGATAAGTTCTCCATGTAATCCATAATGTATCCTCATGTTTTAAAACATTATTTCAAAATGGAAAAACAAACTTGGAGTAACACTGGTTTTTTTTTCAGTAAAATGAACTATATTTATGCGGTAGCTAACTTTTCTCTACCTCCAACACATTTCTCATAACCTGAGGTATCTTTCTTAAGATTTTATTCCCCAAATGTCCTTGCAGTTCCATAAGAACTTTTCAAGCTAAAATTCTAGAAACTGGTACAGGTAAGGAAGGGAGCAGCATGTGTCAAAAGGGAAAATCCTTTTGACTACTTCAGACTACCTCTGACCAACCGAGCCCAACCCCCATGTAGCTTGGTCCACAGACTCAGTCCAGCCACCCTGGGAGGATCTGCAGGCAGCTGTCCATTTTCCCCTGGCTATAAGGGAGTAATTAATCCAGAACGTAGCACTCTGTCTCTGAAATGTGGTTGTCTACGGAAAGATATGTTTCTGGTGTGGTTCTGCTCACAGTGATAAGGGATGGGGGGCAGGGAAGTGCTGGGTAGAGAGGGGTAGGGTCCCTAGTGAGGGCTCCATCCTCGGGCTTGTGCCCACAGACCTAGGGGAGAACAGGACAGGTGCTCCTATTTTCACACCCAAATGTTGCATTTTCCAAGACTGCTCTGGCCTGCCATGCCCCCCATCCTGTGCACCCTGAGGCCCTAGTGGGCACACACACAAGCAGCTGGATGTCGAGAGGAACAGAGGAGCAAAGGAGCACACTGACAGACACCAGCAGATGCCGGCAGGCCATCAGCAGCAGGGTGACATGAAATTCAGTTAGGGGCAGTTGGAGGAGAGTGTGGACACTAGGCAGCCTGACTCCAGGGTAAGACCACCTTCCTACTCTGTCCCCCTTCTGGCTGCTCTATTCACCTGGCTGAGAGCTACCTCCACTCAATAAAACCTTGCATCCATCCTCCAAGCCCACATGTGATCTGATTTTTCTGGTACACCAAGGCAAGAACCTGGGATGCAGAAAGCCCTCTGCCTTTGCGATAAGGCAGAGGGTCTAATTGAGCTGATTAACACAAGCCACCTGCAGACAGCTAAACTGAAGGAGCACTCTGTAACACACGCCCACTGGGGCTTTGGGAGCTGTAAACACTAAACCTTAGATGCTGCCCTGAGGACGGAGCCCATGCTCCCCACAATCGATCTGCCCATATGCATGCTCCCCCTAGGAGTTTGAGCTGTGGGGCACCAAAGAAGCAAGCCACACCCCCATGGCACACCCTGCAAGGGGGATTAGGGAATTTTTCCCATTTCAACAGGTGAGAGTCCTACATGAAACCCCAGCCTTTGCACAACTAATTCCTCTATTCTTCAGGTAGAAACTGTAGGCTCACTAAATATACTATTGGTTAGAAGGGGGCCAAGATAGAAAGTGCTAAGGGCTGAGCCCTGCCCATTGCTGTGGCAGAGAAATAGCATAATGTCCAACTGATGAGGGGTTACTTGTAGCCTCCTCACATTAAAAAAAAAAAAAAAAATACCACATGTGCAGCGTGAAGGCAGGCCTCCATCTCCCACTGAGGTACTGCAGACAGTGTCTGCCTGCACAATCCATCTCCAGGGAATGTGAGAGGGAGGTGGAGCAGAATGGGTAATGTGAAACATAAAAAAGTACAGCTGAGACAGAGAGTTGCAATTGCAAATGGCCCTTAACCAACACCAGGCCTCATCTGCTGCTAGTGTTTGAAGTCTGTAGACAGAGGCCTGTGCCATTCCCCACTAATTTCTCATGCTGGAGCTCATCAGCAGTGGAATGCAGAAAGACTAAGCCTCCGGCTTGGGTCTGCTGTCACGGACGAAAATCAGGTCCCTGGGATGGGGCCATGCATGCTCTGTGTGACCCAGCTGTCTCCCGGGACAACAGATTCAAAAGATGATCAACAGCAGTGCCCACTCAGAAAAGGGCTGTGACTGCTTTGCTAGCCTGATAAAGGAAATGCACCTCAAGAGATGAAAAGGGAAAATAGTACCTTACAGAGGAAGAACAATGAGGAGCTATAGCAGCAACTTCTCAGGGATATCCTCAGAGCTCAGAAGTAAAGGGGAGTTATTTGGGTCAACTGAGAGAAGCATGTAAGCTTGGTGTGAGATGGTACATTTGGTACATTCTTATCTTCCTTGTAAAGGCATCTGCATGCAGCCTGGTGTTTTCACAAAACAAAGGGCACTCTCCTGGGAAGGGGCCATCAGTCTGAACTCTGTCCTCCATTGGTCAGATCATACCACCACCTGAAGTCCCTGATCAGGTCATCCTGAAGTTACTGCTAATTAATATTACTATTCGGCTAAAGTTGGACCTGAGCTGGACCAATCCACCAAACCACAGATGCCCCTCAATCTCTTCTGCATGGAGTCTCAGGATCACAGAAGCTACCTTTTTTATTCATTCTTCAAGAATTGTGGTGTTTCGTACAATGTTATGGCACATTTAGATTTTCTTCTTGATGTGTTAACTATAGATTTATAAAGGATTTTCCTGTGTTCAGAATCAGAAAAAAAAAATAACTAGGCAAACCTAGCAAAAATGTATGTGATATTTATTTCAAACCATCTAAACTTTACTTAAACCATCTGAATTATCAAATAAAATTGGAGATGAGATTCCTTAATTTTTACCCATTATTTTATTCATTCAACATGTATTTCTTGAGCACCTACCATATGTCAATTCTGTTCTAGTTACATATCATGCATGATTAGAAGCATGTTTTTGAAAAGTGATATGTTTCACAACAAGCAGCATCTCTGCTCATTTTTTTTTAATTTTTTTAATTTTTTAAATTTTTTTTATTATTATTATACTTTAAGTTCTAGGGTACATGTGCATAACATGCAGGTTTGTTACATATGTATACTTGCGCCATGTTGGTGTGCTGCACCCATCAACTCGTCAGCACCCATCAACTCGTCATTTACATCAGGTATAACTCCCAATGCAATCCCTCCCCCCTTCCCCCTCCCCATGATAGGCCCCAGTGTGTTATATTCCTCTTCCCGAGTCCAAGTGATCTCATTGTTCAGTTCCCACCTATCAGTGAGAACATGCGGTGTTTGGTTTTCTGTTCTTGCGATAGTTTGCTGAGAATGATGGTTTGCAGCTGCATCCATGTCCCTACAAAGGACACAAACTCATCCTTTTTATGGCTGCATAGTATTCCATGGTGTATATGTGCCACATTTTCTTAATCCAGTCTGTCACTGATGGACATTTGGGTTGATTCCAAGTCTTTGCTATTGTGAATAGTGCCGCAATAAACGTACGTGTGCATATGTCTTTATAGCAGCATGATTTATAATCCTTTGGGTATATACCCAGTAATGGGATGGCTGGGTCACATGGGACTTCTAGTTCTAGATCCTTGAGGAATCACTATACTGTTTTCCATAATGGTTGAACTAGTTTACAGTCCCACCAACAGTGTAAAAGTGTTCCTATTTCTCCACATCCTCTCCAGCACCTGTTATTTCCTGACTTTTTAATGATTGCCATTCTAACTGGTGTGAGATGGTATCTCATTGTGGTTTTGATTTGCATTTCTCTGATGGCCAGTGATGATGAGCAATTTTTCATGTGTCTGTTGGCTGTATGAATGTCTTCTTTTGAGAAGTGTCTGTTCATATCCTTTGCCCACTTTTTGATGGGGTTTTTTTTTTTCTTGTAAATTTGTTTGAGTTCTTTGTAGATTCTGGATATTAGCCCTTTGTCAGATGAGTAGATTGCAAAAATTTTCTCCCATTCTGTAGGTTGCCTGTTCACTCTGATGGTAGTTTATTTTGCTGTGTAGAAGCTCTTTAGTTTAATTAGATCCCATTTGTCAATTTTGGCTTTTGTTGCCATTGCTTCAGCTCATTTTAAGGGAAGAGACCACCCGTCATATTATCTTATGCCCAATTTCTGCCTCCAAAGAAAGAAGAAGTAAAAACTAGAAGGCAGAAATGAAATCCACAGGCAGACAGCCCAGCACCACCCCCTGGGCCTGGTAGTTAAAGATCAACCCCCCACCTAACCAGTTGTTATCTATAGATTCCAGGCATTGTATGGAAGAGCACTGTGAAAATCCCTGTCCTATTCTGTTTCATTCTGATTACCGGTGCATGCAGCCCCCAGTCACGTACCCCCTGCTTGCTCAATCAATCACGACCCTCTCACATGGACCCCCTAAGAGTTATGAGCCCTTAAAAGGGACAGAAATTGCTCACTTGGGGAGCTCGGTTCTTGAGACAGGAGTCTTGCCAATGCTCCTGGCCAAATAAATCCCTTCCTTCTTTAACTCAGTGTCTGAGGAGTTTTGTCTGTGGCTAGTCCTGCTACGGCTAGTCCTGCTACATTTCTTGGTTCCCTGACTGGAAAGTGAGGTGATTGGCAGATGGTCGAGGCAGCTCCTTAGCAACTTAAACCTGGCCAGTGGAACATCCCTGTGGGGGATTCCGACCAGCCTGAGTGATGCGGATCCTGAGAGCGTTCCGGGGTAGACATTTGCCCCAGTGGGATGCCTCGCCAGAGCAGTGTGTGGCAGGCCCCTGTGCAGGATCAATGCAGTGGCTGAACACTGGGACAGAACTGCTACTTGGAGACCAGACTTCTGAAACTTGGTACGACTAGTCTTTGGACCTTGCCTACTCCATTTGAATGGAAGTGTGGCCTGATCACCCACAGCGTGCCTTTATCGGCACTTTGGTTTGGTTTTGGTTTGGGTTTTGGTTTTGACTTGGTTTGAATTGTTTGACAGGACCAGTCTTGGGAACTTGCCCACTCCATTTGAGTGGAAGCGTGGCCTGATCCAACCGATGGTGTGCCTGTATTGGTACTTTGGTTTTTGTTTTTGACTTGACTTGGATTGCTTGATACTTTGGTTTTGGTTTTGACCTGGCTTGGATTTCTGGATACTCTGATTTTGGTTTTGATTTTGGTTTGGTGTAAACTGCAAAAGTGTGTGTGTGTGCCCTTTTTATCTGTTCTTTGTTTTGTGGTGTGCATG
This sequence comes from Colobus angolensis palliatus, assembly GCF_000951035.1. Lineage (NCBI taxonomy): Eukaryota > Metazoa > Chordata > Mammalia > Primates > Cercopithecidae > Colobus > Colobus angolensis. Next base: position 8,857,901 of record NW_012121932.1, on the reverse strand, counting down.
TGGTGTGAGCATGGTGTTTTTGTCTTGAAGACACATGGGCCAGGCACAGATAAGCCCACCATAGTAGGAACTATGTTGAAAATCTTCAAAAAAGGATTTAAGGGAGCCTATGGAGTACTATGACACCAGGAAAACTTAAAACTTTGTATAAGATAGACTGGCCAGCATTAGAGGTAGGTTGGCCATCAGAAGGAAGCCTGGACAGATCCCTTGTTTCAAAGGTATGGCACAAGGTAACCTGTAAAGCCGGGGCACCCAGACCAGTTCCCATATATAGATGCTTGGTTACAGCTGGTTTTAGGTCTCTCCACAGTGGTTGAGAGAACTGCAGCATAAGCGAGACAGAGAGAGACAGACAGAGACAGAGACAGAGACAGAGGCAGAGAGGAGAGAGAGAGAGAGTCAGAGAGGAGAAAGAGAGAGGCAGCAAAAGAGAGGAAGAGACAGAGGCAAAAGGAAAGTCAAAGAGAGATATACACAAGTAGTTAAGAATAAAAACAGTGTACCCTATTCCTTTAAAAGCCACGGTAAATTTAAAACCTGTAATTGATAATTGTAAACATTGGCTACAGTTAAAGAGGTACCATCCAGTTTTTCTGTAAACTGGACATTAAAATAAAAGCATCGCAGGTTTTTCTTAAAGCACCAACCTGCTCTTTAGCAAAAATTATAAAAGGTTAAAAAGAGTCTATAAAACCTTACCTTATGGTCAAACATTAAAAATATGATAAATATGTCTAAAAGGTTTTATTAAAATTAGGCTTAACATTAATAACATTAATAACACTAATATAAAGGTAAAATTTAGCTTACCTGCTATAAAAATCATACAGGAAGCATTGTTAAATGTAAAATGGTTTTTGTCTTTCTTTGGTTTAAAAACTAATAAAAATAGGTGCTAAAGGAAATTTCTCACTAAAAAAGCACTAAGGACTATAAAGTCCACTGCCAAGGTCCCCACATTTAAAATAAAACATCAATTTCTTAAAAATTATAAACTTGGTTTTTCTTCTACTTTCCTTTCCCTGAAAAACTAAAAGTCTTTTAGTATATGTACCACCCCTAGAATTTCTGGTAAACCAGCACCAGCCTGAAGATCACATTCTCATCAAAGGGTAGAAAGAAGAAAAACTCGAGCCAGCCTTAGAAGGACCCTACCTTGTGCTGCTAACCCCCAAGACTGCTGTTCATACAGCAAAAAGGATGGACTCATCACACCAGAGTCAAGAAAGTGCCACTGCCTCAAGAGTCGTGGGCCGTAGTCTCAGGGGAAAACCCCACCAAACTAAGGCTAAGAAAAATTTAAGTCTTTTCATCTATTCTATTACCCTTTCTTTTTTCCTCATTCTATTGCTGACCATCTAGTTATTAACATAACCAAGTCAATTTCACTTCACACTTAGCATTCCCTGGAGACCTGAAGGGATGCAATGAGCTTAATAATTTTCAAGAGTTTATCAATCAGTCAGCCCTTGTTCATCCCCGAGCGGACATGTGGTGGTATTGTGGTGGACCTTTACTGGGCACTCTGTTGAATAACTGGAGTGGCACTTGTGCTTTAGTTCATTTGACTATCCCTTTCACCCTGGCATTTCATCAACCAGAGGGAGAAAAACAATAAGATATCATAAAGCAAAAGAAGCCCCTTATAGGTCTTTCAACTCTCACATCTATTTAGATGCAATTGGAGCCCTGCAAGGAATATCAGATCAATTTAAACCTTGAAATCAAATAGCTACAGGATTTAAGTCAATATTTTAGTGGGTGACAGTTAATAAAAGTGTAGATTGGAAAAGCTACATCTATTACCACCAACAGCAATGAGCTTTTCATTAGTTAAAAGAAAAACTCAGGTTGGCCCCAGCGCTGGGGCTACCTGACCTTACAAAACTTTTTACACTCTATGTGTCAGAAAGAAAAAAAAATGGCAGTAGAGTTTTAACCCAGACTGTCGGGCCCTGGTCAAGGCCAGTGACCTATCTCCCAAAACAATTAGATGAGGTTTCCAAAGACTGGCCTCCATGTGTAAGGGCACTGGCAGCAATGGTCCTGTTAGCACAAGAAGCAGATAAGCTAACTTTTGGGCAAAACTTAAACATAAAGTCCCCCCATGCTGTGGTGACTTTAATAAATACCAAAGGACATCATTAGCTAACAAATGCTAGACTAACTAGTCACCAAAGCTTGCTCTGTGAAAATTCCCACATAACCATTGAGGTTTACAACACCCTAAACCCTACCACCTTGCTCCTGGTATCAGAGAGCCCAGTTGAACATAACTGTGTAGAGGTATTGGACTAGTAGGCCCAACCTCCGAGACCATCCTTAAACATCAGTAGACTGGGAGCTGTACATGGATGGGAGCAGCTTTACCAACCCCTGCAAAGTGACTCTGAAGAAGATGACAAGCCCTGCTCCAGTAACACCTGGAAGCTGACTGGTCCATGCATGGCCGAAGCATGAGGAAACTCATCGTAGGACTCATTTTCCTTAAAATTTGGACTTGTACAGTAAAGACTTCAACTGACCTTCCTCAGACTGAGGGCTGTTCCCATGTATACATCAAGTCACTGAGGTAGGACAAAAGGTTGCTATAGTCCTACTATTTTATGATTATTATAAGTGTACTGGAGCTCTAAAAAAAAAAAAAAAAACTTGTTTGCATAATGTTATTATATATGAGGTATGTAGCCCAGGAAATGACCAACCTGATGTGTGTTATGACCCATCTGAGCCTCTCATGACTAGTTTTTAAAATAATATTAAGAACTGAAGACTGGTGGGGGCTCATAAATGATATGAGTAAAGTGTTAGCCAAAACAAAGCAATAAAACAAACAAAAAAAAGAAAGATAATAAATAGCCCCCTGAGAGAATCATACAATATTTAGGCCTGCTACTTAGGCACAAGACAGTCTGTAAGGATACCGGACCCCCATTTACATGCTCAACCGAATCATACAAGCTCTCTTATTAGCTCACTAATAAGACCTGCAGAGCCTTGACTATTCTGTCTTGGCAAGAAACTCAGATGAGAAATGCTATCTATCAAAATAGATTGACTCTTGACTACTTACTAGCAGCTAAAAGAGAAGTCTGTAGAAAATTTAACCTTACCAATTGCTGCCTGCACATAGATGATCAGGGGCAAGTAGTCGAAGATATAGTTAAAGATATGACAAAACTGGCACATGTGCCTGTAAAAGTGTGGCAAGGATTTGACCCTGAGGCCATGTTTAAAAATAGTTTCCAGCACTAGGAGGATTTAAAACTGTTATAATAGAAATTATAGTACTCATAAGAACCTGTTTACTCATCCCTTGTTTACTACCTGTACTCATTCAAATGGTAAAAGATTTCATCGCTACTCTAGTTCACCAGAATGCTTCAGCACAAGTGTACTACATGAGTCACTATCAATCTGTCATGCAGGAAGACATAAGTAGTGAGGATGAAGGTGAGAACTCCCACTAATAAAATGAGTGAGAGTCTCAAAGGGGGTGGAATAAGGGAGGAGACCACCCCTCATATTGTCTTATGCCCAATTTCTGCCTCCAAAGAAAGAAGAAGTAAAAACTAAAAGGCAGAAATGAAATCCACAGGCAGACAGCCTGGTGCCACGCCCTGGGCCTGGTTGTTAAAGATCAACCCCTGACCTAACCAGTTATGTTATCTATAGACTCCAGACATTGTGTGGAAAAGTATTGTAAAAATCCCTGTCTTGTTCTGTTTTGTTCTGATTACTGGTGCATGCAGCCCCCAGTCACGTACCCCCTGCTTGCTCAGTGATCATGACCCTCTCACACGGACGCCCTTAGAGTTGTGAACTCTTAAAAGGGACAGGAATTGCTCACTCGGGGAGCTCAGCTCTTGAGACAGGAGTCTAGCCAATGCTCCTGGCTGAATAAACCCCTTCCTTCTTTAACTTGGTATCTGAGGAGATTTGTCTGTGGCTAGTCCTGCTACAATTTGTTATGAGCAATTCCCTACAAGTAATTTGGAATATTTGTATGTTCCAGATAACCTCTCATCTCATAAAGAAAATATAACAAATAATACATTTATTTCTAGGAATTGTATCTACAATATTAATTAGTGACTTCTTGTCCAAACAGGATGGTATAGCCTTGTTTCCTCTCTATTCCTCTCCACTAAGTATAATTATCAACCTTGGAAATAATTTAAGAGGTGATCAAAAAAGAACCTTAAAAAGTAGGAATAGGAATTCGAACTGCTTAGGGATCTCAGTTCTGAAGGAATACACAGTGGCAGTACCTCCAACAAACCCACTTAGCAGAAGGTTACCCATATTTCATGTTTCCTGATCCCCAACCTAGCAACAGAAGGTGGCTCAGGGAGACTTATTCATTTTCCATATTGAATGAGAATCCTGCCAACAATACTGGGAAAGCCTGGCAGCACTGGCAGTGGGGATGGATCAGGAGCCTTACTGATAATAAGTGGCCATGAGAAGCATTCTCCTCCACTACCCAGAGATAGCAAGCAGTAGGTAGAAGCAGAAGGAAAGGAGGAGGGTCAACAGCAAGAGAAATTCTGCCACAAGTAGCCTTGTCCAGGTAACTTCTTTGTCCCCATAAGACTGAGTGGCTCCTCTCCTCCTCCACTTAAAGGCACCAGGTGTTTGGGCAACTGTCAAGATGGATCCAGCCACAACATGCACCCTGGATAAGAAAAAAAAAAAAAACACTTTATTTCACTGCTGGGCCTGAACATATCCTCACCACTATGAGATACTGGACAGCCAGGGAGGACCTGCAAGGGGGATTCAGCTACAACATGTGGACAGTCCAAAATGCTCCTTTGCCTCCCTGTCTCCCTAGGCTTAAAACTCCTCTCTCTTACTTAGAGATACCAGGTAGCCAGGCAGCACTATGAAGAGAGGTTTTAAGCAGAACAAATGGTCTGGACTGGGAGGCCTATTTCTCCCAATGAGACTGACACTCCCTTCCCCACCTAGATACAGGCAGCCTGGAATCCTTACACCTCCTGAGCAAGGACCAATAGGAGTCTCATCTGCACCATATACACCAAGCAGAACAAAGTCGCAGGCCAAAAGTTCTAAAAAGAAATTTGTCATTGGAACCACAGCTCATGATAAAAGGCCAGGATCTGCTGAACCTGAACAAGGAAACAGCCTGCTAAAATAAAAGATTTAAATAAGATCCAGAATTTCCTAACATTATAGCCAAAATGTTCAAGATACAATAGAAAATCACATGCTAAAACAAGAACCAGAAATATCACAACTTGAGTGGCAAAACACAATCAAATGATGCCAACACCAAGACAACAGAAATGTTAAAATTATCTGACAAGGACTTTAAAACAACCATTATAAAAGTGCTTCAAAAAAATGAGGAATCAAAAAATCACATGAAAAAAGGTTTAAAAATCCAAAACCAAATGAAAATTACAGAACTAAAATACAGAATAATAGAAATTTTAATATTTTTCAGATGTATTCAATAGTAGAGTTAAGATGACAGAGGACAGAATTGGCAAACTTGAATGTAGATCAACTGAATTTACCCAGTTTGAACAACAGAGAGAGAAAAGACTGGAAAAAGGTGAATAGATCCTCAGGGACCTGTACAATAACAAAGTTTCAACAGTGGATATCCCAGAAGGTGAAGAGAAAGAGAATGGGCAGAAAGAGTATTTGAAGAAATAGTGTCTGAAAACTTGCCAAATTTGGTGAAAGACATAAATGTAAGAATCTGAACAAATTCAAAATAGGATAAACCCAGAGAAAGTCATACCCAGAGACATCATAATTAAAGTTCTGGAAAGTAAATGCCAAGAGAAAAGTATTGAGATCATTTGGAAAGGAATGGTGTGTTACCTAGAGGGAGGAAACAGTTCAACAACAACAAATTTCTTCTCTGAAACCACTGAAGCCAAAAAAAGTGGAACATTTTCCAAGTGATGAAAGGAAAGAACTGTCAACCACAAATTCTCTGTTTAGAGAAACTATCTTGCAGGACTGAAGGGGCAATAAAGACATTTTCAGGAGAAGGAAAACTAAAGGAGTTTGTCACTAGCTGGCCTACCTTTAAATAATGGCTAAAGAAAGTTTTTCTTCTAACAGAAAGAAGGAATCTTGGTGAGTCATGAGTGAAAAACAATGAAAAGAGCAGAAATATGAGTACAAACCATGAAATTGCATAAAGCATACTTGATTGAAACAAAAAATGTAATACCACCTGATATTCAAGGCAATCACATTTTAAAGTGATAATATAAAGGAACATAAATGAAAGTAGGTTCCAAACTTTATTTAAAGTAAAAAAAAAAAAGCTGATATCAGTCGACTGAGAAGTTGCATATGGATACTATAATAAATATAGCACTAAGAAAACTATAGAAAAAGAAACACATAAAAATACTAAAGAAATTAATATGGAATCCTGGGAAATATTCAAGTAGTCCATGAGAAGGCAAGACAAGATAAACAGAAGAGCAAGAAATAGTGGAAACAAAGAGAAAACAAATAATAAAGTGACAGACTAAAATCTGACATATCAATAACTACCTTAAATGTAGATAGTTTAAATAGGTCAATTAAAAGACAGAGCTTGGCTAAGTGAATTGAAATAAAGGACTCAATTATATGCTGTTTACAAGAAACTGACTTCAAATTTAACAAAATAGATTGAATGTAAAAAATTTTTTTAAACTAAACAAATATTAATCATACAAAAGCAGGAATTGCCTCATTAATATCAAAATATGATAAAGTTTACTTCAGAAAAAAGAGCACGAGAAACACAGAGGAACATTGTATAATAATAAAATAATCAATTCTTCAGGAAGAAAAAAACAATCCAAGTGCGTATGCATCAAACAATGAAATGTCAAAATACATAAAGCAGATTCTGACAAAGCTGAAAGGAGAAAGACACCAATCCATACTTATAATTGGGGACTTCAAAATTCACCTCTCAGCAACTGATAGAACTACTGGAGAAAAAAAATCAATAAGGATATAAAAGATTTTAACAGTGCAATCAAGCAACAGGATCTAATTCACATATATGAACCCTAATACCAGCAGAATACATCTTTTTTTTCCAAGTGACTATTATATGTTCACAAAGATAAACCATATCCTGGGCCATCACATGAACCACACATATTTTTAAAGAATTGAAACCATTTGAAATATTTTCTCAGAACATAATTGAATAAAACTAAATGCTAGTAAGAGAAAGACAGCAGGAAAATCTCCAAATTTAAGATAAAATCTCAAAATAATAACTTAAGTGCCATTCTCAAAAAATTGAAAAAACAGGTCACCAAAGTAAATCAAAAGCAAGCAAAAAGAATAATGATAATAGAAATTAATTTTAAATTTAAAATAGAAAAACAGGGGAAATCAATGAAGCAAAAACTTACTTTTCAAAAAGACCAATAAAAAGGACAAATCTCTGGCAAAATTGATGACAGAGACGGAGAGAGGGAGACAGAAAGGAAGATAGAGATATGTTAACTAAAAAATGATTGACAAAAGGTCAAAAGAAATAGCATTTATTTGGCAAACAAAGAACTGCAATTTGGGTGCACTGAATCAGGGCAGCCCTAAGTAGTGTCCCATAGGCAAGCACTGGAGCATTTTTTAATAGAGAATTTTCACACACAAAAAATTATTTTTGGAGGCAGTTCATTTGATGGTTAGAAATTCTAAATCACAAATCCATTTTGATGGGTTAATTAATTAGAATATTTCCAGCTGAGAGATATTGAAGGCCTGGGAATACTGACTTCAGTTGTTTATCCAAGTCTGTTGGAAATTCTGTGGTTTGATGTTTAGCAGGTGTGAGTGCAATCCTTTCACAATCTCCTGATTCCACTTTAGAAAGCTTGGTCTTAGTTATTTCATTTTCTTTTACATTTCCCCCTATTGACTAAGATCTTTCTCCAGAAAGCAGATTAATTAGCAAGTCTAATCTTTCCCTCATCACTGGGATGGATCTGTCCCAGGGATTCATGTCCCTCACTAGGGGATCTCAAGGTCTAAAAGATTGTAAGGCTAGACTGAGCCATATTTGGGTAACACAGAAGTTTTGCAAGGGGATTTCTTAAGCCTGCTTAGGTCCTGAAAAGATTGTCAGATTGGATGTCTTTTCTAAATCATGGGCTTGACTGATCATATTGGGCTTCTAAGCAACTGTAACTTTGGTAAAACTTTTATTTCTAAGTACACTTGGATAAGGAGTTACAGACATATCTTAAATATTACAATAGCAATAATAATCCTAATAGTGAGTAATAAAAGTTGAAGACTGCATTATAGCAACATTTTGACTTCAGAGGGTGGTCAGCTAAAGAGATTGTAAAAAACAGCATTTTAGCAATAAGCACTCTATTTAGATAATTAGCACATGTGTGGATTTTTCCAACTTGGTCTCTAATTTTGAAAAGTATTTATCCAAGTGTAACAGGAGGCATTGACTACAGTGTAAACACTTCCTTGCTCAGCTGAGATATAATTCAAGAAAACTCTGTTGTGCAAGTAGAAGACGTAAACCAAGACCATAACGAAAGCAACATGTAAGAGACCAAGTATGTCGGGGATCTTAATCGTATACTGGCCTAGTCCAGATGTCTTGTGTGAGAAGTCAACTTCAGCTATCATTTGCTTCACTTCAGGGTCAGTTTTAGCTTTTAGTCTTCGAGTGTTTCTAAATTCCAGAAAAAAATAGGAGCTTTCCTTAAATAAGAAACATGAAGAGTCAACACCTATTAGTTTGGCAGCACAGGGGTTGATAAAGAATACATGATATAAACCTTTTCATCAAGATAGAAATTATTTTATAAATGCCTCTTTCAATAGACATCATGTGGCTGAAGACTGATGTTTGATGATGTCTTCATCTCCTGGGAGAACAGTGTGGAAAGATTGTTCTACTAAGGTATGATTTTGCCTACAGCCTGAATTAATTCCTTTACAATACTGGAGAATGTCTCTTTTAATCAATTGAATATCAAATGCAGAGAAAGCTAAATGCTAGGTACCAGACCTTTGTCAGATGCATAGTTTACAAATATTTTCTCCCACTCTGTAGGTTGTCTGTTTACTCTGTTGATTGTAATTTGCTAAGTTTGATTATATTCCATTTGTCAATTTTTTCTTTTGTTGCAATTGCTCGCATCTTGATGAGGACTAAGCTCTGATGTTTTTTATCTTGCCCAGATTCCTATCTAAGGGGTCTGGGGAGTCATCATGCCCTACAAACCATAAATTCTCATCAGATGGATTTTATTTAACCCTACATATTGTGACTTATTTTCCAATCTGACTCTGGCATAGCATTATGTGACAAGAAAGAAAATACAAATATTATTCCCCAAAACATGTTTCTCTGCCATATCTTGAAATGGCCCTGCAAAGCTGTCCTTTGTGGGGGAAAATCTCCATCTGTAAAGAATCTCTATTAACATAGCTAGATCTTTTTCTTCCAGGACCTCCCAATCCTGAAGAGATTAACTAAAAGTGTGGCACCTTTTAAAGATCTGAATAAGAAACATTTGTCATCTGTTGTCTCTAAGAGCAGCCACTTTAAGTTTCCAAAAGAAACTTGGTCTCCACAATCTTTTATCTTAACCTGAACATTTCCTTTCTATCAAACACAGGTCTTTAGACAAATTCAACCAATTGTCAACCAGAAAATGTTTAAATTTACCTTTAGCCTGGAAGCTCCCCACCCCACTCCCCCTCACCCCCTACTTTGAGTTGTCCCACCTTTCTGAGCCAAACCAATGTATATCTTAAATATATTTGATGTCTCATGCTTCCCTAAAATATATAAAACCGAACTGTACCGTGATCACTCTTGGGTACATGTTCTCAGGACCTTCTGAGGGCTGTGTCATGGCCATAGTCACTCATATTTGACTCGGAATAAATTCCTTCAAATATTTTACAGAGTTTGACTCTTTTCGTTGACACTCATCATGAAATCTTTGCCAGTTTCTATGTTCAGAATGGTATGTCTTAGGTTGTCTTCCAGGGATTTTGTGGTTTCAGGTTTTACATTTAATTCTTAAATTCATCTCAAGTTTATTTTTGTATATGGTATAAGGAAGGAATTGAGTTTCAATCTTTTGCATATGGCTAGCCAGTTATCCCAGGAAAGAACTTCATTTATTAAATAGAAAGTTCTTTCCACATTGCTTGTTTTTGTCAATGTTGTGGAAGATCAGATGGTTGTAGGTGTGCAGCCTTATTTCTGAGCTGTCTATTCTGTTCCATTGGTCTATGTGTCTGTTTTTGTACTAGTACCATGTCTTTTTAATTATTGTAGCCCTGTAGTATAGTTTGCAGTTGGGTAGCATGATGCCTCCTGCTTCGTGCTTTTTGCTTAGGATTGCCTTGGCTATTCGGGCTCTTTTTGGGTTTCATAATGTGAATTTTAAAATAGTTTTTTTGGTTTTAGTTCTGTGAAGAATGTCATTGTTAATTTGGTAAGATTAGCATTGAATCTGTAAATTGCTTTGGGCAGTGTTACTGTTTTGATGATACTGAGTCTTTCTATGTATGAGCATGAAATGTTTTTCCATTTGTGTTATCTCTGATTTCCTTGAGCAGTGCTTTGTAATTCTCATTGTAGAGATATTTCACCTCCCTGGTTAGCTGCATTCCTAGGTATTTTCTCCTTTTTGTGGCAATTGTGAATGGAATTTTGTTCTCAGTTTGGCTCTTGGCTTCACTGCTGTTGGTTTACAGGAAAGCTAATAATGTTTGTATACTAATTTTATATCCTGAAACTTTGCTGAAGTTGTTTATCAGCTTAAGGAGCTTTGGGGCCAAGACTATGAGGTTTTCTAAACATAGAATTGTGTCATCTGCAAATAGGGATAGTTTGACTTCCTCTCTTCCTATTTGGAACTTCAACAAATATATAAGAAACAAACAAACAATGCTATTAAAAAGTGGGCAAAGGATATAAACATTTTTCAGAAGAAGACATACATGTGGACAATAAGCAGATGAGAAAAAGCTCAAGACAGCTACTTCTTCTTTTTGATCAGTCAAGTTGTTTTCTTAGCCTCATCAGATTCCAATTTTGAGTGCCCAGAAATTTTGATTATGGTGAAGGCAGAGAGAAGTTGAATTGAATAAATTATTGACAAAAGTTTATTTTTCAATTTGATTTCCCCTGGAGGTTAAAATCCTATTTATTTCCAAAGCATACCAAAATCATCAATAACCTGAAGGCATAAAAGCTATTGGTATAAATATCTGCAATTTCACCTTTCACCAGAATACAAGACCTGGTTAAGTCATAAAGTTCTGCTGTTGAACCAAAGTAGCCATTGGTAGTAGAACTGCTTCAACTACTTCCAAAAGGGTGGCAATAGCATATTCAGCATAATATTTTCTGTCATACGTGACCCATTAGTAGATGAAACTTCTGCATTTGGTATAGGAATTTATTGTAAATCATCTGTAGGTTTTAGTAACTGGTCAGTTAGATTTAGATAGTCATGAGGTGTCTCATCATCAAGTAAAGGAAGGATAGTTGCTGGATTAAGATTATTACAGTGGGCAAAATAATAAGAGAAGTCACCAGCAAGATTTCATAAATGACTCTGCTTACAAAACAAAATGTTGAGTGTGATGATAGTTGAATAAACCTTCTGTAACATGAGGAACATAGATAGAGATAAGACAACTCATGTCTGTCTCTTCCGTAGATTTAGTCAAAGTCACAGTAGCTGATATAGCTCTCATGCAGGGATGGAGTCCCTTATCTGCCGAATCTAATTGCTGGCTACAGTAGCCAAAAGGTCTGTGTCAATCTCCATGTTTTTGGGTAAAGACTCCCAGCACATTTCCTTCTCTTTCAACACAAAAAGGATGAAGGGGAGTTGAAAATTGGGGTGCCATAAGGCAAGGGTACCTAGAAGTTATTCATTTAATTGAGAGAAGGCTATATGGGCATTCTGTCTTCAGTCCAGAGGATCTGGTTTATTAAATTCCAAAAGGACATACTATGGTTGAGCTATCAAAAGAAAATTAGGTATTCAGTTTTGAAAGTACTCTGCCAGTCCCCCAAACCCTCATAATGGTCTCTTCATAGGAGGTTGAAAAAAGTTTAAAATGCCTTTAAGTATGTATGGTTCCAAGAAAAGTTCTTGGTTTGATACTGTGTCCTAAATATTTGACACAGGCCTGGGTAAATTGGAACTTGGCTCTGGAAAATTTGTGGCTTTTTTCTGCTAGAAGTTTAAGGAGGTGAACACTTCAAGCTCACAAGATTTTTAGAAGAGGAACAAAGAAGGAGGTCATCGACATACTGCAATAGAGTTGATCCTTGGAGGAAAGACATGTCTGTTAAATCTGCCTTCGGTATCTGTGAAAAGTAAGAGGGGTTTTCAGTATACCCATAAAGCATTCCTGTCCAGGTATATTATTGTCTTCCCACATGAAGGTAAATAAGAATTGACTCTCAGGATTCACAAGAATGCTTAATAAATCAGTACAAATATCCATCCCTGTTAAAAATTTACCCTCTACAGGATGGAAGTCAGAAAGAGTGTATGAGGATTTGGAATGACAAAGTGTCAAATAATGACAATGCTAATGGCTCTTATATCTTGTATAAATCACCATCCTCGTTCAATGAGGTTTTCTTTTACAGAAAGGTTAGACTTATTACAAAGGCTACTGCAAGACACTATAAGATTATTTGCTTTATGTTATTTTAAAATTTGTTTAATTCCTATAAGAACTTCAGGGTTTAGGGAACATTGTGTGATATTAGAAAGGGGCTTGTTTTAGTCAATTTAAATTTTTATCATAGGAGTTGAGTGAATTCATCCAATGTCTGATGTGTATTTAGCTCAAAGTTCCTCAGGAATCTCTTTTAAAAAGAACTGAACTCTCAGCGTTTTTGTTGTTTAAGTTAAAAGTAAAAATGGGCAAAGGTATTGAAGAATTCTCACCGTTGTTTGTCAAAGCAGGGGTTGAGTTAATTTTAAGAACTATCTCCCCCATTTGGGGAAAAGAAAGGCAGCATGACATTTTTCTAAGAAGTCCTTTCCAAGTGAGTGAAGTAGGGCCGACAAAACTAATAAAAAAGAATATCTATCCCAGAGAAGACTTAATTTAAAAAGCAAAAGTAAAAATTTGTAAATGGTTAAAAGTATACTAGAAATTTCCACCATTTTCATTTTTTCAGTACTCCAAGGAAGTGGTAGCTTGAGGCCGGTGGGGCAAAGCACAGAATAAGTTCCTCCAGTTTTGACAAGCACAGTGAGACCCTACTTTCCAATCATTAGGGAAGTTTCACCCAAATGATTAAGAAGCGAGATGAGAAAGATCCCCTGTGTTTCCTTGGAGCACCCTTGGTCCATAAGAAATAAAGAGGACAGTTTATTGAGAGATCATTTAGCATGTTTTAATTGTATACAACTTTTTCCCAATGTCTAGATTTTTTGTAGTAGTATCAGATTCTTTTAAGATTTGGTTATACGGCATTAAACTGGCACATTTTATTATAGTAGGGAGAAAGTTGTTGATGCTACAGTGTCAATATTTTCTTTGCTCTTGCTTTATTGGTCTTCAAAATTGTTCAGGCTGATTAGCTGGCCAGGTTAACTGAATTGGAGGTGGACATTATTTCCGAATTAAGTTGACCCAGTTTAACTAGAATTGCAAATTTTTCATCTAAGCCATATAGAAACAGAATTGAAAGTGATTTTGGTAGATTCAGCATCTAATGGTAGTACCAAATTTGTTTGAAAATGATTTCAAGTTTATTGTAATAATCATGTACTATCTCACCTTCCTTTTAGGTACAGGATTGAATCCCCAGTCTACTGGTTTAGGGAATGTTAAAGGAATGGCTTGGTAAAAAGCACTAGCCCTTTCTTGGGGTTCTTCCCAATCAAAAAACATATTCCATTGGAGGTTTATTGTAGGGTTGTTTCAGCCTGCTTTTGCCATCCCATATTGTGCCCGATCTTCATCAGTAAGCATATGTGTTAATTGTTAAAAGTTAGAGAAACCAGGTTTATAATTTTAGATGAAAATTTGAAAGCAAGTCTATGAGAATCCTTAGTAACCTTGAGGAACTTTTTAGCTATAGTCCTAAGTTCAGCTTTTGTCCAGTGTATATAGGAAGTGTGTAAGAGTGTACCCTAATTATTTGGACAGAACTTGAATGGGTGAATTTGAACAGGTTTAGCGGAAACAGGGGAATTAAAGGAAGCTTTGGAGGCCGAAGAGTAGAACAGAAGTTTAGCAATTATAGGATATAGAGACAGGGGAGGAGAAGGAATCGGGGAAAAAGAGTCAGGGGAAGATGGCCGGACATACTGGCTCACAACTGTAATCTCAACACTTTGGAGCGCTGAGGCGAGGGGATCACTTGAGCCCAGGAGTTGGAGATCAGTCTAGGCAACGTAGTGAGACCTCATCTCTACAAAAAAATTTAAAAATTAGCCAGCCACGCACCTGTAGTTCCAGTTACTTGGGGGAGGCTGAAGTAGGAGGATCTCTTGAGCTAGGAGGTCAAGGCTGCAGTGAGCTGTGATTGCACCACTGCACTCCAGCATGCATGATAAAGACCCTGTCTCAAAAAAAAAAAAAAATCAAGGGAAGAAATCTTAGCCTGGAGGACTTTTTTTTTCTGTTCCAATTTTTTATTAGCCTTTGTGAGTTTAGAGGCTGTGTTTAGAAGAAAGGCAATTTTAGACCCCTGAATGTGTTTGGATGCCTAAAAATGCCAATTAAAATATGCATCCTAATCTGGTTGTTTTGTTTTACAATTAAGATCTGCAAACTTAGGAGAAAACCTCGTTTTGATATATCAAAGGAATCAATTTAGCTATTGTAACTGTAAAGAATAGTTTGTACAGAAGGCCCACTGCTTCAGATAAATATAAATGGAGGGCTCATAACTTTTGAACATACAGTCAGGTGAAGCCTCAGGAGGGAAATAATCATTATGAGGTTTAGAATTTTAAAATTCCATATGTATAAAAATAATACTAACCAATAGGAAAACTCCTAATGAATGGAGAAAACTCCCACACAGGCTAAAAGCCATTGCCAGCACAAATGGAACAGCCATCCCCAAATTTCCAAAAAAGATGTAACATCAACCGAAGAGAGGGAAGTCAGAGCCCAAGAAAACTTACAAGCAAGTATTCCCATATTCTAAGGAGGCAGAGAGCACATGGGGTAAATATGTGGTCTTTCAAAACTGGCTGCTTTTACTTAGCACTAGATTAGTGGTGCCTAAACTGGGGACTGATAGAGAATGGGGATTGTCTTATCCATTAATGCTGCTATAACAAAATATCCCAGAGTAGGTAATTTATAAATAATATAAACTTGTTTCTCACAGTTCTGGAGGCTGGGACATCCAGGATCAAGGTACCGGCAGATTTGATGTCTGGTGAGGGCTGCTCTCTGGCTTTCAAAATAGCACTTTCTTGCTGCAGCCTCCAAAGGGGACAAATGCTGTGTCCTGACATAATAGAAGGCTAAAGGGTAAAAAGGGCCTAGCTAGTCCCTTCCAGTCCTTTCATCAGGACATTAATCTCATCCATGAGTGTGGAGACCTCATGGTCTAATTACCTTCTAAAGGCCCCACCTTCTCATACTGAGACATTGGGGATTAAGTATCAGTATGAATTTTGGAGGAGATACAAACATTCCAGCTATACCAGGGAGTGACTACTCATGTCTACAGGGTTTCTTTGGAGGATGATGAAAATGTTTGAAACTTAGATTATGGTGACTGTTGGACAATTCTGTGAACATACTAAAATCCATTGTATTATACACTTTACATTTTAAATCTTATGTCATGAAATTATGTCTCAATAGAGATGCTTAAATATCCACACACTATGACCAAGTAGGATTGATTCCAGATATGATAGTCTAATTTAATATTCAAATATCAAACAAAATAATCTACCATATCAATAGGCTAAGGAAGAAAAGTCAAATAATCATATCAATTGACAAAGAAAAGGCATTTGACAAAATCCAATACTCACTCATGATTGAAAAAACAGGAATAAAGGAAAATTAGCTTAATTTGATAGACAGCATTTGTAAAAATGTGTAAAAATCTTAGATTTAACATCATACTTAATGGTAAAAGACTGAATGTATTTCTCCTAAAATAGGGAACAAGGCAAGGATGTCTACTCTCACTGCTTTTATTCATCATAATACTCAGAAGTATAGATACTGCAATAAAAAAATAAAAATAAAAGAAGAAATTAAAAGTATACAAATAGTAAATGAAGAAATAAAAGTCCCTATTAGCAGATGTTACCATTGTTTATGTAGAAAGTATCCAGAAATGTACAAAAACAAAAAAAAAAAAAAAAAAAGAACTTCTAAAACTAGTAAGTGAGTTCAGCAAGGTCCTTGGATAAAAGATCAACCTGTAAAAATCAATTGCATTTCTATAAATTAACAAGGACCACGCAGAAACCAAAATTTAAAATGATATCTCTTACAACTGCCCCAAAGAAAATGGAGCTACTTAGGTATAAACATAAAAAATTGTAAGATCTATATGCTAAAAATTACAAAGAGCTAACGAAAGAAATTAATGAGCTAAATGAATGGAAGACATACAGAAGTCCCCCCTTATTCACAAGGGAGACATCCAAGATCCACAGTAGATGCTTGAAACTGCAGATAGTCATGCCTAACCCAGATCTCCCATCCTGCCTCTAACTCACACATGTACCGGCACACAAACCATAATACGAACTCGGAGGCCTTCTCTGATGTTTAAGGGTTGACTGGTCAGTATTTTTATGACAAGAAAGAAGAATGGAAAAAGATATCAAGAAATCTCCTTAGATGTAAGAGAAACATAATATTTTGAGTTGAATGATGCAGTAAATGTAGTGACCCCTCTTTCCATCCTCAATCAAATTAGTGAGAACTCTGACCAGGATTAGGAAATGCCTGAAGAAGAGGTTCCCTATAGCACCAACGAGAACTATCGTATCACAAAAACCATTTAAATTTCAGATGCACGGTCCTCTATCTAAAACCCTTGTAAGCAGATGTGTTTTAGAATTCAAAATTTTTTTAGAGGGTAGATATGTAATACAGTCTATACACTGAATATTTTGGAATACTCTGATCAGGGACTGGAGTAGGACTCCTAATTCAACACATGAAGAGTTCTACAGCGTGTGTTGTGGTCACATTAAGAGGGATAAATAAAAACTACAAGTAGTCTCACATTAAATCAGATCAAGTGCTGTTACCAAATGAATCTAACACACATTTTAAAAAACTTGATTATCAGACTATTTTAAATGGTGGATAACAGGCTGTGCTTCTGCCTATATGTGATGCAAAAGACATTCACAGGCATGCAGTCCTGTCCATAAGGCTCCTATAACTCTCCAATATCAGTAGGGCAAACTACATCACCAAGAAGGAACTGTATTATCAAGTAACTCATTTTATTTGCTCATCCAATGTCAATACATTCTTCACAAAACTATACAATGCTTAGAAGAAAACATAAGAGAAATTCTGCATAATCTGAGATTTGGCAAAAAGTTAAAAA
>NW_012121932.1:8805403-8839432 GCF_000951035.1 Colobus angolensis palliatus | reverse complement strand
TTTTTGTTTTGTACTCACCTATTTCGGGGTTATGGTTGACTGCATGTAACTGGAATCATGAATAAGGGGGGACTACGGTACTGTGTTCATGCTTTGGAAGCCTCAATGTAGTGAATATGTCAATTCTACCCAAATTGATATATAGGTTTAATATAATTCCTACCAAAATCTCAGCAAGCTTTATGTAGTCATTGTCAAACTTGTTTTGAATTTATGTGAAAAGGCACAGTCCTTAGACTAGCTAAAACAATCTTGAAAAAGAAGAATGAAGTATATATAAATATACTCTTTACAATATAAAGGACTATTTTATAGCTACAGTAATTAAGATACTATGATACTGGCAGAACGATAGACACATTCATCAATAGAACAGGACAGAAAACCCAGAAATAGACCAACAATATTCCTAATTGTTTTTTGACAAAAGTGCAAAAGCACTGCAATGGAGGAAGGGATAAATGTTTTAACAAGTGGTATAAATGGTGATGGAGCAATTAGATATCTATAGGTTAAAAAACAAGCAAACAACTGGGTATATACCCAAAGGATTACAAATCATGCTGCTATAAAGACACATGCACACGTATGTTCATTGCGGCACTATTCACAATAGCAAAGACTTGGAATCAACCCAAATGTCCATCAGTGACAGACTGGATTAAGAAAATGTGGCACATATACACCATGGAATACTATGCAGCCATTAAAAAGGATGAGTTTGTGTCCTTTGTAAGGACATGGATGCAGCTGGAAACCATCATTCTCAGCAAACTATCACAAGAACAGAAAAACAAACACCGCATGTTCTCACTCATAGGTAGGAACTGAACAATGAGATCACTTGGACTTGGGAAGGGGAACATCACACACCGGAGCATATTATGGGGAGGGGGAAGGGGGGAGGGATTGCATTGGGTGTTATACCTGATGTAAATGACGAGTTGATGGGTGCTGATGAGTTGATAGGTGCAGCACACCAACATGGCACAAGTATACATATGTAACAAACCTGAACATTATGCACATGTACCCTAGAACTTAAAGTATAACAATTTAAAAAAAATAGAAAATAGAAAATAATTTAAAATTAAAATTAAAAAAAAAACTCTAAAAAGAAACAAGCAAACAAAAATTCTCAAAGTAAACCTCACATATAAAAATGAAGTTGAAATGGATCATGGATTTAAATGTAAAATGTTAAACCATAAAAGATTTAGAAAAATAAACATAGAATAAAATCTAGGGGTATGTATAGATTCTTAGACTTGACACCAAAGCATTAGATGAAAAAAATAATAAATTGGACTTCATAAAAATTTGGACTTTTGCTTAGTGAAAGACCCTTTATAATATTTAATTTTTAGAGATGGTGTCTCACTATGTTGCACAGTCTGGAGTGCAGTGGCTATTCACAGACACAATCATAGCCCACTGCAGCCCGGAACTCCTGGCTCAAGATATCCCAACTTAGCTTCCTGAGTAGTTGGGACTACAGGTATGTACCACTGTGCTAGGACTTCAGAGTCTCTCTTAAGAGTATGAAAAGACAAATTCCAGGCAGGGATAAAATATTTGCAAACTACATATTTGCCAAAGAGTAAGGTCTAGACTATAGAATAAACTTTCAAAATAAATAGTCAGAAAACCCAAAAGTCTTTGAAAACGTGAAAGAAAATGAACAGATATTTCACTAATGAGGATTTAGAAATGGCAAATGGGTACATGTAAGGAAAACCAAAATCATTAGCTACCAAGAAAATGCAAATTAAACCACAAATTTTACCCATCATAATGGCTAAAATTAAAAGTAGTAATAATACAAAATGCTGGTGAGGATGAAGAGAAACTGAATAGCTCATACACTGCCAGTGAGAATGGTATAGACGTCCTGGGAAACACTTTGGCCATTTACCAAACTTCAATTTTCAAGATAGTTTCAAAGTACATTAAATATCAATCCAGAGGTAGACTGATAACATCTTGGTCAAAAAACTGCATTTGCAAACGTGCATTTGATGAATTAGAATAGATATCAACATAGAGGAAGAAAATAATTGTAATAAAATGAAGTTGTTGCTTGAGCTTCTTGCATATTGTTTTCAGAATATCAAGGAAATGTAGGAAATGTGGAAAAGAATGCTATTCTTCCCTATACCAAAATAAAAGTCGATATTCTGCTTTTAATAATGCAATGTAATTTACTTTATAGAATTAAGAGACAAAGGAAAAGAAGACATTGAACAACTAGTAATTGTGGGACATAAAAGAAGCAATAAATTATTGTAATGAAGTACATTATTTGGGGTGTAATTCACTATATAGTCCTATTAATATAACTCTAGTAAGTAAAAAGTAGGAATGAATTAATGAGCAGGGAAATAACTGATGAATGACAGCAGAAGAGCACTTCCAA
Source organism: Colobus angolensis palliatus (assembly GCF_000951035.1). Lineage (NCBI taxonomy): Eukaryota > Metazoa > Chordata > Mammalia > Primates > Cercopithecidae > Colobus > Colobus angolensis. The sequence continues at coordinate 8,837,016 of NW_012121932.1, read as the reverse complement.
CCAAAAAAACAACAGTGAAGATAAATTTACATTACCAAATCATCTTTTAGTTACTCAAGTTATTTTTAAAGTAATTTTAAAAGTTAATGAAAATATTTCTCCTATGCAATTTAATAAATGTTCAATAAAATACTAAACACTGTCTTACTTCAATTTATGGAACCTTTACTTGCAGACATCATATATATCCAAACATGAAATTTTCACCCTCCTTGAAATCACTCAGACTACACAAACAAGACAGACTCAGGTCAATGAGAATATGCATCAAATTCTTTTTATTAATAGTAAAAACAGGATATCCATCTTTCTGGAGTCACAGAATTTTTTTGAATAAATAGTGCATATTCCATCAGGAAGGCAGGAAAGCAGGAAGGAAGACAGGAAGGAAGGCAGGAAGGTAGGCAGGAAGCAAGGCAGGAAAGAGGGAAGGAAGCAAGATAATCTTCTAGATTATTCAAGAAATGGAAGAAGATGTTATGATTCCAAGTATTCCACTGTGCAATATATTTAAATTCAGAAGTATATTGACAAAGGTCATCTCTATCATCATTTTCTCACTTAACAGAAATATGTCTGAGATAAAGACAAAGACCTTACTGTGAGTTATGGTGCTTTCACTAAAAAAAGGCTTTGCTGATGCCTGTATTTTTGAATTGTCCTTTAGTGCCCTGATATGGTTTGGCTGTGTTCCCACCCAAATCTCATCTTGAATTGTAGTTCCCATAATCCCCACGTGTCATGGGAGGCACCAGTAGGAGGTAATTGAATTATGTGTGTCATCACCCTTGTGCTGTTCTTGTGATAGTGAGAGTTCTCACGTATCTGATGGTTTTCCCCTTTTGCTTGGCACTTCTTCTTGCTGCCACCATATAAAGAAGGACATGTTTGCTTCTCCTTCTGCCATGATAATAAGTTTCCTGAGGTCTCCCCAGCAATGCTGAACTATGAATCCATTAAACCTCTTTCCTTTATAAATTATCCAGTCTCAGGTATGTCTTTATTAGCAGCATGTGAACGGACTAATACATGCCCCATATATTCAGGCTAGGTGGGCAGCATGTCTTTATGAAATGGAAGAAACAAAATTTTGAAAAGGAGAATGGGAAAGGAAATCCCACATGAAGCCCCATCAGCAGGCATGATCTCAGGTGGTTCTGTTTTAGGAAAGGATTCACATGGCAGGTGAGAATCTACCCAGGGACTATCACCTTGTCTTTCGCAGCAATTTATAGTCAATCACCTACTCAGTGAGATGAATAAAATAATGAAATGAAGGTGTCAATACTAACATGTGGACAACTGATTTTAATTCCATAATATCTCTACCAGGAACACTTACATTTTAATAGGGATCATGTATTTTAAATGGCTTTATTTCATTTACATCTGGGTGTCTTGAGGAGATATTTTGGGGTAGGTAGATTATCACACTTCCTTTAAAACTGTGTTCCATTTAATATGTAAAACCAGTAAGGGATATGAGCATTGAAAATGTCTATTTCACCTAACTCATGTCCTTAAATTATAGACCCACTTTTATAAGAAATTGAAATTTGTTTCTCTCAGTAACACTCATGAGAAAAGATAACATGTATTTTATTATTATCAGGTTCACATATGTCTTTTTGTTTCATCAAAGGATAATAAAAAGCAGAATAGAAGGTAATTATGAAGAACTTAAAAGTATAATTCACTGTATTAGAGATGACAAAATACATATGTAAGTAATATAAAATATTAGAAATAAATTATTAAATGATGAAGTATACCAAATAAATGATCAGTCTTCTAGTTAAGCCTAGTCACCATCCTTGGAAAATATTTTTTATTGATATCACAGAGAACAAATAACTGGTTGAATGATTAAGTTTCTCATATTTCAACTCTATCAGCTTCAAAAATCTGGAAAGCAATTTAAAGATGGATACTCTAAGACTTGAAGCTCTGTATTAGCCAGTTTCAAACACAATATATGTACTTAAGTATATATTTATTAACTGTGTCCTAAAAGGCATATGAGTATGGGACAATATCAAAATCCCTCATCTACAAATCAACAACAAAAAAACTCAATTAACAAGTAGGCAAAGGACTTGAATAGACATTTCCCTAAATAAATACAAGTGACCAATAAGCAGAAGAAAAGATGCTCAGCATCATTAGTAGTTAGGGAAATGCATATCAAAACCATAGTGGGATACCACTTCAAAATAATTAGAATGCTATGATTTAAAAAGACAAATAACAAGTATTGGTCAGGATATAGAGAAATTGAAAACTGTGTGCATTGCTTGTGTGAAAGTACAAAAAGGCACAGCTGCTAATGAATAGCTTGGTAGTCCCCAAAGAAGTTAAATAGAATCACTATATGATCCATTAATTCAACTCCTACATATATACACCAATAAATGAAAGCAGAGACTCAGATTCATATACACCAATGTTCATAGCAGCATTATTCACAAAAGCCAAAAAATGAAAGCATCCCAAATGTCCATTGACAGATGAATGGAAAAGCAAAATCTGTCTATCTATCTATCTATCTATCTATCTATCTATCTATCTATCTATCATCTATCTAGCTAAAAAATATATGAGAATATTATTAATCCTTAAAAATGAATAAAATTCACATACATACTACAGCATGGATGAATTTTGAAGATATTATGCTAAATGATATAAGACAGACATGAAAGAACAAAATTGTGTGATTCCACTTATCCAAGGTGGGTAGAATAGGCAAATTTATAGAGACAGAAAGTAGAATATGTTAGCAGGATCTGGGGAATGAGGAAACAAAGAGTTTGTTTTTTAATGGGTACGAGTTTCTGCTGGGATAATGAAAACATTCTGGAAATGGATCGTGGTGTGGTTGCACAACATTGTGAGGGTACTTAATGCCATTCAACTGCACACTTAAAAATAGCTAAAACGGTTAAGTTTTATGTTATATGCATTTTGCCACAACAACAACAAAAAGAAAAACCACCACAATGAGATGCCATTATACACCTATTAGAATGGTTACATTTTCAGAGACTGAAAATAGCAAGCGTTGGTGAAGATGAGGAACAAATGGAACTACTAATGGAAGGGTGAAACACCATAACCATTTTATAAAACAGTTTGATAATATCATATAAAGTCAAATATCTACTTACTCCTCTTAAGTATTTACCAAAGAGAAATAAAAAAAGTCTAAAGACTTATAAAAATTGTTGATAGCAGCATTATTCTTAATAATCCCAACCTGAAAATAATCCATATGTCCATCAACTGATGAACAGATATATCCCCATTGCATGGAAGTTACATAGCAAATAAAAGGAACAAAAATATTACTATATGCCACAATATGGTGAATCTTAAAATAATTATGGCGAATTTAGAAATCCAGACAAAAAGGAATGCATACTGTATGATTTCAATTATATGTAATTTTTAAAAATAAGAAAGCAAATTTCAGTGGCAGAAGGGCAGATCAGTGGTTGCTTGGGTTGAAAACTAGGGTAGATGTTGAATGCGGGAGGAGGGAGCTTTTTGAAGTGATGGGCCTGTTCTACATCTTAATTGTGGTTGTTGTTAGAAAACTGTATAAAAATATCAAAATTCACTAAAGTGTACATTTACCAAAAAAAAAAAAAAAAAAAAAAAAAAAAAAGACATTTATCTTTCCCCTGAGCTGTGGTAAGAACTCTGGACTCCAGCACCCCACCGTTCCCATCCCCACAAAGCCGTAGGGAGGGCAGGGACAATGTTTGGATTTACCCTTTTGCTCTGCTCAAACTTCTAGCCTTTGTGGCTTTCCCTAATTGCTTATAGTATTTCTCTGAGTTCTATGATTTGAATTTTTCTGCTACTACCCCACCCCCAAATTCATGTGTTAAAACCTAATTCCCAGTGGGATGGTATTAGGAAGTGGTGCCTTTAGGAGGTGATTAGGTCATGAGGACTCCACTCTCATGAATGGGATAAGTGCCCTTTGAAAAGAGGCCTTGCTTTTTTCACCACATGAGGACACAGCTAAAAGGTGCCATCTATGAACCAGGAAAGGGGCCTGAACCAGACACTGAGTCTTCTGGCACCTTGATCTTGGACTTCCAAGCCTCCAGAACTGTGAGCAATAAATTTCTGTTGTTTTAAAGCTACCCAGTCTATGATGTTATGTTATAGCAACCTGAGACTTCCACTTTTGAATAAAGATAGCAATCACAAATCTATCCTCTGACTTCTGGCTTTATCTTCTGCTTCAGTACACCCTCTCCTCCCAAACTCCGATACTGCTTCTTCAAAAACACTTAGGCAAGGCAAACCTCTTTCCCCACAGCCTACTCCCAATTCCAAACCATTATGTAATTTCTGTCATCAGTGTTTTAACTAAGTTCTGAGCACATTCCTCAGCTGTGCTTAACAACAAATGGAAAATGGCTTTTAATTCCTTTGTATCAAACTTATATAACAAAGAGCAAGTTGGGGACCCAAGTAAAAGTAGAAAGGCCAGAGAAATAAAGAAAAGGTCATAATGCAAAATTATATGAAACAATATATTATCCACTGTAGCATAAGCCCTAATATTTCTTTAGAGGACAGCCATAATAAACAACACTCACCCTGAAGAGCTGCAACACCTGCTACTGATTTGTTTTTCTTCCTTTAAATTGGAAATCATTGGTGGAATTCAACAAACAGAAGAGGACTCAGGCTATTGCTTTTAGACAGCTGGGAAATGTGCTTTCAAGATGTCCATGAGCACCCAGATGGTAGCCTGAGCCCAGAGATGGATGGAGGAGGAAGATCAGGAGAGACAGACATAAAACAGTAATAGAGAAGGACAGAGACAGTGAGAAACCTGGAAAGATGGAGGGAGAGAGAGAATAAAATCCATATTCAATTTCTCGTGGCAACCTGAGCCATTTGGTTTGCTGGTTCTCTAAGCACTGCTTCCATATTTTGGATTTAATAAAGCCGCAGTAAGCCTTTTGCCCCAACCACCTTTTTGTGCTTAATTGTTAAACTTATATACAATTGGAAGGAAATAGAATCCATATGTTTCTACTCATTTATACTTAAATCATCCAAATATGGTGTTTTAACCCCAATTTGTCATTCACAGAAACTTTGGAGACCTAAATAAATTTCTGGAGGCTTGTCCCAATTCTCCACTCTTTTGTGGTCCTCAAGTAAATACATATATTTGAATTCAAGAGTTTGAGAGATTTATAAGAAATTCCAAAATAAAATTTTCCTCCCTTTGTTGGTTTTCCTCCAACCTCACTGAATTGTCTTTCTCAGATTTTTTTTTGCTGACTCTTCCTGTTCTACTCAAACTCTTAAGTTGAACTGCTTGAGGACTCAGCCATCAGCCTTCTTTCTTGTTTAACTCCACTGTCTGCCCAGGGATCTCTTTCAGGCCCGTGGCTTTCCCCGCCATTCATATTAACCTCAAACTTTTATCTCTGGTGCTCATTTTACCCCTGAGCTTCCATCTGGATGTGCTGATTCCTTTTTTATGTTCACACTTAGAAGTCATGCAACACTCTCAAATTTAACTTTCCAAAATGAAACAGGTGGTACCATTTTTTCAACCTCTTGTGAGTCTATAACAATTTCAAGATAAGAAATTGTGCTGAAAAAATGAATCTTTGACTTCTGCCTACCTGAAACATATTCATCCCCCAATCTTTTCCATTTCAGCAAAAGACACAAACTTTATCAGTTGCATCTGAAAAAAAAGAAGTTATTCTGATTCTCTCCCTCTTTCCCACTATCCTCATCCAGACAGTAAATTCTGTTGGCTCTACCTTGCATTTGTCTACTTCCCCCCATTATCACTGGCACGGTCCTAGTGTATGTCATCATTGTAAAGAGTAGGAAGAGTTATCACATATGAAGAAAGATAATGTGAGCAAAATATTTTTCCCTCATCCTGTAGGGATGGCAAAGCCGTGCCTCATTAATTTGTAGTTAAGGATAGTGGTCTTATAGGTCTCCAAGTTTTAATCACAGTCCATTCATTTTCTCATTACATGTTACATCTCAATATTTGTTTACTTGTTCAATCGTTCTCTTATCTGACTTTGTCCTTTGAAGGGCTACAGCCTCCTGCAGGAGATGAACTGGCACAGACTGAGGTGAGGAGTGCTACACCAGAGATGTAAACACCAGATTGTGTCAGCCAGAGGAAGGATTACTCAGTTTGCAGGAGCCTCGTGAAGCTGTTTGGAAGAGGATACATTTCAACTCAGCCTAGAATAAAGTGGACATTGCTCCAGAAAGATGGGGTGGAAGAATCATCCAATCTAAAGAAACACCTTTGACAAAGGACTGGAGATGTGAAATAACATCGTATGCAAGAGGAAAAAGGAGAACCTCTAGCGGGGGAAAATACAGTGCCATTTCTCTTTTTACACAAAATAGGTGGCCAGGTATGCCACCTAAAATGCTCTCCACTGAGAGGATTCTCTCTTGCCACACTTTCAGGCTCATCCCTGAAAGGGGCTACAACACAGCAGGTGTCCATATTTCATTCACACCAACCTGTCTAACTTGATCCATTCCATATGACCCAGGCTCATTTTTTCCTCTTCAGTCAGGAAACTCCCATGAGGTCATAGGTGTTGACTTGACAGAGAAGCTCACAAGAGAACTCATGAGTGCCTTCTGGACCTGCTCAGGCCTCATCCTATAGGTGACATGTCCATCACATGACTAACTGTTGCTGTATCCAGCCAAATTCATAGGAATTGACAGCTTTTAGCACTCTTTAAAGACATGAGACTAGATGAATATAGATAAAGAAAGGTTCACAGACTAAGCCCAGCAATGCTAAAATACTTAAAAATTAGGGAAATGGAGAAGATTCAGCAAAGGCGACTGACAAGAATAGTTCAGGGAGTAGAAAGAGAATCAAGAAAGACTGGCTCCTCAGATGTCAATGAAAGAAAATTTTCAAAAACCAGGAGTGATAAACTGAGTTAAATGGCACTGATACGTTAAGGAAGGTTAAGGCTGGGAATTGACGGTTAGATTTAGTAATGTGGTGCTCACTAACGGTCTTAACGAGAGTACCTTTTTTGGAGGTTTGGGGCAGAAAACTGACTAGAGGGTATGTTTAAGAGAAGGTATGAGAAGAATTGGAAGCAGCAAGTTTTGACAACTCTTTCTAGTAGAGTTACTATAAAGAAGAGCCAAAAGATAGTGTTGGTAATAACTGTTAAGTTATATAATTTCATGTTCTCTCCTCTCCCTTCCCCTTGCTGAAAAAGTATCTTCCATACCCCAGTGCCTAACAATTTCCACTTAGATATATTCCTTTGAGTAAGCATTGCCTTTTTTAGATATTTATTTATATTGCAAATATGTCTAGAAGAAAGTGATTAATTCATTAAGCTCCTGATACCTTCAAGGCTTTGTAGGGTGCTGGATGGAGCACAAGCTTTGAAATCAGACAGAACCCACAGCTCTAAGACTTGGAATATATTATATTAACTCAGATTTTATTTTCTCAACTATAATATCAATCATAAAACTCTATAAAGCAAATAATATTACTCTTACCAGATGCTTTAATTGCCTTTACAGTAGAAGACACAGGGTCACATTAGTTCTGAGATATTAGAGAAACAGTCTTTGAGGAGAGGGGAATTGTGTTTAGTGTGTTCCAGGTTCTTTAGGAAGTAAATCCTTGGCCGGGCGCGGTGGCTCACGCCTGTAATCCCAGCACTTTGGGAGGCCGAGACGGGTGGATCACGAGGTCAGAAGATCGAGACCATCCTGGCTAACACGGTGAAACCCTGTCTCTACTAAAAATACAACAAATTATCTAGGCATGGTGGCGGGCGCCTGTAGTCCCAGCTACTCAGGAGGCTGAGGCAGGTGAATGGCATGAACCAGGGAGGCGGAGCTTGCAGTGAGCCAAGATTGTGCCACTGAACTCCAGCCTGGGGACAGGGCGAGACTCCATCTCAAAAAAAAAAAAAAAGAAAGAAAAGAAGTAAATCCTTATACAACCCTCAGGGCACCAAGGAAAAGAGGGCACCATCTCTGGAAAAAACCTAAATCCCTTGACCTAACCCTCCATTCATGGACATCAGGTTTCCTGTGCCTAGGACAGTGCCTGCTATACATTAGGAGACTAATAAATGTTGAATAAAGAAGTGAAAGAATGAACATTCTCCCTTTTCATCCTAACCTTGCCTACCCGTCTTCTTGTTCATGGTTTACTAAACAGATTTTCCATTCTGTCCTCCATCCTTAGACAACAGTAAATCAACCTTTTCCCAGTTTCATTCTGCCCACATGCTCCTTCTGGGTATCAAGTTTTCTAGGTCTGTAAGGTGGCAACTGGGAAACTGTGGCTATATCTACCTCTTTGAGAATTTTGTCATGGGCAGACCCTGCTTACATCATCAATTATAATGTGACTATTTGCTATTTGTATATTGATATATGTGAATTTATAAAGAGAATATAGAAAAAGTTTCTTTAATAAACAGAAAATATGTCTTTTTACTTTTACTTATTTCTTTATTTTTTGAGACAGGGTCTTGCTCTGTTGCCCAGGCTGGAGTGCAGTGGTGTGATCTCGGCTTGCTGCAACCTCTGCCTACTGGGCTCAAGTGATCCTCCTGCCTCAGTCTCCTGAGTAGCTGGGACTACAGGCATGCACCACCATGCTCGGCATATTTTTTTTATGGATACAGGATATAAGACCACTAGTGAGCACCACATTACTAAATCTAACCATCAATTCCCAACCTTAACCTTCCTTAATGTATCACTTTGTAGCCTAGGCAGGCCTCGAACTCCTGAGCTCAAGTGATCTGCCAGCCTTGGCCTCCCAAAGTGCTGGGATTACAGGTGTGAGCCACCGCACCCAGCCTAAAAAAAGAAAAAAAAATTCTTTTTAAAGGCCACTTGTTTGTATCTCCATTAATCCTTTTGACCCTTTTTGGTCTATCTTTTGGTAAAGGAGGCAAAGTAGAAGTAAATTCTTTATTAACTTTACCTCTTCATTTTTCTCTGTAAAATTAGGAAGTCAGAATAGAGCTCACAGAAAATGTGATCTAGGGTTAACTATTGATAGTATATATGTGTCCTTTGGCAAGCCCCTGGGCTGAGTGTACTGGATGGGAACAATGTACTCCTTTATTTTCATAAAAAGAAATCAATTCCATGTGTTCCTTTGAGGGAGCTTTCTGTGTATGGTATCTGTGTGATTAGCAACACATACTGTCAAGTTCTGTTGATGCCACTTGTAAATTGTCCCAATTCAATCTGATTTTAGGTCTTTCTGGATTTGTTTGGTGGTTGGGTAATCATTTTTACTACTGATGTGTTCCACAATCAGCCCCAATTCGAGTTCCCTCCAAACTCCCAGCTTAGTTAATGAAGCTGACTTTCTTCAGTGCTGTTGTCTTCTTAAACCAGTGTATCTCCCAGTGTGCTCTGAAGTGCCCATCCAATGTCCTGTCTCTGGCCCAATGCCATATTTTACTTCACTATGACACTAGAAGACATATAGGAATGAAAGATCATTTATCCCGCATCTTTGTATCCCCATCTCTTTGCACACTGTCACATAGATGCATGAGCACGTAGAGGCACTCAATGTTTCTTGTCAAATACTACACATGAACAAGTTGCATAAAAATGCTTGCTTTTTTTCCTTGTCATCTTGCTGAGCAGCAAGCTAATGTGTCCCTTTGGATGCTAAAAATTTCTCAATATGGTGAATGGTTGTTGGTTAAGAATTAGGTAAGTTAGACAATAAATAATTGGGAGTCACATCTGGACCCTCCTGACAACTTCGAACACTATTCTTAGAAAATAATAGATTTTATAAAGCCCTAACTTCCTGATCTTACTTGCAATAGGGAACGAGAAGAGTATGGATTTCATTCAGTCACTCTCCACCATTTACTAAATTTCCATTCAGTTCAAATCCCTGAGTCATTTTAGTCCCTGAGATGGACCTACATGCTCTTCCCTGTCCTTCTGGGTTAGGAAAGCTCTGGCAGTGTATGGATGGGGGTGGCCACAGACACCCCTTGAACACATGCTCACTGGGCTTCCCAAACAGGCGGTGGAGATCTGCTCTACGGTTTCTACATGGAACAGATGCTAATGGAATCTTTCAAATGTATATATTCAGCTGAAACTGGATTTAACTTTTTGCTCATATTGTGGCAACGGCAACTGAACAGAAAAGGCTGGATTTTCATTTCGTGAAGTTAAATCAGAACCTTGTTCCATTATTGTACTGAGCATATGCAGGTAGTTCAGAACAAGAAAGGGATAACTTGTATTAGGATCTGTGTTCTCTAGATCCTTCTGAGCAGGGGAAAAGAGAGGGGAGAAGGCTCTCAGGGCAATGTCCTGCACAGACACAAACAGCATTGTCTGTGCCACTCAGATGGTCAATATAGAATCTCTAATTATGATTACCAGAGTGAATGAGCAGACACCTAGATAGATGTCAGACATCTGCCTAATATGATCAACATTAGCATCAACTGATGTCTGCTCTTGCTACTGTATTGATGTTATTACAAGATGAAATCTCTCTGCATCAGCCTAATTCCAATCCAACTCAGAAACACCTCTGTTGCATGGAAGTTTCCATGTATGTAACATTATGTTTTAATTTTTTTAAATATTCATGTTAAAAATGTAAAAGGGACATGGTTAAATTCTTTATATTATACTTCATGCTTATTAAAATGACCAAATGATCTATAGTCAGATTATGTGCTTACAGCTTGGATAATAATTTATGTTGAATAATAATCATACATATGATATGCCCTGCACTTGACAAACTCCCCCTTGAAGCCCCCACAAATATATCTGCCTGTCAATGTTTAATCCATCTTTTGTTTCCCAGCTCAGGAATTTTATCTCTTTATAATCCCATTGCACTCTGTGCTTAGCACTACTAAACGTATTACCTTATGCAATTATAATCACTTATTTACATTTCTATCTCCTCACTGTACTTCCAGTTCCTTGAGAGCAGTGTGTGCTCTTTACTAATTTTCCAATTTTTGTTACATGTCTTTGTATTGCCAGTTATTTGCACAATGCCACATCAATGCATGGGCACAGCCTCTAGCAGAGTTCCTGGCACACACAAAATAATTACTCCAGCATAAAGGTTTGTTAAATTTGCAACATACTTTAACGTACTTTATCTCAATTCATACTCACAAGAATCCTATGAGGCAGGCATTTTTATCCCCTCTTAAGACCTGAGGAAATTAAGGCTTAGAAAGATTAGGTGATTGGGACAAGGGCGCACAGTTAATAAACGCCATAAATTTAATGCTAGCCAAGATCTTCCAAATGCCAAATCCCATATTATTTCCAGTGTACCACAGTTGCCTTTTGAGATGTCATTTCTCTCTCAGCTGAGGAAATGACCACTATCACCATTTTGTAGGTCAACAAAAGCAAATCCTAAAACTCTGCCAGGTAATTCAGTTCTCATCTCTGGCAGCAACAGGAACCAAGAATAGGAAACCAGTATTACTATTTTGCCTCATAGCCAATTCCCATGCATGTAATGAGCACCATGTGTTCCCTGATCAAATAAGTCTGTGAATAAGATGAACATGGACAAACATACCAGTCTAAACCCCCCTCACAGTTGGCAGTAACAGGACTTGGCATTGTGCTGGACATAGAAGAAGTACTTTTAGGAAGTGCTATTTTCTTTTTCTTTTTCCCCAGTACACTTATACCAATCATATGTTTAAGATGACATTTTGACTTCATGACATACACATTCTCCTGTTCTCATCCTACTGACTCCACTTTCGTATTCTTTCTATCTTGGCACAATTGTGCAAAAGGATTCCCACTCTGAATTTCAAAACCTCTGCAACTAGCTTCTGAACTCCTTTAGTTCTGGTTTGGAACTGGGCTTTACGACAAGGGCATAATTATTCTATTTCTTGGTTGAGAGATTCTGAAGGGAACATTTAGAGGCTCTGAAATATTCAGGGCACAGGGAGCATTGTTTTCATCTGAACCACCTGGGATCCTTCCAGAGTAAGTCAGAACTCCCTGGGATTCTCTGGAGCTCCAGGCCCCATTTGAGTCCACTCCTAACCTCAACTTCCTTAGCCTTTCGGTAGTTCCTGGCACCTGTCTTCTATGGCTCCATTCAAATTTCAGTGATCACGGAGTGCTTGTTTTGTACTAACCTGCGTAGCAGCCCAAAGGACTCAGCACCAATCACTTCTAAGATGGTCAACAAAAAACAAAAGTGCTGCATATTCTCACTAACACTCATATTAAAGCAAAAAGTGGTCTCACATCTGTCTTCTTGAGTTCCATTTTAAAAATTAGACATTGACTCTCTTTTAAATCTGAAAAAATGATTTGCTATGGGATCAGAAAATTGTCAATGAAATTTGAGATATGATATTCAAATGATAAGAGCCTTGAGAAATTAATTAGTTTTTGCAATAAGAATGTAATAAAAATTGGCAAAGATTAGCCAGAGTCTAGAAAAAGAAAGAGCCAAGGAATAATAAATGTCCAACCTTAAGGAAGAACAAGAGGTCATCCTGACCCTGATGCTATGTTTTGCCAAAAACATTTAGAGAAAAGACTTTGAAGAAGTCCTAGAATCTAACAGAAGCTTTATCATTTCAAAAATGGAAAGATTTGACAATTGACCAATAATGAAAATGACAGACAAAGAGAGAAGAAAGCTAAGAAGTATTTGAGGGCTTTCCACCAAAACAGCTTAAAGGTAACGTGATTCAGAATAACATTATAACACCTCTAAAATACTTTGAAAAGAATGAATACTTTACTATGCTTAGTGTATGGGGGCATCTGGCCTTGCCTCCTTGACTGCTTTGGAAACTGATTGTCCAGTGCCCTAGATCGTGAGGATGTCCTTGTTGAGCTCTGTTACCCAGAAGGCTGCTTCTTAAGATTACTGGTCCTAAGAGGTACTTAACTCCCCGAACAAAATGAGAGTTCTTTCCTTCCTAATAGGTAAGGAATAAATGTCCAACACCAAAGGATTCAGCAGATTTGTCTCAGTCAGTACCTGCTAAAGATTCAACGAATGTTCATTGAATGACAGAAGGACTGAATGAATGCAGAAGGACAAGAAATCCTGATCCCACTGATAGGAGATAGTTATCTGTCTTAGGATAAAGAGTTTAACTAGCTGGTGACTGGATACTGATCATCACTGCGATTAAAACCTAATTTTAGCTTTCAGTTACCTTCGTTCACATGCATATTTGTGCTAGACAGCAAATACCTCGATAGTAGAGATTGCTTCTGTTCCATCCAACAATATTTACCTAGCCCCGCCTATGTTCCAGTCACTGTGCTAGTCACTGGTAATCCAAAAGTTTACCTTTATGCTCACTACATTTTAGTGAGTAGACAAACAGAATATCATAATAGAAGTAAATTTTATAACAAGAGGTGACCTGTACAAGGCACACCAAAGGAGAAATTTTTAGATTATCATCTCATGTGGTTTGGTTTCTTCTGTGCCTAGCAATGGAATTTAATAAATGTTTGATAAATCAATGAATAGATAAATGAATCAGTGTTGAATTTGAACAAGCCACATGTTCATACAAATATGGCTAGGTTGGTTTTTCTTGAGGAATGTTTGAGACTTTCATCAAAGAGGTCAATTCAGAGTCTTCAAGTCCTACCCTAGTCCATTACCAGTGTTTCAAGGTAGGAGGCAGCACATCATTCTCTCCTAGGATCCCAAGGTGGCAAGGTAGGGAAGACTTCTCCCCAAGGGAACCCGGAGGCTCATCACAGCCTCACCTCCAGGGAAGGAAGCAAAATTTGAATCTGTCCTGGAGACTCCTCTGCCTTTCAGGACTCTGGGTGGCACAAGGAGAACAATATTCATTTTTCTGAAGCTCTACTAGGTAATGTGCCCGGCCTTGATGAAAACCATGCTTTGGGAACCATCAGAAAATTATAGGAGCCCACAAAAGTAAGTGTGGAGCCTCGAGTCTGACTTTGGTAAATATGCCATTTATATCATCTAACTGGGGGATGGCAGGGTGAGCACTGATCAGAACAGTGACTCTTCACATTTCCCAGCACCTTTTAGTGAACTCTAGTAGATATCCCAGGGTACAGTCACTCTCATCCCACATTCCTTTTCTGAAGTTGTTAAATCAATGCCACATCAATAAAACAACACAGAAATATGAGCTCAGAAAATCACTGGTGAGCTAACAATCATTCCCACTCCTGGAACTATAATAGGATCTAGACAACTAAGTTGGCTCCTGACAACTATGGGGACTACAGCCTTCTTGTGTGCAACCTGCAACAATGCTTTTACTCTCTTCTACTTACCGCCTGACTCCCATCTTCGATACCTTTTATAGCCCCACTGGTTTTAGAAACTATCACGTTTCTCTTTAGATCTGTAACCTTCTGTTATGTTCTCAGGTTTTATCCATGCTTGCTTGCACAGTTTTGGTAGGCTGTCCTTCCTCCGCCCTTACCAACCTCTGTCTTGCCCTAAAACTTGGAGAGAAGGCCTGAGACACCAGGAACCACATAAATGCTTCTATAGTATTCTATGGGCAGAACCCAGGAGCCCAGTCATGACATTCCCTGAAGAATAAGTATATACTCCGAGGAGAAGGACCTGGGTTCAACCCCCAGATGAATTAGTAACAGTGTGACCTTGTCAATCTTGTTGAGCTAAAGGTTCTTGCATGTAAAATAGTAATTACATAGTGATAATATTAGGCCTGAAGGACCTCTGTAAGGGACAAAATAGAAAGACATATGAATATGCTTTATAAGCAGTATTCACTGCTATTTGGTACTCTGACCAGCTCAAAATGAAGCTTGTGAAAAAAACAATCTGCAAGTCTGGTCTTTCTAGGGGAGAGCTGGTCTTGGTAGTAGAATGTCCCTCATTTGATATTTGGTGAAATAAAGTGAGATTAAAATGGACAAGCTGGGCAGAAGAATTACACTTACATTGAGACTTGACTTCTATGGAGCAAACTGGGAGAAAATATTATTAGAAAAACTACGCAAAACTTCTAGATTAACCTCCAGAGGAAAGAGCAGAGTTGCAAACTGATTAGAGCACAACTACAGCCCAGTGACACCCCCCACCTGTAGGGCTAGAAACAGAGATCGCGGAAGCATGATCTCTGCAGGCCCATTTATACACACAGTATAGACACACTAATGCTGAGATGCCAAAAGCTGCATGTTGAAGGAAGAGTGAGTACTAAATATCAGGAAAACACATGCAATGCAGAGATTAAGTGGCATGGGTTGGGCTCGGAGGCTCCAGCTTCCAAATGAGCACCTGTGCTCATCACGCCTGGCTGCAACCAGCCCTATCATTCATCAATTTTAAGAGGCCTAGATTCAACACTAACTTGAAAAAAGAATTAACGTGATGATCTTGCTGCCGATGAAAGTAATACATGGGCAGCTTTGAACCATTTCATCTAAATTTGCCACTATTAAATTCACATGTGCAACAAAGCAGTTGGAACCTCATATCAGTTACAACATATGGATTCTGGAAAGTGAGAGCATGGCAAAAGGTAGAGGTGGGGCGTTAATTGTAAATGTGCTTTGCGAGCAGCCCCAAGTCATCAAGATAGATTATTTTCCCATTGGGAACATGTACGTAAATGCACACACACACACACACACACACACATGCACACAAACACATACACACAACTTCAAACACACAAACTCTCTTTTGCTTCCCTCCTGCTTCAAAACATAAGACATTAAATAAAGAAAAAAAGAATTAATTAATTTTCATATTTGACCCCTCTTTTCAGAAAGAATGTAACAAAGCAATACTTTTTTTCCTGTTGCCTACTTGGTTTAAAATTTTCAAGCAGTGTTATGGGAGGAAAAAACTCTAAACACAAAATGAGAGCTCCCATTTTGATAATGGTTACATACCAAATACATGAAAACTTGGATGCTTAAATACTGCCCATTATTTCAGTTTAGACTTTTGCTAATGTTTTCCCTAGATTTTCTCCACCAGAAAATTGTTCTTGGTGATTGACAATATTTTCATGAAGTCTGAAAGCATGTACTTGTCTCACAGTAAGAAAGAGGGCTAAATTTGATGTTTGACCAAAAGCCCATCCCTATGCAAAAGATCAAATGGTTTCCATGTTATCAGGCCCCTGACCAAGACTTGTCAGAAAATAACCTTGTTGAGGAGAATTCTAGGTGGAATCATGTTCATGTCACTGAAATTGAGACCAAAAAAGACTCTGAATTTGGTTTTTGTTATTACTATATATCTTAGGTTCTCAGCCTCAGATAAAAAAAGAGAAGACATTATCATATGGGCTGGGACACCTTCTAAATCTAATATTTTATGTAACCATAAAATATCAGTATTAACAGTAATAAACATTATTTTGAATGCTTAAAATTATCCAAATATCATGCTTTTGTTTTTACATACATTATCTCTTTGAATCTTCACGTTAACTCAATAAAGTAAATATCATTAGCAGCATCTAGTTAGAAATTGAGAAAAATTAGGCTCAATTAAGAGACTTTGTTGTGGCCACAAGGATAGCAAATAACAAGAGATAAAATTTAATACACAAATTTTGAAATTCGAAGCCTATGTTCTTAAATACTATATAGTTCCACCAATAAATGTGTTCACTAATAACTTACAGTCAATTGTATCTAACACACAAACAACAAAGAATAGAAGTGAGAGGAGGGCTGAGCTGTAGTTGTGTCAAGGGCCCCACAATCCATTTAGTTCCATGAGTCCATGATGGCAGCCAGCTGTGAGCTGCACAGGAAGGAGTTTCACTTCCAGTGTCTGAGTATAAAAGCCTGGGAAGGACACAAGCCAGAAGAGCAAAAGGCACCAACAGTTTGGAAACATGCACCTTATTTTGAGTTAGCCTGTTCTTCTAGTGGGACTTCCCCTGGTTTAGAGTTACTTCCACTGAGTACTTAGGATGAGATCACACTCCGATGATGCTTGTCCCAGACGCCAGAATTGCCACGATCTGCTCCCATGTATTGACCCCAGAAAGCTTGATACTCAAGGCATAAAAGCTTTGACTTCACTAGCGAAGCCAGCATTTCTCCTAAGAGGCTTAATGGGTGCTTTGATATTGAATGAAAATATCTGCATTTCATAATTGTACAAAGGCAAAAGAGTGATGGATGAAGATGGAATCTAAACACAAATATATAAATATCTCAAGTTTGTATTTGTAACAAAGATGTATTTGTAACAAAGATTCTATCAGCATACGGTTTGTGCGTTTATGCTTTGGAGGGAGGCAGGCAGGAAAACAATGCCTTTTCTTAGGAGGGCAAGATTTGGATAGTATCGTCATTGTACTGCATCCTGAGGCTACTAGCATTCATGGGAGAAATGTTGAGGCACGGGCACAGAGAGAGGCTGAAGAATAAAATGGTTACAACCAGTTTGTGCTAACCCCCAGCCCCGTAGCTTGTTGATGGAAAAATCAGCCAAATGACTCTCTGTTGACCTAGTCTTTGAGAGGAAGGTATTAGGTGGCAGTTATTCCTAAAAAGAGGTCACTATTAAAGATGACAAAAAGCAGCTGGTAGAGTCATTAACTGCTGTGGTTTCAAAGCTTTGGTATTAATATAAAACTTAGTGCTTGTTTCAAATGTAACGCAGAATCCTAGAAAAGACTAAGAGACTAAACAGTCTCTGCAGATGTAAGAAAGTCTTATTTGAGAAGATACGTAATCACAAATAAGGATAGTTTTTACCTTTTAAAACTGGCAGCCGAGAAACTCACAAAAAACCTCAGAGCAGCTGATGGCAGGTATGTCTGATTATTTCCCTGCAACGGAGAGAGAAACAGGTCCGGAACCCTACAAAAACTGTCCCCGAAACTGTTGGTGACAGATGTTTCTGGAAATGGGTATTGCATGACATATAGGGCCTGTGGCATCTTAGAGAGAGAATCTTGATTTTTTTGAAAATGAAGGTAAATTAAAAATAAAACATATTCTTTTTGTAGAACATGAAGTAACTTTTGAATTCAGGGCTAGTGTCATTGAAGGGGCTGGCCCAGGGTGGCCAATCATTCTCATATTGTCCCCAGTTCTCCAGTATTGGCCATATTAGGAGCCAGGTTTTCACTTTCTCTTGGATCCTGACATCTTGAGGGGAGGGGAGGGGGGAAATGCAATGTCATAGAAAAGAAAAAAAGTCAAGATCAGCAGACAAGAAGGAAAATAACTGGTAAGTTTTAGATTTAGAAAAGTTTTGGATTCATCTGTTTATGAGGAGGAAAAGAGGCCAAGAAAAGGCAGCAGTTTGTTCACGTGCTTAATTAGTGAGTGGCAGGGGCAGTAGCCTGGTCTGCTGAGCTCCCTGGACTCCCTGATCCCAGCCCAAAATAGTTTCCAGTTTTCATCTGCCAGTTGCTTCAGAGGCTTTTCTAAGGAAGACAGTTCATAAAATTATCCAGAATTCATCCTCCTCAGGTGATAGGATCATTACTCTTTATACAACCCCTAGGTCTCAGCCTATGAACAAACACTTGTGTGTTTCTCTGTCTACCCTGTTCCAAACCAACGAACTGGATTTTGCCAACAAGAGGAGCTGTTCCCTGTGCCTGCCCCTGAGAATCGATGGCTTCACAGAGATCCCTCACAGTCCTGTGCAGACAGAGAATGCAGAAGGCAAGTCTCCTGGGGCCACTTGTGGACTCATGGTTTATAACTTGTTGTTGTTGTTTTTTTTTAATTGTTGTTTTTTAAAGTCCTAACCCTTAGGCCACTGGCTAACTGATTTATCTTCCCTGGGCAGTACTTGCCAGAGAATGGACACTATGGCCAGAAAGGGGAGGGGCTGTGCCTAAACTGGAATGTTGGAGGTTTTTAACATTTTATCTCTGTCACTCCCTGCGGTAATCTCCATCTAACAAAAAACGTGGTAGCTTTGATCCACTGATGCTTTCTCTCTCCCTGTCCCCATACCCTTTCAGGAAGGAGCCTTCAATTCTCCAGACTGAGCTGCAGTACAACCTCAATACTCACCATAGTGAATTTCTCAGTCTTTTTCTCTCTGCTCCATGCAAGCACCGTGAATCTGAGATCTGGTTCAAAGGTTTTCTCCATTCAATCACTACTGGCTGATTAGGCAATGGCAATTTGAGCAATAATCTGCAGAGCCCTCCCTAAGCACATGCTCTCTCTCTCTCTCTCTCTCTCTCACACACACACACACACACACACACACACACCAGTTTTCCACCACCAAAGGTCTCTTTTTTACAGAACAGTGACTCATCATTGTGACAGTTTCTGCATCACTAAATGGAAACAGTTGTAAGACATCCTCATTTTCCCAGGGCATGAGGTGCTTCAAAAAAAGAGAAGCACAAAAGAAAATGTTTGTATCTGGCAGTTTTTGCCATTCAGTCACCTGCTTTCCTACTTGGGTTCAGGAGCCGACTTGATTTCTGTTGTCACCATGCTGGTTATGTGACTCCACTCTCTCCAAGAGACTCCCTTGATGGGGCACATGATTTTGCAGCAACCATCCCTTGCTCTTTCTCCTCTTTTTTGGATGGGAATGAAGCATTGCTAGCCTATGGCTTAAAGCAGGAGTCCCCGTCCCGCCATGTACTAGTACCAGTCCGTGGCACAGACCTGTACCAGCCCATGGCCTGTTAGGAATCGGGCCATACAGCAGGAGGTGAGTGCAAGGCAAAGAAGCATTACCACCTGAGCTTTGCCTCCTGTCAGATCAGCCATGGCATTAGATTCTCATAAGAACATAAACCCTATTGTGAACTGCACACGCCAGGGATCTAGGTCATGTGAGACTCTAATGCCTGATGACCTGAGGTGGAACAGTTTCATTCTGAAACCATCCCCCATCCAACCTCATCCATGGAAAAAATTGTCTTCAATAAAACCAATCCCTGGTACCAAAACTGTTGGGGACCACTGGCTGAAAGAATTTAGACTACGGGCTGCCAGTCTGTGTTAACATGTGTTTAGTTTCCCCTGGGATGACTGCCCAATAAGCTACCCCAGTGCCCTAGAAATCATAGTTACAGAGGCTCAGGGGTGATGACAGAATGTTCCAAGTCTTCATCTGTCCCCTTTAGTTCATTCGAGAGGTCTTTTCCCTCATGAGAAGAAAATGCTTTTTGTAAAAAAATAAAAAAGAAATAATTGCTACAAACCTGTAGCACACCAGCCTTAGGAAGTATTAGAAAAAAACTCCCCCACTGCTGGAGAGCTGGTTCTCAGACCTTAGCTGTTTATCCAAATACTTGACATCAACTTCCTCCTGGAATATACTCTATCTCAAATAGGAAGAAGAAATACCCCAGTTTGTTGCTTATAAGTTGGCAGGAAAAGGCCTGCACGTGATAAGCTAGGACTTCTATTGTAAGGCTTTATTTTTCCAAATAAATCCATGTATACAAGGATTTTGGGACCGAAATAGTCACTGAAAAGTTACACTTCATTGCCTGTTTGGCCGAAACCAAGGCTAACGTTCTCTGGAATGGGTTTTGGTAAGGCGGATTTCTGGTTGCAGTAAAAAAAAAAAAAAGCAAACCACAACAAAAACCTTTTCTCCCTATGTCTCTTTTTCCTCTGAAGCTGGCAGAGCATCCTCCACAAGCAAGATCAGAGGATGTCCCAGGTCATCTTTTCTTTGTGGATACTGCAGGTCTACATGAAATAGTGTGTTTTTGTGGGGTGCTGTCCCTTAGGACAAGTGAAGGACTGATGAGAAAGGAAACTGTGCGAGGTATCACAAAGACATCCATGGGGCAGCCTATGAAAATACGTTCATATGGAGGGAAAGTATCAGTGTGCATATATCCCTTTTAGTGCTGCCTTCCCTTTTCCACTCTCACATCAGCCCCAAAACATTTCAAAAAGTTAGTTTTGGAAGACTGACTTTGTCTTATTCTGAAATGTGTGCCCAGTGACAGAAGTGAGAAAGTCATTCCAGTCTTCATCCAGTCACCTGAGTCATGACTTCTTCTTTTTGTTCATGCAGATTCTTTTTGTTCCTCAATCTTTGATGACATGATCACTAGCAAAAGTAAATTCCCGAAGTGAAATCACAGTTAGCTGTGCATTTTGGAGTAGTATTAGAATTGAGACGTGCCATCAAAGAGGTTGCCATCTAGAATATTTCCCCTCTTTACTGTGCCCCAGGGGCTTTACACGCATTTGCCCATTTTATATTCACAGCAACCTGCAACTTTATTTTTGTTTTATCCTACAGAGTGAATGGCTATTTGCCTAAGGTTACTCAGCTAGTGATATAGGAGTTAAGAAGAAATTGTTTAGGCAGATAGTGAGAGTAAGGAAGTCCTCAGTAAGGTTTTCCTTTTAATGAAAAGCAGCCCCCAAATCATTTTCTTTTCTAGCAAAGAGCAGCCTGTAAAATTGAGCTGCAGACATAGACAAGCAAGCTAGAAGCTTGCGCAGGTGAATGCTAGCAGTTGTGCCAACAGGAAAAGGCAACCTGGAACTAGGCATGTTCAAAATGGCAGCTCCATCTGCTCTTCTCTTTGCCAGCCAGGTGTACAGTAAGGAGCAGACAACATGGCACTGGCCAAGTAGAAAGTCCTTTTGCATAGTAAGGTTAGGATTAGGTGGCCTGCCTTCCCTGTGTGCTACGTAACATCACACCTGATCCAACCAATCTGCGGGCCCTACAAAAATCAGACACCGCCTTCTCCAGCCTGCCTATAAAATCTGGTGCACTCAGTGTAGGCTGGAAATCCCATTCAGATACCCCTCTCTTTCACAAGAGAGAGAGCTGTTATCCTTTCTCTTTGTTTTGCCTATTAAACCTCTGCTCCTAAAGTCACTTCTCATGTATGTCCATGTCCTTAATCTTCTTGGTGCCAGGCAATGAACCCCGGGTATTTACCCCAGACAACACGACCACTTCACTAGGAGTTAAAAGAACTTGAAATGCAAATTCATGGTCATCTGGTTCCAAAGCCCAAATTTTAAAAATGTTTTAATTGCGATAAAATACACATAACATAAAATTGAGCATGTTAACTATTTTTAAATGTACAATCCAGTAGTGTTAAGTACATTCACATTGTTGGGTAACCATTCTTCAGAACTTTTTCAGTTTCCCAAACTGAAACTCTGCATCTATTAAGAACATCTCTTTCTTCCAGTCCCCACCTGTTGGCAACTATCATTCTACTTTCTGTCTGTATGGATTTAATAATTCTAGGTACCTCATATAAATGAAATCAAATGGTATTTGTAACTGGCTTATTTCACTTAGCATAGTACCCTCAAGATTCAGTCATATTGTTATATGTGTCATAAATTGCATGTGTAATATAAAAAACTACACCTTGATATATTGTATACTGATTAGCATAGATTTATAATTATTTTTATGCTTTGCCTTCTATATTCTATAAAAGAATAAAAAGCTGAGTTACAAACCAAAATTACAATAATAAGAGTTTTTACATTTGTCCATATTTTTACCTTGGCTAGAAAATTTTATATTTTGGTATGACCTACCATCCATTCATTTTAATTTAAAGGATTCTTTTTAACATTCCTTACAGAACAAGTCTAGTAGTAATGAATTTCCTCAGTATTTTTTTAAATCTGGGAAGTTTTAATTCTTTCTTTGCTTCTGAAGGACAGTCTTGCTGGATATAGAATTCTCAGTCACAGCTTTTTTTTCTTTCAGCATTTTAAATATATCATCTGACTGCTGTTTTATTTGCAAGGTTTTTACTGAGAAATATACTGACAGTGTTATTGAGGACACATTGTATTTGATTAGCCATTTTTCTCTTTCTGCTTTCAAGGTTTCCTTTATTGCTGACTTCTCACAGTTGACTATATTTTAGTGTGAATCTCTTTGGATTATCATACTTGGAGTTTGTTTAGCTTCTTGTATTTGTAGATTCATATCTTTTCTCAAATTTGGGCAGTTTGGGCTCATTATTTCTTCAAGTACAGTAGTTTACCATCACCCACAGTTTCACTTTCCACAGTTTTCATTGCCAATGGTCAACAGCAGTTTGAAAACATTAAATGAAAATTCCAGAAATAAGCAATTTATAAGTTTAAATCACATGCCATTCTGAGAAGTATGATGAAATCTTATGCTGTCCTGATCTGCCCTACCTGGGACGTAAATCATCCCTCTGTCTAGGATATTCACACTATATATACTACCTGCCTGTTAGTCATTGAGTAGCCATCTCAGTTATCAGATTGACTGTCATGGTATCACAGTACTTGTGTTCAAGTAACCCTTCCTTTACTTAGTAATGTCCCCAAAGTGCAATATAGGTGATGCTGGCAATTTGGATATGCCAAAAAAAAAAAAAAGAAGTTCATGAAGTGCTTCCTTTAAGTAAAAAGGTGAAAATTCTTGATGCAAGGAAAGAAAAAAAAAATGCTGAGATTTCTAAGATCTACAGTAAAAGTAAATCTATCCATGAAATTGTGGTGAAAGAAAAAGAAATTTGTTAGTAGTATACATAGGGTTCGATACTATATTTGGGCTGTTGGAACATACCCAATTGATAAAGGAGGGCCACTGTAAGTTCTCTGTTCTTTGTTTCTCTCTTCTCCTAAAACTTCATAATGCGTATATTGGTTTACTTGGTAGTATCCCACAGTCTTTCAGTCTCTGCTTACTTTTCTTCATTCATTTTTCTATTGGCACCTTAGACTCAATAATTTTAAATGATCTGTCTTTAACTTCATGGATTTTTTTTCTGCCTATTCAAGTCTGCCATTAAAACACTAGGCTGGGTGCGGTGACTCACGCCTGTAATCCCAGACCTTTGGGAGGCTGAGGTGGGTGGATAACTTGAGGTCTGGAGTTTGAGACCAGCCTGACTAACATGGTGAAACCTCATCTCCACTACAAATACAAAAATGAGCCAGGTGTGATAGCGTGCACCTGTAGTCCCGGGTACTCGAGAGGCTGAGGCAGGAGAATTGCTTGAACCCAGCACGTGGAGGTTTCAGTGAGCCGAGATTGCACCACTGCACTCCAGCCTGGACAACCAAGGGAGACTCTGTCTCAAAAAAAAGATACACTATCGTAAATGTTTGAATTCAGTTATTGCATTTTTCAGTTCCAGAATTAATTTTTGTTGGGTACATTTTTATAACTTTTATCTCTGTTTTGTTTTGTTTTGAGACAGGGTCTCACTCTGTAGCACAGGCTGGAGTGCAGTGGCACAATCTTAGCTTACTGCAGCCTCAACTTCTGTGAGATCAGGTAGTCTTCCCACCTCAGCCCTGCTAGTAGCTGGGCCTGGAAGCGCACACCATCATGCCCAGCTAAGTTTCGATTTTTAATAGAGACAGGGTTTTGCCATATAACCCGGGCTGGTCTCTAACTCTTGGGCTCAAACAGATCTCCCACCTCAACTTCCCAAAGTGCTAAGATTATAGGCATGAGCCACAACATCTAACTAATTTCCATTTCCTTGTGAATATCTGCATTTTGTTTATGTATCTTTTTTTATGATTTTCTTTACGTGTCTGCCTGTGTTCTTCTTTGGCTCATATTGAAGAATATTGAGCATATTTAAGACAGTTGTTTTAAAGTCTTTGCCAAGGAAGTCTGAAACCTGTGTTTCTTTAGGGTTAGTTTCTGGATAGTTATTCTGGTCTTTGAATGGGCCATGCTTCCCTATTTCTTTATATGCTTCATGGTCTTTTTTATTGAAACTTGAGCATGAAAAAAAAAAAAAACAGTCACCTCTCCCAGTCTTTGTGGACTTGTTTCATGCAAAAGAAGACTGTTGCTATTTGGTCTGGAATGAAGGCCCAAGGTCATCTCAGGTCTTTTCTGGGGGTGTCTTTCCTGGGCCTATGTGTGTGCTTCCCTCCCTGCCCCGCCCCTCACCCCCTTTTTTCCTATATACCTTAAAATTTCTTAATTTCTCTATAAGTCTCACATTTGCTTCTTCTCAGGGCCTTATGTCCTATTATATCCCTCTGTTTATAATCTCTTGCCCCAGGTGCCCACATATCTGCAGTTCCCCTGCAGCTCTCACTATTGCTTTCAGCAGCCCCTAAACTGATACACAAACTATGCCATTATTCTCATCAGCACTGCAAGTTAAGTGAAACTGAACCCATTCCCTTGAGCAGCTTCCAGAAACATCAGAACATTGTGGACAGTTCCACCATTTTTCTTCCACTCTGAGGGAAGAACCAGGAATTGAGCAACTTTCTCCCAACTTCTCTGCTCTGCACCCAAGAGTAGATAGAGCCAAAATGATCAACAATGCCATGAAATTCTCTACCAGGTTGAATGTAGCTTTTCCTAGATTAGGCATTTGCTGACTTCCTGCAGATTCTTAACTGGTTTCTAGCATTCTTATGTAGCTATGTTGGTCCATATGTTGCTCTTTACTTGGTAGTTCCATGAGTGAATAAGTCTCCCTTACTTGTCCACAGCCATGCTGATATCACTCTTAAAGCCTGTATTTTTTAACTGTACCATATCCTTCCCATCTGAAGATGACACAGACACACAAAAAACAGAACCATTTAAGCAAGTGTACAATTAAGCAAAAAATCATGAGGACGCATTGAGGATAGAGGGAAATGATTAAGGCTAGAATAACAAAAGTGAATTTCATGGACGAAGGGAGAAATTGGACTGAGTTTTACACACACACAGAGAGAGAGAAAGAGAGAGAACAGGACAAATTTTCATTGTTGGAAATCTTCCATAAAAGAAGAAATCTTGGATCTCCAGATCTTTCTAAAATCACTATGAAACATTTTCATCAAATCCAAAAATGAGGAAAAGGGAATTAGTCTTATCATAATAAAGGGTGGGAACAATTTGTTTATTATTATTACTTTTTTGACTGACAGACGGCATCTAGAAGTATGCTCTATGGTCGTTAGGGTCTTTAGTACCTGCAGGGGACTTAGACGTTTTGAAAACCCATCACTCACCAAACAAGAGGCTCTATGATTAGAGAGGCATGAATGGCTGAACTATTTCTTAAGAAGGATCACATTTTTTAGATGAAGGTCAAACTGACATTTGGAATCGAGATCCTGCTGTGGTTGAGGTTTAACAGCTAGTTTGAAAGGCTTGTTTTTTACTTCATACTGTTTGTAATTGTTCTATTTTCCAGATGTTTATTCTTAGAGCATTTCCCACAAAAGTAGGGGAACTCCTTTTGAAAACCTGGATGGTTCAGACCCCTTTGGGCCAGATATTTTAGACTAAACTAAATAAAGAAGTAAAGGGAAGAAAAAGGTGCTTGCAATGTGTTTGAAGATTCTGAAGAAATACTCTACACAAAAGCAACAAAGGCAGGACCAGGAAACAAAGTATTAATTTCGTATTCCCCCATTAGCTTACCACCTGTTCCGTCTGATCGTTACTCAGCACAGAGAGGGGAAAAGGCTAATCTGTAGCACATTTTTTATCAACAAACTTGTACAAACCCCTGCCTAATTATCCCATTGACCTTGTGTCCTCCCAATGGAAGGCTGTTTCCCAGCCTGGCTGAGAGCCAACTGCAGCAAGCTGGTGTCCATAAGCATGGCTAATGACAGCCCACTTTCACTCCAGGAGTACCATAATTGCCCAGAACAGTTTACAGATCCATTATTTTATGACCATATTTCAGAAGGACTGGTCGGAGGTTGACAGAGTAGGATTCCTGGTAATGCAGTATATGGGACTGGCATCACTCTGGACTCTAGATCATTTCCTGGTTAAAAAATAAAAATAAAAAAATAAAAACCCTCAATAGGTGTTTCCCCCAAAACGGCTGCTTTCCTGACAAAAGTCTATCAAGAAGCCATGGTAATAGGAAGGCAATGTGAGGGAACAAGAGGAGCACTGGACAGGATGTCAGAGCCCTTGTTCAACCCCTTACCAGTCCTATACAACCTGGGCAAGCCCCCAGATCATGAAGCTCGGAATCTCATCTACTATCAGACCTGCAGTTCTGCAGGATGCTGTTCTCCTGATTAGGAGCTTACTGAGTTGACATGCCACAAATATTTATTGCCAAATCCATATGCACTGGAGACTGATCTCAATTCTCAGACTATAATTTTAAATAAAACAAAGTCCCTGCCCCTCGTGGATCTTATAATCTCATAGTAGGCACACAATAAATAACATAATGTCAAAAATGATCATATAGTTAGTGCTGTGAAAAACATAAAGGGGGCTGAGGGGAGAGTATGGAAAAAGGATAGGGCTGCTATGTTATACAGAGCTATCTATGAGGGACATTTTTCAGAGACAATATTTGAACAGAAGTCCTATTAAAGAAGAGCAGAAGTCATATGGATATATAAAGCTA
Organism: Colobus angolensis palliatus; assembly: GCF_000951035.1. NCBI lineage: Eukaryota > Metazoa > Chordata > Mammalia > Primates > Cercopithecidae > Colobus > Colobus angolensis. Next base: position 8,809,645 of record NW_012121932.1, on the reverse strand, counting down.
GGGTCCTCAAACTGAGGGAACTATTTGACATACAAAGTGTAGCAAAGGGCTCAGTGTGGTGAGAGCACAATGATCAAAGAAAATGGTAGGACGTGAGAAAACAGAGGAAAAAGAGGTAACACAAGGATCTTCTAGGATATGGAGGTTACCGAAGAACCTTGAATGGGGAAATTCCACAATCTTCTCTGGGATGTGAAGTTTCACTCTGGCTGCTCTGCAGGCACACAGGGAGGCGAGAGTAGAAGAGAGAGACCTGGAGGTCTGGCTATGTGAAGATTCCCAGTGAGATGTGATGGGGCTTGTACCACGGTTATCACTTTGGAGATGGTGAAACAACACTCAAAATAAATGATGCCTAAAGCCACCGGAAATTGTTCCTATTATTCCATGTAGCCAGGCTTTACACAGTCTCTCCCTGTCTTAGGTTTAAAAGCATTCACGCCATGGTAAAAGATTTGTCATTTGACTATTTCTCAGCAGATGTATGTCTCATCTTCTCCTCCTGGTTTTTATAGAACTACTAAGTGAATTACCACACTTTATGACCCCTGTTACCTATGGTAATGGTCACTAGCCTTTTTGGGTTTTCCCCAGTTGCTGCTATTCTACTTAGAAGAGGAGGGCAGGATAATATGATGATTATAAGTCCCAAGACTAGAGTGAGGTCAGTCAGATTGACTATTATTACTAAGTCAAAGGCCAGGCACGGTGGCTCATACCTGTAATCCCAGCACTCTGAGACACCAAAGTGGAGGATTGCTTGAACCCATGAGTTCAAGACCAGCCTAGGCAAAAAAGTAACACCCCATCTCTACAAGAACTTTGAAAAATTAGCCAGGCATGGTGGTGCACACTTGTAGTTCCAGCTATCCAAGAGGCTGGGGCAGGAGGATCCTTCGAGCCCTGGAATTTGAGGTTGCAATGAGCAACCTCAAATTATTGCACCACTGTGCTCCAGCCTGGGTGACAGAGCAAGACCCTGCCTTAAAAAAAAAAAAAAAAAAGTGAAAAAGTAAGAGATTTTGGTAATGTTGCAGAGAGAAGAGAATGCTTATACATTGTTGGTGAGAACATAAATTAGTTCAGCTACTGTGGAAAGTAGTTTGGAGATTTCTCCAAGAACTTAAAACAGAACTACTATTCAACCCACCAATCCTATTACTGGGTACACACCCAAAGGAACATAAATCATTCTACCAAAATGACATATGCACTCGCATAGCTGTTGTGGCACTATTCACAACAGCAAAAACATGGAATCAACCTAAATGCCCATCAATGGTGGATTAGATAAAGGAAATATGATACATATACACCATGGAATACTAAGCAGCCGTTAAAAAAAGAATGAAATCATGTCCTTTGCAGCAACATGGATGTAGCTGGAGGTCATTATCCAAAGTCAATTAATGCTGGAGCAGAAAATCAAGTACCAGAGATTCTCACTTATAAGTGGGAGCTAAATATTGAGTACACATGGATATAAAGAAAGGAAGAGTAAATACTGGGGACTACTAGATGGAGGAAGGAGGGAGCGAGGCAAGGGTTAAAAAAAAACTACCTATTGCCTACTATGCTTACTACCTGAGTGACCAGGATGATCATATGGATAATTTGGGATCATCCATATCCCAAATCTCAGCATCATGCAATTTATCCATGTAACAAACTTGCACATGTACCCCTGAACCTAAAATAAAAGGTAAAATTCAAAAACAGAAGACTAGAGTAAGAAAGCCTGGGTTCAAGTCCCAATTCTGACACTGGGTCACCTTGGACAAATTACTCAACCTCTCTATGCTTCATATTCCTCATTTGTAAAATAGATATTATAGTACTATCCTCTTCCTAGGTTTTTGTTGTGAGAATTAAATCAAGTAATATGCAAAAGCCTTAGAACAGTATCTACAACACAGTAAGTACTCAACAGCTATGATATTCACAAAATGAATGATCCTTCTCCCTCCCAAAGTCAGATTCTGGTCTATCCAATCTTAGAGGATAGTTTTACAGAGATGTCCAAACCTCTCTCCTGAGTTGCAGCTAAGAATCTGGAGTTAACCTGACTTAATTTTCCCAGGCACACCAAGTAAGTAATCCTTTCAGATATAGCCTTGAAGTTGAGGGTTACAACACACGAAAATTTGATTTCCTTTGGTACCCATCAGAAATTCATCCTTCGCTAATAAATAGAGATTCACATTTCTCATGGGAAGGCCCAAGACAGTAAGGCAATCTTACTGTAGAATGTCAGTAAGATTTTGAACAATAGCCATTCTCTGATAAAATAAATGTAGAATATTCGGTTAAACAAAGCTAAAGAAATTTGTTTTTCAAGAGATTTCTTAGAGCCTTTAATATCTCATATGTATTGTAAGTGCGTGCGTAGAGGGGAGCCACTGTGTATATGTGGCATTTTATAAACTTGTAGGTTCATGGAAATATATATATATGTTTCTTTGGGTTCTTTTTTTTTTGAGATGGAGTCTTGCTCTGTCGCCCAGGCTGGAGTGGAGTGGCGTGATCTTGGCTCACCGCAAGCTCCACATCCCGGGTTCATGCCATTTTCCTGCTTCAGCCTCCCGAGTAGCTGGGACCACAGGCGCCCACCACCACGCCTGGGGAAATATTTTTTAAAGCAATACTGTACTAATACTTTTGGAACATACTTAAAAAATGGTAGTATCAATTACATCAAGCTTATCTTCAACCTGTGCCACTTTGGGATATGATTAATTTTAAGAGTTAATTGTGTTTGCTCTGCAAAAAAAAAAAAAAAAAGCCTATAATAAGATACCATATAAAAAGTATTTAGTAATTGTAAAGTGTACTTATTGTTATTAGCTCTCTCAGATTTTAATGGATGCTTCCCGATTCTAATCCTTCAACAGAGAAAGAATTGCTCATGTCCATTCTATCTAAATCTTTTATCCTTTATTATATTTTCTATTTCCCAATAGGCTGCTCTGTCACCTAGGCTGGAGTGTAGTGGTGCAATCTCAATTCACTATAGCCTCCACCTCCCAGGCTCAAGTGATCCTCCCACCTCAGCCTCCTAATAGCTGAGATTACAGGCATGTACCATCATGCCTGACTAATTTTTAAAAATGTCTGTAGAGAGGAGGTCTCTCTATATCCTGTCTAAGGCTCCCAAAGTGCTGGGATTACAAGCACGAGTCATTGTGTCAGACAGTCTTGATTTCATGTCCTAAGGCAACATCCTTTTCTAAATTCTTCCCATTCCTATACTAATGATAGTTGTCTTCTTGGCAACTTTCTCCAGGTTCCCTGCCCCTATCCTAAAGCAATGGTGATCACAGGTCCAGACTGTAGTCTGCACCGGGGTGACATCAGCTCAGTTCAGCATAATGTACTCTTCTCAAGGAGAGGTTTTATGGGATTTTTTAACTGTAGCCCTGTATGAGCTGATTTCCTCAAGGACAGTTTTACAAAGATGCCCAAGCCTCTCTCCTGAGTTGGAGCTGAGAACCCAGGGTTAACCTTACTTAATTTTCCTGGATGCAAGTGACTGTATACATATGGTTGATAATGGCTTGGCATTTCACTGGAAAAATTCATTTTATGGCCAACTGGATCTTGATCTTAGCAGAGTCACCACTCTGTGCTGTTTGTCACAGGTCAAAAAGGACAGTACATGTAAATTGTAATATGTGCAAATGACCCTTTGTCAGTAAAACAGAAACAACACAAAGTACTTGTCCTATTAAAGACAGATCAGTCCTAGCCATTCCACAGGGGTAAAAAAGGTACTGTTTCACATTTAAGCTTTCATCTCATTATATCAGGATATATTTATGTTCTCTCTGACAATCTAGCTTTATAACAACACTTATTCACAAATATTTGTGTGGTCTAAATCCTGGATATGCATCTAGATAAACCTGAAGTATACATACACATGGGATCTATCGTATCACAATAGCATATTTAATTAATTATTTGAAAGCTTCATTTTTTTCTAATATCCATTCTATCCATTGCTATCAGTCCTTAAAATATTCAAGAAAACAAATCCATTAGATGTGAGGGGAGCCACTAATTCTTCTGGTGTCTATTCTAAACAAGCTCTGCTCTCTAAACTCCTACCCACTTAAGGCCCTGAAGATAAAGAGTAATAACTTCTTACAGAAACAATAATCACACATACACACACACACACACACACACACACACACACACACTCCTGTTCCAGGCTTATAGATGTAGCGTGGAACATCCAGG
>NW_012121932.1:8804063-8804393 GCF_000951035.1 Colobus angolensis palliatus | reverse complement strand
TCAGCACCCATCAATTCGTCATTTATATCAGGTATAACTCCCAATGCAGTCCCTCACCCCCCACCCCTGCCCCGCATGATAGGCCCTGGTGTGTGATGTTCCCCTTCCCGAGTCCAAGTGATCTCATCAACACTCCACTGTCAATATTAGACAGATCAACGAGACAGAAAGTTAACAAGGATATCCAGGAATTGAACTCATCTCTGCACCAAGCGGATCTAATAGACATCTATAAAACTCTCCACCCCAAATCAACAGAATATACATTCTTCTCAGCATCACATTGCACTTATTCCAAAATTGACCACATAATTGGAAGTAAAGCACTCC
>NW_012121932.1:8771142-8801144 GCF_000951035.1 Colobus angolensis palliatus | reverse complement strand
AAATGTCCATCAGTGACAGACTGGATTAAGAAAATGTGGCACATATACACCATGGAATATTATGCAGCCATAAAAAAGGGGGAGTTTGCATCCTTTGTACGGACATGGATGCAGCTGGAAACCATCATTCTTAGCAAACTATCACAAGAACAGAAATCTCCACCTTTTTTCTTAAAAACCTCACAATTATTTCACTCATTAATTAGAAGAGCCCATAAAATTAGAAACACAAACTCTGTTGGGTGCAACTTACTCTCCTAAGTACACCTGCACTGCCACTCTTGACTGTGTACTTTAGCTTTGCAATAAAAGCTTTTTGCCTTTTGCTTCATTCTGAAGCATCTGGAGACCCACCTAAGCCTTCCTAAGGCAAGATCATGAGGGCAAGGCAGAACTTTGCCATAAAATAGCAAGTTTCCTGAGGGAACCTTCAATTTGTCTCCAGAAAAGAGAAACACAAAGTACAGGTGACCCAACATTGGAGACAAATGTTCAATAATGCTCTTAGTCACTTCACCCTAGTCAACCATCACTTAGAGATACTAACCTTCAGAAAGAAATCCAGATGAGAATAAGGTATTGTAGCCTTAGCTCTTAGGGTGTTCGCATTCTCATTGAAAATAAGCTCCTATTAATATTTACTAACATAAGGTAACAACAGTAGTGTGAAATTAGCAAAGCTCAGAATAAACGCTACTGAAATTCAGAGAAATCCCAAGCACTAGGAAGATATACAGAGTCCTTTGAAGCTGAGCCTTCCTGTGCCCTTCTCTGTTGCATCCTGCCAGATTCCAGGTAAACAGAATGAGTTACCACAGTGCTGTAGAGCTGTCTCCTACACTGAGGTGGCTGCTGGGAGACAGGAGAGGGGACAAAATAAATGGAAGACAAAATCCTTGCCTCAAAGAGACTTTGGGAGGCCAAGGCAGGCAGATCACCTGAGGTCAAGAGTTTGAGACCAGCCTGGCCAACATGATGAAACCCCATCTCTACTAAAAAAAAAAAAAATTAGCTGGGTGTGGTGGTACACACTTGTAATCCCAGCCACTGGGGAGGCTGAAGCAGGAGAATTGCTCCAATCCAGGAGGCAGAGGTTGCAGTGAGCCAAGATGGCGCTGCATTCCAGCCTGGGTGACAGAGCAAGACTCTGTCTCAAAAAATATAAAAGAGTCTGTGTGGTGAGGATAGGGCTAATAAGCAAACCCCCAAAAGTTTAGATTACTTATTGATCTGGAAAAAAAAAAAGAAACATTTCATTTTCAAAATGTTGAACCATCAGCTCTATGGTGCCAATATGCAAATAGATAAGAAGCACAAATGTGATTTGATTTCCATCTAATGTCGCTGTTCCTTGGGTTAATGTGAGTAGCACCAATCACTTCTTGTGCCTCTAAGGACTGGACTCATTTTCAAGCATATTTCCCACTGGTGATCCAAAGGCTAGAGTTAAACCAAAAGCAAACCTCTCATTGCAGCAAACTAGTGATAAACTGATAATTTCTCTGGCTATTATCTAGTCAAGTTAAATTTCAATTCAAGTTAACCCAGTTTTAACATTCTCAAGAGTAACACCAAGCAAAATGACAGCAAGCAGCCTTTTTCTAAAGTGCATCAGACACTTAAATGCCAAAATCACAAGCTTAAATATACCACTGAGTATAGGAAAGTCTGCAAAACACATTAAGATCCCAAAGATCTGAGATATTTTCCCTCTTTCCTAATATTTTTAACCAGTATTTCTGCAAGAAGTCTGGGGTAGTGCAAAAGGTGTCACCTTTCCTTATAACCTATCTTTTTCCTATGGTTTAATTCCCTGTTGATTCTGTTGAAATCATAATAATTTTACTGATGAAATACTTAGATACTTCAAGGAACTTTTTAAGATATATCATAAGAGAGAATACCATAAGGAATTGGGAAGTGAAATATTATTTTCAATGATGATTTCTTCAACTTTTTTCAAAACTCAGATGGCTTAGTAAAAATAAATATTTTCAAGAAACGTGTCTTTAGTTCTTTCTACTTCAAAATATCCACCTGTGAGATGATCTCTTTGGTCTCAACTATGCTGGGGTTACAGTGACTATAGTAAAACTCCAGGAGTTATGTACTGTACATAATAAAACTGATAGTTTATTAAGTTTAATAATAAAGCTACGGACAAAAGAAAGGCTAACATATTAGGGAGGTAAACCATTCTAACCCAGGCTATAACTTTATAGATTTTTAGCATCTGCAGATAATTATGCAGGATTTTACTATCTCCAGTTCAATATAGTCTTCTGATTAAAAGCCTACTTACTGCTTATCTGGTTATTCTTTTATTAGCTTGCAGTCAGCATGTGTCACAGAATGCAATTTAGTCAGACACCTTGTCTGGAAGCAGATGGGAAGAATGCTTTGAAAAGATGAATAGTTATTCACTTAAAAATATAAAGAAGAAAACTGAGAAGCCGAGGGGAGTCATGATCCTCCGAGAACTTTGGCTGTGGGAGAAATCTAACCCTTGAGTGGGCGATCTGTCCTCTGCATTATGAACAAGCTCTTCAATCATGTTCCACTGAGGCTAAGGAGAGAGATGTGCCTGGACTAAAGCAATGTCTGAGCCCCAGGCATTCATATTGCATGCTGGAATTTGGTCAGTCATGCCCCAGTATTTCTACACTGGTCCTTTCTTCCACTGTTTCCTGCTGCACACTGAGGGATGAAATGAGGGAGCTTCTGAGGTGTGATGGGTGAGTCAATAAAGTAAGACCGCACATGTGGATAATGAAGAGATGAGCATGTGTGTTAAGGTAACTGTATTATCAGGGCTCTCCAGAGAGACAAAACCAATAGGCAATAGATAGATAAGAGGTGATTTATTAGGGAAATTAGCTCACATGATTATGGAGGCTGAGAAGTGCCATGACAGGCCGTCTGCAAGCTAAAGACTCTGGGAAGCTGGTATCATGGCTTAGTGCAAATCCAAAAGCCTCAGAACCAGGAAAGCCAGAAGGCCTCAGAATCCAGGGGACTGCTGGTATAAGTCATGGAGTCCAAAATCCAGACAGCCTGGAGTTCTGATGTCTAAGACAGGAGGAGAAGTGTGTATTTCAGCTCCAGAAAAGAGAGGAAATTCTTTGTTGTTGTATCTGGGCCTCCAGCCAATTGGACGATGCATGCCCACATTGAGGGCAGATCTTTCCCACTCAGTCCACTGACTCACATGCCAATTGCTAATGGCTAGGAACACCCTTACAAATACACCTAGAAGTAATCCTTTACCAGTTCTTTAAGTAATCCTTAATCCAGTTAAATTGACACCTAAAATTAACCATCACAAGTCTACCCCTTGTCAACTTGGCACCCATATGCAGCTCCTTAAACCATACTTCATCTCCGAATAATCATAATATTAAGGTACTAGTTCTGCCTAATGTGATTCAACTATCCTATGTACAAACAAAACACACTAATCTCTTCTTCCCCAGAAGAGGAAGTAAAGTCCTTGGGTGATGTTTATGCTTTTCCTGCTATCATATAATGTAAATACTATGAGACAAAATTAACATTACTTAAATACTAATATAAGGTCAATAAATCTTATGTTACATAGCAAAAAAAATTAGGAACAAGAAAAGATATTTATCTAATATATGTATATATACATATTCTTAACAAATTAGGGAGGAAATACTCATGACAATCACAGTCTTCATTTCTGTGACTGGTCATGTGGTCACAGCTACCTTCTTCCACTACCCTTTTTGCATTCCCTTTATCTTCAGCAAGCACCTCAGCTGATCGAGGTTTGTTACCTGGCTGGGAGACCCAAACCTTTATTCCTGAAGGGTCTGAGTCATTTGTTCTGCTTGGGTTGGGTTATTTTAATTTCCCATTGACTTTAATCACAGAACACGGTAATACTGAAAGATACCACAAGGGAGCTCCTGTATTCCAGACATATTCTTCCTTACCTCCATTGTGGGGTAGAGGTCCAACTTCCCCACTGGAAGTCTGGATTGATCACCCAAGCCAACACTGAAACTCTCTCCTTAGCTCGTTGAATTAGAGGCATAAAAAGTGCAAAGAGGCTGGGTGGCGGTCTTAACTTTCAGTTCAATGGACTCATCATTGTGTCTCCTGGAGGAAATAATCTTCCTTCTGAAACTAAGACCTCTAGGCCAGCAGAACATAAAGTCATAGAAACAGATTGCAAAAATTTTGCTGGTGTATTTCTAGGGGGTAATGGTGAGTGGTGCTCCTCCCATTTTGGTGCCACTCCCATCTTTTGATTCGTGAATTCTAGCTATGGGGAAATAATACTGTATGTTGAATGCTAATCCAGGCCATATGCAGCCTTCTGAAGAGCCTTGTCCCGACCCTGCAAAGTATCGTCATTTAGCTCATGATGTGACTATAATTTCAAAGGGCCATTCCATAATTCCAGCAAGTCAGCTGCTTCAGGATGATGGAGAACATAATAAAACCAGTGAATTCCCTGACCATGAGCCTATTTCACACTTCTTTGGCTGTGAAGTGAGTTGCCTGGTCAGAAGCAATGCTGAGTGGACTATCATGATAGTGAATAGACATTTTGTGAGTTCACAGATGGTAGTTTTGGCAGGAGCACTGCATAGAAGAAAGGCAAATCCATATCTGGAGTGTCTATTCCAGTAGGGATAAACCACTTCCCCATCCATGATGAAACTAGTCAGATGTAATCAAGCTGCCTTCAGGTAGCCGGTTGATCACCCCAGAGAATAGTGCCGTACAGAGGGCTCAGTGTTGGTCTCTGCTGCTGAGAGATTAAGCACTCAATGGTGGCTGCAGCCAGGTTGGTCTTAGTGAGTAGAAGTCCATGTTGCTGAGCCTATGCATAATCTCCATCCTTGTTACCACTGCAACTTTGTGCATGAGCCCATTGGCCAACGATGGAGTGGCTGAGAAAAGTGGCTGACTGGTATTCACACACTGGGTCATCATACCCTCCTGATTATTAAAGTTTCCTCTTGTGAGGTTACCCTTTGGTGAGTATTCATTCACATGAGACACAAATATATTCACATCTTCTGCCCCCTCATGGAGGTCTATCCACATACATTTTCCCCAGATTTCTTTATCACCAATTTTCCTATTATGTTCCTTTTAAGTCCCATCTGGCCAAACCATTGGCTACAGCCCATGAATCAGTATATAATCACACATCTGGCCATTTCTCTTTCCAAGCAAAGTGCTTAACAAAGTACACCGCCAAAGCTCTGCCCCTTGGGAAAATTTCCCTTGACCACTGTCCTTCAGGGATGTTCTAGGAAGGGGCGATGGTCCTGCAGCTCTCCATTTTCAGGTGGTGCCTTCATGTTGTGCAGAGCCATCTATAACTTAGGCCACAGTCTTCTCGTCCTCTGTCAACTAAAATAGGGTACTCCCCACAAGACCATAGGTACAGGCTGGGAGAGGGAAGGCAGGGTGGCAGGAGTAGGAACCAGGGATAATTGGGCCACTTCTTCATGTGACTTACTTGTGCCTTTAAGACCCACTCAAGTCTGATCATATACATACCATTTCCACTTGATAATGGAGCGTTGCTGTCCACGTTCAACTTTATGGCTTGGTGGGTCAGATAACACCAAGAAATAATACTTTACTAGTTCTCTGGGTAATCTTTAAGCCAGTCAAGCTGACACCTAAAATTTACCATCACAGTAACTTGCAAGGACAAGGGCAAAATAGATGGTTAGCTAAAAGACCCTCTGCAACAGGCTTGGAGATTGTGACTTTATGTGAATGAGAAGGCAGATGTAGTCCACAGGGAAGGTGGAAGCAGCTGAAGTGAAATAAACTGAGGGTCTCTTGTCACATTTTTAGTGCTCATTTAAAACAAATGTTGAGTTGGGAAGGACCCCAAAGGGTGATATTGTTTATCTACAAAATTCTGGGAGTGTTGGCAGCATACTACGCTGATGCAATAGCATGAGAGTATTAAAAAAAAAAAATCATTCCATGAATCATACTCGGTTTGTTGGTTTTGGGGGGTGAGTTATTTGCAAGTAGCTGTTACATGGAAATACTTTTAAACAAACAAGAACTGATTTTTACATACCAGCTACACCTAAAACATTGCTTTTAGGTTGCACATCTATCTAAGTATTTTGAAAGGCAAGCAAATATTTAGCCAAGTTTTGTATCCACTTTAATGGAAATATTTTTAGTCTGTGGGTGAGTAAGTGAAGCAATGACTACTATAGAACTTTGAGAGGCATCATATTTCTGTTTTGCCTGAAGAAAAAGGAGAGACTATTTCAATACAGTAATGATGTATTTATATAGTATCTCACAGGTAATAAAGCACAATTTACATTTATTATTAAACACTTAATCAGCCCTTAGAGTTGAACATTGACCCGTTTTACAGAAAAGAAAAACTGAAATTCAGGTGAGTTACATATGCATGAGCATTACCGTTTTTATAAAATCATAAAATTTTTAAGCTAAGGAAATTTAGCATTAGGCACAGGGATACATTGTACTGTCATGTAGCCTCACCAAAGGCCACAACCAATCCTTCAGGAAGCTCTGCTGAAGCTGAAATGGCCCTGGAGAATTGTCCCAGTTGGGATGCAGGGGTGCTGGCCTTTGAACCCCTACATGGAACTCACTGATAACCCTGTTCTCTTAATCATGGGCCTCAGGCACCTGTAAGTGAGAGAACACAAATGCATATGGCAATAAGCTATGGTGACACCATCCTACCTGACTTTGAGGATTTATTTTCTTTGAATAGGGGAGAAGTGTGGATCATTGCTTGTGTTTAAAAGTATTTTTATTTTGTGGGCAATTTTGAGGAGTAAAGATAAGTTAATTCATTATTTGCCACTATAGTAAAATACGTGCCAGGAAAAGTACATGCTCCATTATTTATTAGAAGTTCCAAAATTCCCTTTATTACCAGGAAAGCATTTGTTCTTGACCAAGTGTGAGCAAACGCTTAGCATGGAGGGGTGGGGACAATGCACTGATGTTTAAAAAGACATCTGTTGCTTTTCACCACCCACTATCCACTCCCCCTTTTTCTAGTACTGGTGCCCAGTCTTTCCTCCAGGAGCAAACCTTCCCATCATTTCTTGTCATATGGTCCATCCCAGTGTCTTTCCCTTCCCCCAGCTAAGGACACAGCACAAGTAATCTAAGCCGGGCTAGCCCATCTCTCTCTCCAGGGAAGTTAAATCTCTAGACCAGTGAGAAAGGGTTGGAGCCAATTCATCTTATTGGGGGTTGCCCAAATGAACATTCCATTCATTTCTTCGGTCTAAATACAGTGTTCCTGACCTTTGTGAAGCCTAAGTGTTTAACATTCTCATTGATTCTCTAAGAGATTCTGTACCCTTACTTTTTCTTTCTTAATTTAACCAAGATGAGTTCATACTGCATGCACCCGAGACAGTAGCTAGTAAAAGGACTAGATTCTTTTAATCAACTAATGTTTTCTTGAATGCTATGACATTGGAAAATATACTTGCTTTCAGTGAAGTGAAGAAACACAGAACCTTAGCTTATGTGTGGTTTTCTTATCTGGAAGATTTTATAAGCAAGGCTAAGTGAGAGACCAAAAATACAGGACATCACTACTAAACCTGTGAGTGAAAGCATGTTGTAACTATAACATCATTTTGTTTTAAATAACTCAGGAATTTAATTTTTTTTCTACAGGGTTTCTTTTTCTTTTCTTATACATAGAAAAAAATATGTAGATTAACTTATATCTGATTAAAAATGTCCACACTATGTTTCAATAGTGATACTTAGTGCATGAATTTTAATTGTTTCCAAATTGGTCTACTGAGTTGGAATTCTAAAGAGTTTTCTTTTTTTCTACTTGAAAGGTACAACTTTTCCCAGAATGTCATGTTTGCTTGCATCCTGCTATGAATTATTTAGTAAGCACAAGAAGCATTTTATCTCCAACAAGGTAGGTTGTGGAGGAAAGTTTCAACAACAAAATGATATTTCCAAACCCCTAACCTGGAATAAAACTCAATTCAATAATTCTTTATTGAGCATCTGCTATGTGAAACTTGACATAGTAACTTCTTTGGGTAGTTTTAAGGTTAATAAGATAAAGTCCTGCTTTAAAGAACTTGCAAGATGCGTGTGAAAAGTCAAGACTGTTAGACAAAATATGGCAGGTAAATAAGTATGGGCTTCGTGAAAAAGGAAGCAATTGAGTTAGGACTTGATGGATAAGTAGGATATCAGCAGATAAAGAAAAAGGATTGGAAGTTCTAGAAATAAGGAATAAAATAAAGACTTACACAGTGTTGGAAAATCCAGTTCTCTGGATTATCTGGCGCATACAGGAAAGTGATGATCTACAAAGTTGCAAAAGTAGATTGGCATCATCTTGAAGAGGGTCTTAAATGCCTGAGTGATGCTCCTGGATGTATTTCTTCTTTCAGTAAAACAAGGGTGTTCACAAGATTGTACTTAAACAATTGATTCTAAATTGATTCTAGCTCCCTGGTGGTGGAAGCTGCGCCACAGGAAAGAAATCAACCTCTTTGTCATCACATACAAAAATTAATTTGAGATACATCATAGGCCTAATCATAAGAGTTAAAAATATAAAGCTTCTAGAATAAGAAAACATAGGTGTTTCTTCATGACCTTGGAGTAAGCAATGATTTTTTTAGACAAGGCACAAAGAGTACTAACCATAAAAACACTGAACAATTAAACTTTATTGCAATTAAAAACTTGCTAATCAAAAGGCATCATTAAAAATGAAAAGCAAGCTGCAGATCTGTAGAGAGTATTAGCAATTCATATTTCTATTTTTTTTTTTTTTTTGAGATGGAGTCTTGCTCTGTCACCTAGGCTGGAGTGCAGTGGTGCCATCTCGGCTCACTGCAAGCTCCGCCTCCCGGGTTCTTGCCATTCTCCTGCCTCAGCCTCCGGAGTAACTGAGACTACAGGCGCCTGCCACCACACCCAGCTAATTATTTGTATTTTTAGTAGAGACAGGGTTTCACCGTGTTAGCCAAGATGGTCTCGATCTCCTGACCTCGTGATCCCTCAGCCTCCCAAACTGCTGGGATTACAGGCATGAGCCACCGTGCCCAGCCAGCAATTCATATTTCTGACCTTTCACTTTTGTCCAGATTACATAAATAATTTCTACGATTCAATAACATAAAGGACAATAAAACATGAGTAAAAGTCTTGGGTTGACATTTTACAAGAGAAGATATACAAATGGACAACTAGTATATGAACAGTTTCTCAACCCCATTAAAAACTGGGCAAAGAATATGAACATACACTTTTTAAAAGAAGGCATACATGTAGCCAACAGGCATATAAAAAACGCTCAACATCATTAATCATTAGAGAAATGCAAATCAAAACCACAATGAGATACCATCTTATACCAATCACAATAGCTATTATTAAAAAGTCAAAAAGTAACAGATGCTGGCGAGGTTGCAGAGAAAAGGCAACACTTACACACTTTAGGTGAGAGTGTAAATTAGTTCAGCCATTGTGGAAAGCAGTGTGGCAATTCCTGACAGAATTAAAAATGGAACTACCATTTGCCCCAGCAATCCCATGTTTGGGTATATACTCAAAGGAACACAAATGGTACTACCATAAAGACACATGCATGTATATGTTCATTGCAGCAATATTCAAAATAACAAACACATGGAATCAGCCTAAATGCCCATCATGGTAGAGTGGACAAAGAAAGTGTGGTATATATACACCATGGAATTCTATGCAGTCGTAAAAATAGGAGATCATGTCCTTTGCAGCAACATGGATGGAGCTGGAGACCATTATCCTAAGCAAAGTAACACAGGAAAGGAAAATGAAACACAGCATGTTCTCACTTATAAGTAAGAGCTAAACAATGAAAACACATAGATGCAAAGAAGGGAACAACAGACACTGGGGCTTTCCTAGAAGAGTGGAGGGTAGGAGGAGGAAGAGGTTCAGAAAAAAAAAAAAAACCTATCAGAGCTTATTACTTGAGTGACCAAATAATTTGTACACTAAACCCCCATGACATACGTTTACCTATATAACAAACGTGCACATGTATCCCGAACCTAAAATAAAAGTTAAGAAAAAAGTTACCCATCACTTTTAATCATTAGGAAAATACAAATCAAATCCACAAGAAGATAAGGCATGCCTATTAATTATGGCTGCAACTGGAAAGACCAACACCACCAACAGTTGGGAAGGCTGTGTAGAAACTGGAACTCCCATGTATAGCTGGTATGGGTGCAGAATGGTACGGTCACTTTAGAAAATAACTTAGTGGTCCCCTCACACAGTTAAAAGCATACTTACCCTGTGACTCATCAATTACCCCCTTAAATATTTATCTGAAACAAATGAAAACATATATGTATAAAAAGATATATAGAAGGATGTTAATAGCATCTTTATTTACAGTAACACAAAACTGGATATAACCCACCAGAGGAATGTCTAAACAAAATTGTGCTATATAAAGTGAGATCCTACTCAGCAATTAAAAAAGAAAGAACTATCACAGTAAGTGTCAGACTTTTTGGTCTCGGGTCCGCTTTCCACTCTAAAAAATAATTGCAGACTTTAAAAGAGTTTTTCTTATGTGGATTATGGCTATCAATATTTACCATATTCGAAATTAAAATTGAATTATTTAAAAAATTATGCATTTGTTCACTTAAAAATAATAATAATATGTTAACATAAGCAAAATGTTTTGATGGAAATAGCTATATTTGTTAAAACAAAAACGTTTAATGAGAAAAGTGATATTCCTTTACTTTGGGGGAATCTCTTCAATGTTTAGCTTAAAAAGAGATATTTGAAATCTCATATCTGCTTCTTCAATCTGTTGTGATATCATACTTCGTGTAACCTTAGGAAAATAATCCTGTATACTCATGAAAAATGTAAGAATGAATTAATTGGTTAATTATAAAAATACTTTTGAGCTCATGGACACCCTAAAAAGGTCTTGGAGACTCTCAGGTGTTTACTTTGGGAATCACTAAGCTATTATCATACACACAACATGGATGACTTTCAAAAACATTTTGAGCAATGGAAACCAGACACACAAAAAATACAGTATTATTCCATTTACAGAAAGTTTTAGACTAGGCAGAGCTAATTTATGGTGACATAACTCAGAACAGCTTTGACCTAATGGCAGGTGGGAATTGACTGGAAGAGGAAATGAGAGAACTGTATAGAAATGTTCCACATCTTGACTTGGATGGAGGTTACACCAGTGTGAACACTGATTCTGTTTGATTAAAACATACAACTGTATGTTGGATGCGGTTGCTCACACCTGTAACCCCAGCACTTTGGGAGGTCGAGGTAGGCAGATCACTTGAGGTCAGGAGTTCAAGACAAACCTGGACAACATGGTGAAACCCCCTCTCTACCAAAAATACAAAAATTAGCCAGGCATAGTGGCATACGCCTGTAATCCCAGCTACTCTGGAGCCTGAAGCAGGAGAATTGCTTGAACCCAGGAGGCAGAGGTTGCAATGAGCTGAGATCATGCCACTACACTCCAGCCTGGGTGTTGGAGTGAGACTCTGTCTCAAAACAAACAAACAAACAAAAAATAAATACAACTGTACACTTAAAATTTGTATATTTCACTGTAAATTTCATCTCAATTTTTAAAAATCAAGATAAAACTAAAATACTGGATAATGATAGAATGTAAGTTGAGTGAATATGTGATTGGAGTTAAAATGTTTCCAAAGGCTCTTAGAATGAAAGTAAAGCTATTTAATTAATCTTAGCAGTTTTAAAGTTAAGTATGATGTCAAAATTTCTAATTATTTAAAGAATAGAAGTAGAGTGTAACTTTCAAAATAATAGCAGGGGAAGAATGGAACTGGTGGCAAGTAGTGAGAAAGAGGATGGCATATTTGCAGGCTCTCAAAAATCTCCATAGATTCAAAATTAGCAAGATACCAGAGGAAGGGAGAGGAGAGCAGAAACTTAGAAAATAAATTGGACAAAGGAAATACAAAATAATGTGGTAGAAATTACCTAACTGTGGCACAATGACATGGGTTTGGCCCATGTCATTTCTTAACCAGATGTTACATTCATTTATAGGAACTTACACATTTCACTTAATTTCCCTTGTGAAATAGAGTTTGAACAAATTGAACCTCTAAGTTTTACAGTTAACTCAGGGCCAGATCTGGATAAATTCTTACTTAAAAAAGACAAAAATCACCACGTAGACAAATATATATAATCATAATGTATATTAAAATATTTATCCTTATGAAACTCAAATTTCCTTTTCTTTCTTCAAGATGTAAACTCTGAAGTTCCTGGTTTGTCTGGGATTCCTTAGTGTGCTAAAGATTCGGCTTGAAAATACTTTCAACGGATGGAAGAGATCCTCACGTTAACACTCATTTAAGAAGCAGATAAATAAATCCTCCACTTCCTTCAGCTCACTCCGTGTTAGGTCTGTCAGTACCCCTCCTCCCTGGACCTCTTTCCTAGTTTTTGCCTCATTAACGGATTCATTTGATACTTTCCCTGGGAATTTGCCACCTTTGTTGGGTGACTTGGGGCAAACAGCTTATGAGTCCTGCCTCCCTCCCAGATGGCACATACTGGATGGTGTTACTGAGCCACTCAGCTCCCTGGAGGACCCTGATAGATCCTTAATTAGCGTGTTAGCGGAAAGACTGCAAGCACTCCCAGATGGTATCAGGAAGTTAAACGAGTGCTTACCTTTCAAGGCAAACCAGGGAAAGAGAAATGGATCCCTAAAGGCAATTCAAAGTGTTTCTTACTTACAAGTGTTTGTTAATAGCGCTATGAATTTTTACTGGATTTTTCTTTTTGGTTACTTCTTTATTACAAAGAAGATGCATGCACATCAGGGAATCACAATGTAGTACTACATGAAGAGACCAAACATTTAATTTCCTTTTTATTTGTCTTTCTGAGACAACATGGTTCAGTCCTTCATGCATGTTTCCCTACAGAACAGATTTACAATTGGTGTTGCTGAGAGATTCCCTAGGGACCAGTTGTTTCCAGAGAGCACTCCAGGGAGCACTCCAGGGAGCACTGTAAACTATGTGAGTCTCTTCACCTAGGTGGTCAATATCCTGGCCTCCAGTGGGATTCATTACTATAAATTCTGGTATACCCCATGCAGTTCAAGATTAACACTACCCAATCAGTATCTCATTGATAGAAGAGATAGGCATCCCATTCATTCTGGTAAGAGTCTTAGTGGTGACCCACCTGAGGCAGGTGATCCAACAAGTCTTTCCTCCCAACAAAATTAATCTCTAAACCCAAAAGACTTAAGTACCAGTGCTTTCAACAACAGCAGGATATCCTGTGTTAAGCCAAAGTATGAGTAAAATCTGTAATTTAATAATAGGTGGGTGCTTGGTCCTATTTTTTTAAGCTTTCACTTCTCTTGAGCAATGTAATATACTTACAAATTGTAAAAAGTCAAAGTATATTACAAACTTTAGAATGAAAATGTCTATTTCAGGGACACAGACAATTTTGTGGCCAGCAAATTTGTTTGAAGAAAACACTGATAGCCACAGGAGACAGACAAATTCCTAAGCAGACAGGAATGGGTCCCCAGCAAAAACTGACCTTCAAGCCAAGGACAGTTTAAAGCCTGAAAACCAAGCTGCCAGTTCTGGATAGAGTCCATGACGAAAGTGAGAATTTCCAACCCCATCTTACTCACTCTCTCCAGATTGGTTTCTTCTGAATGATGCCTTTTAACCAATCAAATGGTGCTTTTTACAAGACCATGGGCCAATCAGCATGCAGTCCTCCATTCTAAGTCCATAAAAACCCTGGACTCAGCCTCACAGACGCCAGCCCGCTTTTGGATCCCCTCTTGCTGCTGAGAGCTTTCCTTCTGTTGCTCAATAAATTCCTTCTCTGCCTTACTCACTCTCCAGTGTCTGTGTACCTTACTCCTCTTGGTCACAGGACAAGAACCTGGAACTCGCCAAGCCTCAGGCAGTGGGAGTAAGAGAGCTGTAACTCTCCCTCTTGCTTGCCAAATAATGGGAGAGAAGGAGCCATTAGGTGCCACGCCCTCCCACTTGTTGAACTGTGGGAATGAAAGAGCTGTGACACTCCTGGCTGGCTTACCGGGCTGCCGGGCAGTGGGAACAAAAAAGCCTATAATAAGCTCTAACACCCCCTCCCGCTGGCCCAACTACAGGAACAAAAAAGCTGCTTGGTGCCATGCTCTCCTGCTTGTGAAACTAGTGAAGCAGAAAAAGCCATAACAATGTTAGCAACATTGAGGAAGTGGGTACAGCATGGCTGCCCCTAAAATGCCAGTTTGAGGAGTAAGGAGTTAAAAGGTAGAGGGCAGTTTGTGTATCGTACTTCCACACATTAAGCCATGAGGATAGGGGCAGTTCACTCTTCAGATTCAGAACCAAAGGGAATGGGGGTATTTTATCTTCTTTCTTGTTTTACAGTAAAGAAGCAGCTTAACAAAAGTCAGAAGGCACATTGCCATAGAGAGGACTGTACCAGCCTGCCAGGCAGAGTGATGTGTAGGGAACAGATGTGGTTTACCAGATATGTGCTGAGTGGTGCTGCTCCACTCCACAGTGCACCTCACAGCTACCTTACTGTGGCTGTTTGGACTCTTGACTTCACCTCCACATGGCAAGTACATTTAGGGGCTGGTGAACTACGCAGGCTAAACCAGCTTCTGACAGAATTATACATCAAGGAGTACCTGAACTCATTGAAAAGCCTTTGTTTTAATCTTTGCAGGCTAAATGGGGTTTTATTTCTCATTGCATATTATCTCATCCAACAAATGCCATTTCATGTGGCAAGGACAGTCAGAAATTTTTCCAAAACTATTTTCATGTAAGTGGACTTTACTGTGAGAAGAAAAACATCATTCCTTCCCTTGGAAGCTTTTGCCACCCTTCCTTGCTTATTCTACTCTGTCACACATTTCCATATTTTTATAGACCCACAAAGCACTTAAGGTAGAATGATAAATAGATCCCTGTCCAAATGCGCTCCTTTCTATTCACATCTTCTTCCATCCATTCACCTCCAAGGGTGTCTTTCTATCAGCTGATTAATTCTGTGATTTTTAGCACTATGGTGCAATGCAAAGCTGCCTAAACCAATGATGTATTTATCTACCCTCAGACTCATGCTAACAGGCTATTGTTCATTCCTGACCACAGTCATAAAGACAATGAGAAGAAATCTGAACATGACAGCAAGTTTCAAGGCCCACCTATAACAGCCACAGGTATCTCCCTGTTTCTGAGTCTGATAGGCATTATTTATATCAGACCATAAAAAAGCTATTTGGACAGTCCTTCTTAGGACATGGGGATATTTTTGTGCACTGATTCTGTTATACATAAAATAGAACTGACCAATTGCATTTTAAAGAGATTTTGTACTTATCTCAAATCTCTAACCCCTATGGTCTCCAAGCAAACATAGGGACCAATGCCCAGGAGGAGTGAAAACGAACAAGACCTTCTTGTCCCTTGTTGACTTTCCTAACTCCAGCCATAGTTTTAGTTTTCTAGATCATATAGTTAATCCCATGGAGTATCATGTATAGATACCTTGTCAGTAGAAAGAATTGCTCTAAGTCATGGAGGTAACAGTATTTACAAGGGGGCATTACCTTTATTTACCTCCAGAGTGTTCAAATTGCCTTTACTTACATTTCTTCATTTGCTTCTCCTAACAGTGCTAGAAGAAGGTTATTATTACTATATCCATTTCATTTATGACAAAGGAGGACAGAGTGTTTGCATAATCTGATGACATATACATCTTCTAAGAGGCACAACTTGGAACTCCAACCTGGGAAATTCAAGTCTAATCAGGCATCTTTCAACTGCACCAATTATTCCATTGAGATTTAGTGAGCACTGGGGAGTGCAAGGCACCCTACTGGGTGTTCCCAGTATAACAGCTCTCAAGTTTTTACAACCCAGTGGCTCTCTACCTAAGACCTCAGAGAACGTTTTAGTACAACAACTGGTATATTCCTCTCACCTGGTAATTTTCATCTTTTCCCCATGACCCTGGGATCCTCACATCTTGGTGATTTCCTCAAAATCAAGCACTGTATCTTGTTCAGTTTTGTATCTTCAGCACCCAGCCCAGTGCCTGGAATCCAGGAGATAAGGGATGAGTTGAACAAATAAACAACTATATTAATGTGACAGATACAAGCATAACAGGGCTAAAATAGTGGCATGAACAAAGTATAATGGAAACAGAAAGGGGAAAGTGACTAAGTCATCCCAGGAACTCGGAAGGTGACATTTGAGCCAGACCTTGACCAATTAAAAGGATTTCATAAAGTAGAGAGGAGAAGGAAAGACATTCTAGGTGAGGACTGTATGGATATATCAAAATCTTCTTAAATAAGGCGCTGCCGGCCTGAATGAAAAGTAGCACAGGGCAACTAAAGTATCAGGGCTTAAAGAGGAGGCACAGATTATGACAGTAAATGAAATCAATTAAATAAATTAAATTTAGTTAAAGTACTTAAATTACTGAAAATAGTTTGAATTAATTACAATTGATCAATTAATTGTTTAAGTAAGAGTCCCTGTCTCAAACTATAAGCTCCAAAAAATGTTGTTTTAAGCAAGACAGTTATTAAGAGGAAAATTTTCCACTCTTATCTTTATTGATACATAATATGTGTACATATTTACAGGGTGCATGTGATATTTTGTTACATGCATAGAAATTCCTACACTTTAAAGTGGGCATGGCTCACCTTGGTGCCTTCTCCCTGGGCTCCACCCTGTCCCTGCCTGGGAGGAGCTGGCCTGGCCCTCCAGGTTGGTGCAGCAAGCCTAGCCACACCTGGCATGCATTCCGGGTGCAGCCTGCAGCCGCACCTCCAGGACAGGCCGGCATCTGAGCTGCAGTGCCTTTAGGGATCCCCAAGGCCCCCTCAATCAATAATCCCCAGGGTTTTTTATGAGGGTTGGATTATGAGGATTTGGAAGGGGGACGATTAAGCAGTACTTCAAAGAGGTGCTCGGGCCGCACCTGCAGCATTTATGAAGATCTATTAATAGAAAGCACACGATTTAGCAGTAATCCTCAATTCATAGAAAATCAGTGATTTATGCCTTTGGTCCCAAAAGGCACTGAGAACTTTGGTTCACGGGCTGCCTGGAGGCAGGGTGTGCTGGCCCCACATCTGGTCAAGGCTGACCTGGGTCACCCCAGGGTGGTGTGGGACCCTGTAGGCCACGCCAGTAAGTGGAAAACAATTCTGCAGACCCACAGTCAATCCCTCCAGGACCTCATCTTTTTTTTTTCTTTAATACTCAGATGTCAACCAATCTGGTACAGGACCCAGGTAAATAGATTGAGCCCTGGTAAGAACAGGACTGATGCCAGTTTGCTGGGAACTGGCTGTCATGCCAAGGGTCTGTCCCTAGCAAGCTCCTCATCTCTCCCTCTTTCTCACCTGGACCTCCATTTTGACATTTGGAGAATGGTGTCGGTCACACTAACAAACATCAGACTGCCCTCTGGGTGGTCTGGGAATTCTGGAATCTCTCTGGGTCATATTTGATCCTAAAGGTATATGTATTTGAATTTCTCATTAAAAGAATCATGGAGCGATCCATTAATTAATGTCTTAGTGCACCTGAAAGAGCCAAAGGCCAGCTGCCTTTGGGGGATACTTTTGCTGAATACACAAAAAGAGAAAAACATGTTTGAGTCACAGAAGGAAGAATTCAGGTTATATGAAACCGAAAAGAAAATTTCAGAAATAGCAAAGACAGTTAAATAATCTTTTATCATTCCTTAAGAAAGAAACATTAACAGACAGTGAGAACATAGGAGGATGGATATTCTCTTATCAGAGAATTCAGGGCACGATTGTTCCTTATTTATGGTTTTATGAAAACCAGGGTGCAAAAGACAGATGGTGTATTTTCACTGATAACCCATTCATCCATTTATAAATGAACCACTGTGTACAGGCATTTCTATTATTAAAAGGCTTCATATCCCCTTTTTCCCCCAGCTTAAATATAAATATATTGGCTACCTGTTACTACTTGTGTCAAATCCTTCAATTATCTTTATACATATCTTAGCTCAGCCCCCGGGTAATACCTCTGCTTTGTGAACAGGAATCTGATACACAGAACCAAAACTTCAACACATTATAATTTAGGGGATGATTAAAATCACTGGGAAGAAATTTACATCATCCCAGAGTTCACCACAGGGTTCCCTTCCGTGGACTGAGGTAAATGTTTACAGAGCACTGAGCTGGAAGGAGGAGGGAATGCAGAAGACCGGGGAGCAGAAGGGTGCAAGCAGAACCACCTCCCACCATCCCCCACATGGTGAAGAGCCGCCAGCATTGAGAATAGCGTGTCTCAGGATGGAACGCACTTAATGGGAAAGAAGAAATCAGACTCAACCACATTATTTCCCTGTGTACATCTTTTCTCTATTATAGGCATAGTATATGTAGATTTTTTTTAAATGGCAAATATGCAAAAGTAGAAAGAAGAAAATAAAACTTACCACTAATTCTACTGCTTGGAATTAACCATTGTAAATATTTTGGTGTATTTCTTTCTAGCATTGTTTTTCTATGCTTACCCATTCAGAGACAGATGATATGGAGACAGGTACAAAAGCTTGTGTTGTTAAACAAAGTAGGGGTCACACTTTGTGTCATTTTATATTGTGCGTTTTCTCTTGATACTGTCATGAAGACTTTCCTATGCTATTGAATATCTTTTTAAAATACAGATTTTCATGCCTTTAAAACTTTGGTTATAAGTTAACTGACTCAAATATTTCTCCCTTTTTCTGAAGTTTATTATTAACATTTTACTATTTTAAGTGACACAGGCATGAGCATCCTTGTTTAGCCTTGAGAGATAGTAAAATGTGGTGTTAAGACCATGTGTTCCAGCATCAGACTGCCTGAGTTTGAATCCCAGCTCTACCACTAGCTGTGTGCCTTTGGGCAGATTACTTAACCTCTCTGCACCTCAGTTTTATCACCCACAGAATGAGAGTTCCCTTAAAATTATTTATAATTTATAATTTATAATTTTACTCGTGCTTACAACCTTCAGAAGACTCATCATATGATGTGTCACATTACAACATCACATCACATTATGATACATCATAAGAGCTATACAATTGTTGATTGTTGCTATTACAGTGAGGCAATCTTACTCAATTGTTCTCTAATTTATCCTGGATTCACCCTAGCAAAGCACTTACACTGGTATTGCAGTTAGAGTATTAGTCATTGCCTATCCTCCACACTGGGAGCAGCCACAGGTACTAGAAAGGTGGCACTCAAGGGGTATGTTTACCTGGACTCCCCTTGCTTCACAATGACTCTGTCATCCTCTAAGTGCTTAAGGGCTTCATCATTCCAAATACCACCCAAGACAGTCAGTTCTTTCTTGCTTCCCTCTCCCCATCCTGCCCTTCATGTCCATGCCCCCACCCCCACACATGCCTCGCCTTCCCCCCACCCTCTGCAACTCTGAGACAACCATCAATCCCAGGTGGATTTAGAGAAATGGAGTCAGTAACATCCAAGGATTTGTTTGTTCCTTTCTTTCTCTGTGTTTCTTTTGTTCTCCACAAGACTATAATTCATGCTTTAGGCTGAATTCTCTTTGAGGGGCACTATCCTCCTTTTATTGAAGGGATTGCAGGGATAAGAGAAAAATGTACTGTATTTGCATATATACAGGAAATTAGGAGCGCGCTCTCTCTGTGTGTCCTCCCTCCCCTCCCCGACTTTTATTCTTAGAACCACAATTTGGCAAACAGCTCACCTCAAGATTTCTGACATTAATGAGGTAGCAAAGAATGGAGAATAGCCTGCTGAGAGACAAGCTTCAGGAAGATTGTTCAGAGCCTCTTGCTCAGCCGAATTGATAAGATTAAGCCAGTCATAGACTAGTAAACAAACGGCATGGGAAAGACCAGAAATATTTTTTGTGATTTTCTTCCAAGAAATGTAACTGTTGTGCTCTGTGTGTTGGACACATAGAGTTATATGGAAGAGGACTAGGTCAGAAAGCAAACCAAGGGGCTGTGTTTCTGTTTGAAAATCTGCAGCCTGGGGTTGGCTTTTACAATCTTGTAGAATAAAACTCATGGGAAAGGAGGCTCCTGAAATAGTTCTTGCTGAAATCACTCTTTCCCTGCTGCACTCTCTCTTCCTTTGCCTTCCGTTGAGTTCCCCACACCCTTCTATAGGCCTAAGATTAAATTCTTAGCTGACCCGAATTCAAGCAGGTATTTTTATAGGGTGATTTTACACTATGGGCACTCACTTATGTCTTTTGTCCATCATTCTAAATAATGTGCCAAAATAAGTCAGCAAGACTGAACCAATTCTGTGTTTATTTGCTTACTGATAAGGGAGATTGCATTTTCTCACAAAGAGAGAGTGTGTGAGTATCTGTGGAGCAGCAGAAGGACCATATACAAGCACCAAATCTGCCAACAATGTGGTGAAAGGAAGCCACTGCACCTTGGTGTACTCATCTGTAAAATGGGAATCCTACCAGTCTTGTTCACTGCAAAGTAGCACTCCTGCAGTAAAGGAGATAATGTTTATGTAAAGCACTTTATAAACTGGAAAGAGATCTCCAATAGAACATAACGAATGTTCCTGAAGTGTTTTTTCTGTTTCCTTTTAGTAGTGTTATAGTTTTAGGTCTTATATTTAATTCTTTAATCCATCTTGAGCTAATTTTTGTATATGGTGAGAAGTAAGGTTATAGTTTCATTTTTCTGCATGTGGATATCCAATTTTCCCAGCACCAGTTTTCTTACCTTGTTGTATGTTCTTGACGTCTTTGAAAATCAGTTGGTTGTAGATACCTGAATTTATTTGTGGGTTATGTATTCTATTCCATTGGGCTGTCTGTTTTTATAACAATACCATGCTGTTTTGACTATAATAGCCTTATACCATAATTTTACATCAGGTAGTGTAATGCTGGAGATCATTTCTTAAATTTTTTTTTTCTCTTCTCAGAACTCTCTCACTTTCTCCTATTTTTCTATTTGTTTTTCTTGGTGTCTTTCACGATGGTTGTTTTCTTTACTGGTTTGTGATTTGTGTCTGTTTATTATCCAAAATAATTTTTAAAAATCCAATTCATTTAAACAATACAAGAAAGAGGGAAAAGGGAATGTAAAGAAGATAATTCAAGTTCAAATACAAAATATAATGTTATATATAAACCCAAATAAATGAGTAATTATATTAAATGTAAATGGGATATATGCTCCAAATGAAAACCTAAACTTTTGGACTCGGTGAAAAAAAAGGACTATGTTTTGTTTACAAGCTATACATTTTAAATATAAGGGCAGAAAATAGAAAGATTGAAATTCAAACACTAACAATTTAGACTTTAGGTAAGATATTTTGGAACCTCTATAGCACAGACTTTTTTCTGTGGGCAAAATGACAATGACATTACCTAATTCAGTAAATACCAATGCTGATCAAAAAGAATTAAATTCACAGAAAAGAAATTGATCATTTTTTCCCCCCTCTACCAATCTTAGGTAAATAAAGTTTTTATCGGTTTTAAGCAACCCTCATCGCTAGTCCTTTATTTGTATATTAACGTATTTAGGTGCAAATGTTTACTTGTACTGACTTTTGTGTGAAAGTTGCAGACTTTTCGGCTGGGTGCAGTGGCTTATGCCTATAATCCCAGCACTTTGGGAGGCCGAGGCGGGTGGATCGTGAGGTCAAGAGACCGAGACCATCCTGGTCAACATGGTGAAACCCCTTCTCTACTAAAAATACAAAAGTTAGCTGGGCGTAGTGGCGCATGCCTATAGTCCCAGCTACTCCGGAGGCTGAGGCAGGGGAATCGCTGCAACCTGGGAGGTAGAGGTTGCAGTGAACCGAAATTGTGCCACTGCACTCCAGCCTGGTGACAAAGTGAGATTCAAAAAAGAAAAAAGAAAGTTACAGACTTTCCAAGACTGTAAATGTTTAGAAAGAGCTAGAGGGACAAAGAAGTTGTGGCTAAGATCTCAAAAGGACAGTCAACAAACACAAAAACAAGTAGGACCATATTATACTAAAAACCTTTTTTTGTTTTTTGTTTTTGTTTCTGTTTTTTTGTGTTTTTTTTTCTCTTTTGCTCCACAAAGAAAACAATCAACAAAATGTAGAGACCATCTGTTGAAAGGAAGGAAATATTTGCAAACTATTTATCTGACAAAAACGTATGCGCAGATTATATAAAGAAGTCAAACAATTCAACACTAAAAAAAATCCCATTATAAAGTAGGCAAAGGACAGGAACAGACATTTGTCAAAAGAAGACATACAAATGGCCAACGAGTGTATGAAAAAAGGCTCAACATCACTAGTCATCAGAGAAATGCAAATCAAAGCCACAATGAAATATCATCTTACCCCAATTTCAATGGCTATCATTAAAAAGAAAAAGAATAACAGATGATGGTGAGGATGTGGAGAAAAGGGAACCCTTATACACTATTGGTGAAAACGTAAATTACCTTAGCCACTATGGAAACCATAATGAAGATTTCTCAAAAACTGAAAATAAAACTACATATAATCTAGCAGTCCCACTAAGGTATTTATCCAAAGGAAAACAAATCATTATATCAAAAAGATACCTGCACTTACATGCTTATTGAAGCACTATTCACAATAGCGAAGATATTAGAATCAATTTAAGTGTCCATCAACAGGTGAACGAATAAAAAAATGTGGTTTATATACACAGTGGAGTACTATTCAGTAATAAAGAAAAATGAAATGAAGTCATTTGCAGCAACATGGATGGAACTGGAGGCCATTATGTGAAGTGAAATAAGCCTAGCATAGAAAGACGAATACTGCAGGTTCTCACTTACATGTGGGAGATAAAAAGTTGGTCTCATAAAGATAGAGAGTAGAATGGTAGGTAGCAGAGCCTGGGAAGGGTGGGTAGGTGTGTGGGCGAGGGGAAGGAAGAGAGATGGGTTAACAGGTACAAACATACAGGTTAACAGGTACAAAAATACTTCTGTAGTATTGTTCAACAGAAGTGTAGAGTGACTACAGGTATAACCAGTGTATTGCATGTTTCAAAGTAGCTGGATGAGAGGACTTGAACTGTTCCCAAGACATAGAAATGATAAATACTCAAAACTGATGGGCACCCCAAATGCCCTGATTTAATCATTACACATACTACGCATGTAACAAACTATGACATGTACCCCATAAATATGTAAAATATTATCTCAAGTTAATAAAAGAAATCATCTCCAATTAGTTATTCAGAGAGTTCTGAGATGTTAATGCATGCATTAAACAAGATTAAAATGATTTAAAATGTATCCTAGAATTTAAACATGTGGTTACCATAATTTAAGAAATTTTGAGGGTTAGTGTATTCGGTTTAAGAAATCTTCTCAAGATATATATAGCATAAAGTCATAGAATGATTTCATAACAATGTAAACGTGCCACAGAACTATAGACTTACAATGATAAATTATGGTATGTATCTTTTACAAAAATAAAAAATTACATAGAAAAGAGAAAAGACACAGGGGAATCAATTCAGGGTGCAGAAATTAGTAAATAAAAAATGGATTTCCTTCATTCCTGAAAAAATGGCAAACTAGCATGGATTCCTGCCTATCTCTCTCCAAATCAACAGTGTAAAAACCACAGAAGTAAAATGGGAGCATGGCTCTCAGGAAACTTAGAAAAACACACAAAATAGGAAGCTTTAAAGAAAACTATGGAGTGAAAAAGCCTATCAATTGGTGTGTGTGGTACACAGCAGTTGGTGGCTACAGCCTTGAGTGGATAGCTGCATATTGTAGCTGTGAGGGTTATTTTCAGAAGGGTTTTCAAGTCCTCCTTTTGCCTAGGAGAATCACTGGATGCCTTGCAGCCTCAAAATTGTCAATGACAGACCTGGCCACTTGTCAAGGTACTATCAAGGTAGTATAAAAGCTTTACTAGGTGATGAGCTGATGAAAACAGATAATGCCTTACTCTCTACCCTTGAGCATTCACCCCTATACCTCTTTCTCATCTGAATCTTGATACTTGGTAAAGTATCAAGTCACTGGATGAATGACTAAAACACACACACACACACACACACACACATACACAAAGAAAGAAATGATAAATGTTTCAGGTGAGGGATAATGTAATTATGCTGATGTGATCATTACACATTATATACTTGTATCAAAATATCACATGTACCCCATAAATATGTACAGTTATTGTGCATACATAAAATTTAAAAAAATAAAATTAAAAACCAAAAATACCTCCAGGTTTGGTTATTTAATACTTTAAGATTTTTATATCTGTGCTCAAAGTGAAATTGGCTTATGGCTTATGGTGTTCTTTCTGATTTTTTTTTCCTCAGAGTCTGGCTCTGTCAGCTGGGTGAATAGTGGCACGATCTTGGCTCACTGCAACTTCTGCCTCCCAGGTGCAAGTGATTCTCCTGCCTCAGCCTCCCAAGTAGTTGGGATTAGAGGCACATGCTACCACACCCAGATAATTTTCTTGTATTTTTAGTAGAGTCAGGGTTTAATTATGTTGGCCAGACTGTTCTCAAATACCTGACCTCAAGTGATCCACCCACCTAAGCATCCCAAAGTGCTGGGATTACAGGTGTGAGCCACCGCGCCTGGCCTCTTTGTGTATATATTTTTAAATTACTTTAGGACTAAATAGAATTTATCTCATACTGACAAGGATAGGTTAGTGACAAAAAGTCAACCAACACAATTTACCATATTAAGAGATCAGGAAGAAAATTCATATGGTCAGGTCAATTGGCTCAGAAAAAGTATTAAATAAACTTTAATGCATATTTATGATTTAAAAAATTGATAAGTTAGGAATATAAATAAAGTTTCTTATATTTGTAAAGGTTATATAATAGAAATTTAGTAAAAATGTGATTTTATATAGAAACTTTAGACACATTTGATCAGGGACAAGAATAGAATGACAAATATTGCTACTATTGTCAGACATTTGTTAGCTAAATATCTAATGTTATCACTGGAAAATTCTGTAATAAAATAAAAAGAAATAAAAAGTGTTGACATTGGAAGGGAAGAGATGGAACAGTCATGAGTTGCAGTCATTATTTGCGGAAGGGTTAACTTCATGGCTGGGCCACCTTTGTAGTGACACACAGCCCTGAGCTCAGAAGGGCTTCGTGCTTGGTTTGATGGTCTGTTGTTGCCATTCTGGATTTCTTCATAATTTTATTTTCTATTTTTTTAAATTATACTTTATGTTCTGGGGTACATGCGCATGACGTGCTGGTTTGTTACATATGTATGTTTTGCAAGTGAAGTCTGATAGGATAATTTAGCATGTGCATCATGAGTAGAAGAGAAACATGCAATACGTTGTCTGCTATTCCTTGCCTTGCCGTTTACATATAGAGGTCACAATGCCTCGTGAGCACAGTATGTGGTAGGTCTATGATGCAGCTGAGTTGAGCAATACTCAAAGCAAGGGTAAAGATAAGCGTATCATGTCTATGACGAAGTATAGTCCTGACAGCCTGAAAAGAACACGCTTTTTTGGTTCAAACAAGAACTTTCTTCTAATGCAGAAAGAAAGCAATGACATTCTAAGAAACATGAATGACCAAGGAGACCTACCACATTCTTTCTCACTCATGTTTCTTCTCTGTATTAGCCAACCACTCATGCTGATTATTATGACACAGAAGAAAAGGGAAAGATAGGATAACCCATAGTTCCTTTCCTTTCAGTCTTTCCTTACTCATCAGTAAGCAGAAGGTAGAGTATCGGTAGGATGCTCAGCACAAATCAGAAAGAGAAATACAAACAGTGGATTTTTTTCGTGGAGCATTTCCACTGTTCTGGTAAATACAGGCATTATTAACCTGAATTGTGTAACTCTGAATACAAGTTAAATACTCTTTTATATGGATTTAAAACTGGCATTGCATAGTACTAAAGATAAATAGTAAAATTTATACAAATAATTTAACATTTTAATTTTACTTTCTTAGAAGAACGTTTAATAGCAAATATGAAATACCATGACACGTTAAGAGAGAGCCTATTGAAAAAGCTTTTTATTTTAGTACCTTTTAACAGCTTTTATCTATTTCCTGCTTTCTGAACAAGGGTCCCTGAATATGCCTTTTACCCTGGCCCTGCAAGTTATATAGCTGGTCTTACTTGTAGATGATATAACCATCACCACAGAAGGAAAACACAGAATTAATAGCCAAATTCTTAGAAGTAAACAAAGAATTTGGGATAGAAAATCTGTCTTTCAAAATAGATACCATGTTTCCAAATTATAATCAATTAAAAGTATATTTTAGAAAATAAAGAGAATCTACAAAAACTAACAAAATTCAAGATATAACTTAACCAAAAGTGCACAAAGCCTCTAGAGAAAATGGGAACACCTAATAAAGGCTTTAAAAACATCTGTTTAAATAGATGGTCCAAGTTCTTGGGTAAACAGACAGATATTACAAAGGTACCAATTCTTCCCCTAATTAATCTACTGATTGAACACAATTCTCATCACAATCTCTGCTGGTTTTCTAAAGGTCCTTAATACATTTACTCTAAAATTTTATATGATTAACAAAGGCAACTTAGAAGAGAAAAAAGGGAGAAATAGCCAAAGTATAAAACACACACGTGCTTGCACCTACATATGAAGCAGCATCATTTGTCTGGGGTAAATGGCCACAGATAGCTAGGACACACCAGAGTGAGGTTAAGAGGGGAAGTTTAATAGGGAAAAAGAAGAGCTCTCTGCACAGAGAGGGGTCCGGAGAAAACGAGTTGCTGCTTCTGTGGTGAAATGCAGGAGGCTTTCTAGATGAGTTTGAGGAGGCGGTGTCTGATTTACAAAGGGCACGAAAGATTGGTCGGACCAGGTGTGTCATTTGCATAGCATGTAAAGAACTGGTTAAGACTAGGTTTGCTATTTGCATAGCGCGTGAAGAAACTGGCTGCCCCATCCTAATCTTTTAGTACGCAGATAGGTTCTTTAACTGGCCGATGTAATGTTGCCTGCTTTTTTTACTGTATACGTGGTGACAAAGACAAGGGAAGATGGAGCCTCCAAGTTGAACATGCCTGGCCCTCAGGTAGCCCCTTCCCCATTGGCGCAGTTGCCAGCATTCACCTGTGCAAACTTCCAGCTTGCATATCTATGTCTGCAGCTCATTTTTTCAGGCCACTCTTCATTAGAAAAAACATGATTTGGGAACTGCTTTTTATTAAAATGGAAGCCTTATCGAGGACTCCTTTACCCTCGCTTTCTGCCTAAAAATTTCTATCTAGCCCCTGTAACACACATATACACACACACACACACACACACACACACACCCATGCACACACATAGATCAGTGGAATTGAACAGAGAGCTCAGGGAGACATCTATATAAAACCTAATACATGATTAGAATGGCACCATGAAACAGTAAGGAAAGAATAGGCTCCTTAGTAAATGATTTAGGGAAAACTCACTCACTGTATGAGGGAAAAAAATACTTAACCTCTGTGTAACATGTTATACAAATTTAGACTCCAGCAAGATTCAAAACCTAAACGTAAAAAGTAAAACAATTATCCACATAGGAGATGATACAGAAACAGAACTGTCTTCATGGGTGTGGGACACCACAGAGGCCAATGCTTAGAAAGGGTCAGTGTGTGGTTGAATGCCCTACTTGTTGTCATTTTGAAATTCTTAACATTTTTTTTAAACAAAGGTTCCCACACTTTCATTCTGCACTGGGTTGGCAATTTATGTAGCCAGCCCTATGTAGAAATGTCTCTTTGTGATGGCGATGGGCTTTTTTTTAAAGCCCAAATTATAAGGCAAAAATTGATTTCTACCTTTAACGAATAATATGGATAAAGTAATTGGCCATCATGGCAGATTGGGAGAAGTTATTTGTAAGGCCCACTATTGACAAGATGCGAATATTAAGAAGGTACAAGGTCAGACGTAGCCACTTGATTAAGTTTTGACTAAGTTTTCCAAACTCCCAACTTTATATTTATGGGAACAGTAATTCTGTTTTACAT
Source organism: Colobus angolensis palliatus (assembly GCF_000951035.1). Classification (NCBI taxonomy): domain Eukaryota; kingdom Metazoa; phylum Chordata; class Mammalia; order Primates; family Cercopithecidae; genus Colobus; species Colobus angolensis. The sequence goes on along the minus strand of NW_012121932.1, from coordinate 8,772,962 downwards.
TATTGTCTGTCATTGGTTTACATATTATTCAAATTAAATTATTTAATTTAAATAACAATTACAACAGACACCAACGTGTTTGGGAATAAACACCGACACCTCTTAAGAAGCATTGAATTCATTTGGTGACAGCAGCAGTGAGAGGGTTTTCTGCAGTGTGTCCTCCTACATAGGAGGCTATCATGTCTGGAGCTTTGCAAGGTATGTTTAATAGATAAGCTAGTGAGTCAGACAATCCCATGAATCAGTTAAATGCAAGTGATTTAACATGTTTTAAATTATATATCAAAGAACTTCTTGGATTTTTAAAAATCTTGTGCTGGTTCCCAAAACTTCTCCCTAGAGAGCTTGATTTGTTTTCAATTTTCAATAAGAATGCTGACTTTCAGGATGATTATTTTAGGCTCTGAGCCCTATAGTCAGTGTCAATTTGTGTGCCTTCCAGGGAGCATAAGAACCCACAGAAACATCTGATGATTCATTTGAAGTGTTTGGCTGCAATAAAACATGCACTTAAAACTAACTCTTCATTTATTTATTCAATATCACTCCTGCTCTATGAGCTATGCTGCATAAGAATGTGTCTATCCAATTGCAATTATGCAAAAGAAAATTGTGCATTGCCTAAGAGTAGCGTTTCTTCCTTAGAAAAGAGCATTTTTAACATGTCACAAAACAGGTAATTACTTTGCTTAAAAAGTATCCACAAGTCTCATTTGAAAGTTATGCTTGAAATAAGCATGATAAAACAGGTAATTAATTTAGCTAAAAAGTATGCACAAGTCTCATTTGAAAGTTATGCTTGAAATAAGCATGCTTTGTGGAATTACTCCATGATTTTCTCTTTCTTCATTCAACAAGTTGTCTTTCTATAAAAGTCATTTTGATGACCTCTCATGCATTGTCCCACTTTTTTTTTTTTTTTTTTTGAGGCGGAGTCTCGCTCTGTCGCCCGGACTGGAGTGCAGTGGCCGGATCTCAGCTCACTGCAAGCTCCGCCTTCCGGGTTTACGCCATTCTCCTGCCTCAGCCTCCCAAGTAGCTGGGACCACAGGCGCCCGCCACCTCGCCCGGCTAGTTTTTGTATTTTTAGTAGAGACGGGGTTTCACCGTGTTAACCAGGATGGTGTCGATCTCCTGACCTCGTGATCCACCCGTCTCGGCCTCCCAAAGTGCTGGGATTACAGGCTTGAGCCACCGCGCCCGGCCACATTGTCCCACTTTTACTGTCAATTGAAAACTAAAATGTTCCATAAATAGTGAAACTAAAACTTCACTATTTCGTTTGATGTTTGCAGTACTTCCCTGGTAGATATCTTTCATCAAACTAAAGATGATCTTTTCCTAATTTTTTATGAATATCTATTAAGCAGGCTTTGGGGTCTCTATCAAAATTGTCATGCAGTCGTTTCTCTTTAAATCGAAAAATGTAAAACATTGCATTAATAGATTACCTATATGGAGCCATTCCTGTATGATGTATTATTTTTTTTGTGTGCCACTGGATTTTACTTGCATACATTTATTAAGGATTTTTATGTCTACTGTCATAAATGAGACTGATCTACGGCTTTTGATACTCTGTTCAACTTTAGTGTCAAGATTATGGCAGTCTTGAAAAATGAGTTGAAAATGTTTTATATTTTTCTATGCTCTGAAAAAGTTTAAATAACAGAGAAATTACATGTTCCTTGAAGTTTGATAGAATTTCTCTAGAATCTTTCTATATAGTTAGTAATGTCTTCTACAATCATTTCAACTTCTTCTATGACTATTGTACTTTTCAGGTTATACATATCTGGAGTCAGTTTTCATTCTTT
>NW_012121932.1:8770503-8770829 GCF_000951035.1 Colobus angolensis palliatus | reverse complement strand
GCAAGCTCCGCCTCCCAGGTTCACGCCATTCTCCTGCCTCAGCCTCCCGAGTGTCTGGGACTACAGGTGCCCGCCACCTCACCCGGCTAGTTTTTTGTATTTTTTAGTATAGATGGGGTTTCACCGTGTTCGCCAGGATGATCTCGATCTCCTGACCTCGTGATCCGCCCATCTCGGCTTCCCAAAAGCTTTTTATTTAATTAAAGATTGTTTTTTATTCATTTTATAGTTTTATATTTCATTATTATCTGTTTTTATCTTTTTTAACTCCCCATTTACTTTATATATGTTTATTTGTTCTTTTCTTTTTTTTTTTTTTTTTTTTT
>NW_012121932.1:8742054-8770167 GCF_000951035.1 Colobus angolensis palliatus | reverse complement strand
ATCTCCTGACCTCGTGATCCACCCGTCTCGGCCTCCCACAGTGCTGGGATTACAGGCTTGAGCCACCGCGCCCGGCCTGTTTTTTTATTTTCAATAGAACACAATTTGTTTTCACTTTTTCTTGTTTTCCAAAATACAGTGCTTAAATAATACATAGCCATCGGAATACTGGCTTACTGTCATATATTTTGTAAATGGTAATTTCATTTGCATTTATCTCTAAATGCTCTGTAATTCTAATATGATTTCTTCTTTAACCTTAGTTTTAGTTAGAACAGTATAAGTTTCTAACTGGATATAATATTTGACTATATATTTTTCTAATATCTAGTTTCATTGCATTATAGTCAGAAAATACTCACCTATTGATTTGAATTTATGCAATGTATTAGTTTTCTTCATGGCTAATGTAGGGCTAATTCTTAACTCTTCTTTGTTTTTGAAAAAAATGTGGTTTTCTTTTGGTTAACAATGTATGTGCATATATATTTAGCCAACATTATTAATTCAGTTTTTAAATGTATGTCCTTTGCTGTTACTGTTTATCAATTTCTGTAGGACAGTGTTAAAGCAACTCATTATCATAACATTTCTGGATGTCTCTTTGTATTACTAAGAGCTTTTGTTTTATCTCTCTGGTGCCATTTTTGTGGATTGCTCTTGATGTAGGATCTTTGCATTGTGTACACATTGCATAAAGAAAATACATCATGGTGTGTACTTTGCCTAGAACATTTTCCTGCTCATCCCACCCCCTATAGTCATTTGACTTGCTCCCTCAATTCAGCTGACTGTCTCAGAAAGGCATTCCCTACTACCCTACTAAGAGAGAAACCCATCATTCTCACTCTCCTTCACCTGCTTATTATTATTCATAGCTCTCATCACTGCCAATTACATTTATAAATCCATAAGTTTATTATCTAATCTTATTAGAATTAAGCTCCTCGCAGGCAGGGAATGTGTTTGTCTAGATTAGTTTTATAGTTCCAGCACTTTTACAATGCCTGGCTCATTGTAGATGTTCAGAAAATAAATGTCAATATTAATAAATTAGTGAATGAATGTACAGTTTCTCTCATAAAATTTCTATTTAACTTGCAGTTGTTTTTATTTGAGTTTTCTTTGTCTACTATTATTAGTTTTAACATTTACCTAGTGTATCCTTTTTATCCAGTTTAAATTTTTAGTAACATTGTATTTTAGGTAGATCTTTAGTAAGCAGCATATGTCTGGTTTTTGCACATGTACTCACTTTAGAATTCTGTGTTTTAATGTGGAAATTTTAATGCATTTACATTTATCGTGATTAGTGATATACTTGGATGTACTGCTGTCATTTCAAATTGCCTATTACTATTTTTCCCATCATTTGTAGTCTTAATTATGAGCTGACATGTATAAATATTTTACAATGCAGCAAGCCATATTCCAATAACTTTTTGGTTTTTATCTAATTTAATGTTCGAAATAAACTTTTGATTCATGATTCATGTTGCAAGTGAAGAAACTGAGACTTAGTAAGATTCATTAACTTGTCCAACATTTCATATGTGTTAAATTGGCAAACCAGGACTCAGATATTAGATATTTACTCTAAAGGCCATGGTTTTAATTTATAGATGATGCTGCTTCTCTTTTCTGAGTTTCTCTCTCTCTCTCTTTCTCTCAACATCTCTGTTTCCTTCCCTGTCTCTCTCTCTCTCTCAAATGACTTAAATGTTAAATCTTCTACTTTTATATCTCTAATGATAATATGTAAATTTTGATTAATTACATTTCAACTTATTTTCAAACAAATTAGGTAATAGTTCACCATCTACAGCCCATCTCTCCTGAAAAATACAAGATTACAGGCATACTTCCACTACTGCTCCTCTGCCTAAAGTTCTGTTGAAATAATCTAAATTGTTTTTGCCAGGTTACCATATTGTTATTAACTTTATTTTGCATTACATTTTTTCAACTTACTGGCCAACAATTTTGTCTTATATTCTGAAAAATCTTCTTCTACTGACTCTGTATATAACTAATATGGATTTCATCTATACTCATTCTGTTACCTGACTTCTTTTCTTTAATTTTTGGGTACTGGTAACCAGACAATTCAAATATTTGAATTTTCTAAATTTCATTCGTATTCTTTGACCGATTCTTTATCATTGCAGCCTGTTCTTATTTGGCTAAAACAGAGTTCTAGATTTTCCAATGTTACTTGGTAGAATTTTTATCCAGTTTTCCTCTTTTCCATGCACAATCTGTTTCTTCCAATTTCAATAATGTTTTTTCACTTTCTTATACGCAGTAGATTGTTCTCAAATAAGTTTTCACTGTTCATTTAGATTTATGACTCAGTGATTAATAATGATAGTCGTTTTCTCTGTAGTCCTACAAGTACGTTTCGTCAACATGCTGAAGGGAAAGAAGACTTTGTGGGTATGCTAATAGGCAGGCCCCAATTACCAAAATGAGAAAACCTTTCCTTTGGGAGTATAGTTTTCTGGCATATTTTATTTCTAAATAGAATTGAGTTTCCTTTGCCATTCTCTGAATCCTTTTGTATGTCTAAGATTATCTTAAGCTTCATCTTCATTTCTTCATTTCTTTCCTGAGTCCCTCCAGTATGGACACACTAAGGCTTTCCCAGATGATATATGATATTAATAATCATTACGAAGATGCATTTTCTCTAAAATATGTAGTTTACTTGAATTATTTTATTTTATTCTCAAAACCACTCTATGAAGTTGAAACTTTCATTAAGCATGTTTTATAGATAACAAAACCTAGGCTAATGAAACCCATGGAGATTAAAGGCCTTGTCCAAGGTTACATACCTAGTAAAGAAGGATGGAGCCAGGATGTGGATTCAGACAGGATGACTTAAACACAGGTCCACAATGCCTCTCTCTGATATGCTGTCACTCTTCTCTAATGTAGTGTGGGATATGGAATCCTCTTTAACCCTTGATCAGGTCATGGAGCATGGAGGAAAATTCCAGAAAGAAAGTCTGACTGGAACAAAGAAATGGATTATAGGGAGGTATGCTTTAAGCTCTGAGGCATGGAATTTTTATATCTGAGAAGGCAGAGTTCTCATAATGGCTTACCCAGGCCACACTTTGGAGATTTAAGATTCCGTGATAGCTCAGTTTCAGGCTGTTGTTGCTATGATTTATAACCAGGATTCAGTCCTTTGCATAGCAGTCATATGCCATTCTGTCCAGACTTTAGTGCTCAAAAGATTGCCCCTTGTCATTCCAACCCCAGTTAATAGGAAACACAAACCACCCTTGAGATGACAAACCTATCTTCTAACCATTGACTAGTTCAGTTCCTTAGCTCTGCAGAAGTTGAGCTTTCTATTTTTAGAGTTTGGCAAGGCAGAAGACATGCTGGGTGAGCTTTGTTTAAGGCCCCCCGCCAGACTCTGCTTGCCATGAAATCCAGCCAAACGGACTGTGTAGCAGGCCAATTAAGCTGCAGTTGTCTGTCAACTGAATCAAAGATGGGAGTGGACAACAAGGGGCTGTTTTTGCCACAGACAGTAAGCAGAACACAGGATTAACTTTCCTACTCTAAAAGTTCTGTAGATTTACCTGCCATTTATTTTACCTTGTGGTAAGAATCCTTGCTTTTTATTACAGGAAGTTGACTAAGCTACCTCTGGCAAAACAAAGGGATCTCACCTTAACTGTCCATGGGGGGAAAAAAATCTGTTTTATAGTTCATTATAAGACACCTAGTATCAAACCTGGTATCAAAAAACCTGGTTGTGAGAAATGCTTTTTATCAAGAGTTGCCTCAAAGTTGCATTTTGTAGAACAGAATGCTTTAAGAATGTGAACTCCACAATCAGTCTGCCTGGGCTGATGAGCTCAGCTCCCCTCATCCTAGCTCTGTGGTTTTGGGCAAATTACTTAACCTCTCTGATCTCTGTTTCCTAGTTGGTAAATGGGAATAACTATAGTACTCATGTAAAGGAATTTTGTGAGGATTAAATCAGATAATCCATGTAAAGTACTTAGCATAGTGCCTGGGATGGAATAGGAGTTTGATGGATGTTGATTACTATTGTTCTAGATATTCTGAATGTTAACTGAACTTTGGATCCAAATGATGAGTATTATTATCCCAGTTTTCACAGATGATCAAATTAAGGAAGAGGAAGAAACTGGTCCAAGTTCACATATCTTGTGTTTAATTGAACCACGATTCAATCTTTAGCTGTTTGATTCTAAAGTCTTAGAATTTTCCGTGTGCTTTACTGAAATCTACTGCTTGTAGAACAGCTTTCACTGACTCGTTCCTTGGCATTTTGCCAACTACCCACAACAAAGGATATTTATGACACAGACTCATTATGTCTGTGATTATAGCTATTGAAGGGATCATGTTAAGAACATTGTCTACCACATCACACAGCAGTTTCAGCATTCATGGGAGAAATTCCTTGGGAATCAGTTTTTGCAAAAACTATGCACCTTACTGAACAAGTCATTTGTTTTATTTTTCTTATGCAGAACTGTGACTAATCATGATCTTTCTTTGTTTTGGCTGTTAAGGAGCTTAGAATCAAATTTGTAGCCTTTTTCTATTGCTTCCATGTACTAATGTTATTACAGATTTATGATATTCCTCTTCTATTTCCCCTTTATTCTCATCGCCTCAATAATATATTTTATCCCAATGAACAGTGTGTATTTTCATAAACTTCCACGGTGCCTTTGTGGAATAAAACAAAAATGAATGTACTTCAAAAAACTTAAAACTACCATTTAATACATGTTTGTTTATCTCTTTTCTTGGGTTTGCTCTTTGCTAGTCTTATCGGGTCAGATGCCATTATTTTCCCAGGGTTGGATAAGCCCTACTGGAATACACGAACACAATTACTCAGAGTCTTATGATTCTCTAGTATGCCGATAACAGGCAGAGGCCAGACTGATTTAAACTACAGAAATTCATGAAAATAAAAAACTTCATAACTAAACATATGCTAATCTCTTTCATACACAAATGTTTGGCTGGTAGCAGTAGGGAAAATAAGAGGGAGAGAATTAAGAGAGGAAGCAATTACATTTACTTATATATAACCTCCTCACAAGCCCTGTCTGTTCATTCAAGGCTGGTTCAGGTTCCCCTTCACTGTGCTCTCTGCTATCTTTGCATTTATCGCACTGTAATGTAAAAGGATTGTTTTTTATTCTTTATTATTTTCCTAATGTCAAGCATATTACCATAATATGTAGAAGATTAGATAGATGATAGATAGATAGATAGATAGATAATGCTGCCTCAATATATGTTTCTTAAATGAATGAATCAAAGATATTCAACACAGTGAGGTAGGTAAAAGACTTGGAGGATTTATGGGAGGGTAATATGTACATTATGTCTATTAAATGAAAATGAGGCTAGGAGGAAGAGGAAGGAAATTTTAAGCAAAGGAGACTGTGTAAAGTCAAAGCTGTGAGAACACATGATGTGCCGGAGGAATTGCAAATATTTCAATTTGACTTTTGTCTGGGTAAACGTGGAATAGAGCAAGATGAACTTGGAATGTGAATTTATCTTGAGCGCTGCAGAGAGTCATTGAAGAATTCTAGGTGGGGTTATGAGATGATCACATATGTGTTTTAGAAATATTACTTTGATTCCAGTGAGAATTGGTGAATTTATTGCAGACATTTAGGAGGCTATCATATCAATCCAGGAGAGAAATTATGATGCTTTAAATTAATTAGGTAGTTGAGTTGTAATAAGAGGTTTTATGGTGATAGAATTCATAGATGCAGTGTTCAATTGAATGTGGAGGATGTGGGAGAGGAAGGAGTCTATAATGCTCTCCATGTTTCTATGTTGATTAACAAGATGAATGTCGGTATCATTTTCCCAAATAAAACATAAAAGAAGAAGGTGGGAGGAGGGGGTGATTAAGTCAACTTTGGACATGTTGAGCTTGAGATGCCAAATTTAAAAGACCTGTAGATACAAAAATGCAGAGCTCCAAAGATTGCTTTGGGCAGACAGTGCATAGTTTGTGATGAATTGACATACAGTTAGCTGAAGGCATGGGCCTGATGTGTTTTTCAAGCAGACTGGGAGAGGGTAAAGGATAGAACATTATTGGACATTGCCCTCTGGGTACAAGAAAGATCCAATGAAGAAACTAGAAAAGATGGTCAGACGGAGTATTAGAGAGATCTCAAGCCAAAAAACAAAATTTCAGAAAATCAGGAGAATCTTGTGTTTCTAGAAATTTGATAGAGCAGACATCCTAAATAATCCTTCTAAAAACAAATGATGTTTCTATACACCAATTATTTTCAAGCCAAGAGCCAAATAATCCCATTTATACTAGCCACAAAAAATTAAATACCCAGGAATACATCTAACCAGTCAGGTGAAAGACCTCTACAAGGAGAACTACAAAGCACTGCTAAAAGAAATCACAGATAACAGATGAAGAAACTTTCCATACCCTTGGATTACAAGACTCAATTTCATTAAGAAGGTCATATTGCCCAAGGCAATTTTCAGATTCAACCTGATTCTTATCAAACTATAATACCAATGTCATTTTTCACAGAATTAAAAAAAAATACACTAAAATTTATATGGAACCAAAAAGGAGCCCAAATAGCTAAAGCAACCCTAAGCAAAAAGAATAAAGCAGGAGACATCACATTACCAGACTTGAAACTATACTACAAGGCTACAGTAACCAAAATAGTACAGTATTGGTTCAAAAAGAGACACATAGACCAATGGAACAGAATAGAGAACCCAGAAATAAAGCCACACACCTACAACTATCTGATCTTCAACAAAGTAGAGAAAAATAAGCAATAGGGAAAAAGACTTCCTATTCAATAAATGGTGCTGGTATAGCTAGTGAGCCACACGCAGAAGAATGAAATTGGATGCCTAACTTTCACCATGTACAAAAATTAACTCAAGACGAATTAAAGATTTTAATGTACGACCTCAAACTATAAGAATTCTAGACGAAAACTTAAAAAACAACATTCTGGATATGGGCCTTACAAAGGAGTATATGACTAAGTTTTCAAAAGCAACTGCAACAAAACCAAAAATTGACAAATAAGACCTAATTAAACTAAGGACCTTTTGTACAGCACAAGAAACTGTCAACAGAGTAAACAGACAACATACAGAACGAGAGAAAATATTTGCAAACTACACATCCAACAAAGGTTTAATATCCATAATTTATAAAGAACATAAACAAGTAAAAAACAAATAATCCTGTTAAAAATAGTCAAAAGACAAGAACAGACACTTTTCAAAAGAAGACATATAAGTGGCCAACAAACAAGAAAAAATGCTCCACATTACTAATGATTAGAGAGATGCAAATCAAAATTGCAATGAGATACCATCTTATACCAGTCAAAATGACTGTTATTAAAAAGTTGGAAAACCAAAAAATGCTGGCAAAGCTACCCAAAAGGGAACACTTATACACTGTTGGTGGGAATGTAAATTAGTTCGGCCACTGTGGAAAGCAGTTTGGAGATTTCTCAGAGAATTTAAAACAGAACTATCATTCAACATAACCATCCCCAAAACAAACAAACAAACAAAACAAAACAAACAAACAAAAAAAAAACCTTTTCTACCAGAAAGACACACACACTGGAATGTCCATTGCAGCACTATTCCCAATAGCAAAGACATGGAATCAACCTAGATGCCCATCAGTGATGGAATTGATAAAGAAAATGTGGTACATACACACCATGGAATACTATCTAGCCATAAAAAAAAATTTCATTTCCTTTGCAGGAATATGGACACACCTGGAGGCCATTATCCTAAGCGAATGAACGCAGAAAGAGGAAACCAAATACTGTGTGTTCCCACTTACAGGTGGAAGCTAAACATTGGGTACTCATGGACATAAAGTTGGCAACAGTAGACACTGAAGACTATTGGAGAGGGGAGGGAAGGTGGGAAGGATTGAAAAACAACTCATTTGGTACTATGCTCAGTACCCGGGTGATGGAATCATTCATACCCCAAGCCTCAGCATCACACAATACATTCAAGTAACAAACCTTCACATGTATCCCCTGAATCTAAAAGAAAAGTTGAAAAATAAATAAATAGATAAATAATAAATACTCAATAAAGTTTAAAAACATATTTTCAAATAAAATGCTATAAGGAATGCTTGGAAGCAAAAATTATAATGACAGTGTGGATCCGGAGAGGCAAGCTCCCACTGAGGCCCACTTTCTCAGAGAAACTTTGAACCCCGGAGACCTTGAAGTTTCATTTCTTTTTGTTTGCTTATGTTTTTAAGACAGGGTCTCACTCTGTGGCCCAGGATGGCGTGCAATGGCAGTCATGGCTCATTGCAGCCTTGACCTCCTGGGCTCAAGTGATCCTCCCACCTCAGCTTCCTGAGTAACTGGGATCACAGATATGCGCCACCACACTCAGCTAATTTTTTTTCTTTTTTAATTTTGTAGAGGTGGGGACTTGCTGTGTTGACCAGGCTGGTTTCAAGCTCCTGGTCTCAAGTGATCCTCCTGCCTTTGCCTCCCGGAGTGCTGGGATTACTGGTGTGAGCCTGGCTTTGAGCTTTCATTTCAACAGCCATGCTTGGTCTACAAAGTAAGAGACAAACAGGTGGGAAAGTCTAATAAGAGACCCTATAGTAATTCTAGGAACCGGCCGGGTGCAGTGGCTCACGCCTGTAATCCCGGCACTTTGGGAGGCCGAGGTGGGTGGATCACCTGAGGTCAGGACTTCGAGACCAGCCTGGCCAACATGGCAAAACCCTGTCTCTGCTAAAAATACAAAAATTCGCCGGGCCTGGTGGTACACACCTGTAATCCTAGCTACTCGGGAGACTGAGACAGGAGAATAGATTGAACCCGCAAGACGAAGGTTGCAGTTAGCCAAGATCATGCCACTGTACTCCAGCCTTGGTGACAGAGCAAGACAGACTCCATCTCAAAAGAAAGGAAATGCAAGGAACCTAGTAACCTAGTATAAAAATGAAAAATAAATAAGTCACCCTGGCAAAAGAGGGAAACCAAAAATCTTGTCTATTTTCATCTATCTCTCTTTGATGAGAGAAATAAAATCTGCCCTAGGAAAATAAGTCTACCTAAGAATTTGGAATCACAAACTGGACCTAGATGGTTTGAATATGAAATCATAGTAAAGAACAAAAGGAAAAACACAAAATACTAAAACAAAAAGTAATTTTGGCACTGAAACAATAATCAACAGAAGCAGCAGAGATCTGAGTCACACCAGCAAAGACTACAGATTGCAGGATTATCAAGCAAAGGACAACAATAACTATGCTTCTTATGTGAAAGAAATAAAAGTGGGCATTGAAAGTAAACAGTCCAAAATATTACTAATCAAAGTTATGGAAGAAGACAAGTAAGAGACTGAAGGAAAGGCAGTATTTCAAGATATTATGGCAAATTTTTACAGAATTAATGAAAGAAACCAATCCATAACTTCAGGCAACCTAACAGATTCCAAGCAGGATGCGATCCAGGACAAAGTAGTGATATTCCGTGTACAAAAGACACAAAGAACATCCTAAAGTAGACAGAGGAGAAAAGTACACCCACAAAGAAACAGCAAGACCAACATTTGATTTCTCAACAAAAATGGACAGGACAAAACTATATTCAATATGCTGAGAAAACAGAGCAACGGTCTAGGGTCTTTTACCCAGAAAACTTATTTCCAAGAATAAGGACAAAATACAAAATTTTCACACAAACAAGAGTTTTGCCATCAACAAGTTTCTATTTAAGAAACTTCTGAAGTATGTACTTTATAAAGGTGATTCCAGGTGGAAAACGTGAGATACGGAAAAGAAACAGTGTTCAAGGAAACTGATAATTATATGGGTGAATATAAATCACTGATTCTCTAAACATAACACTGATATCTATTTATAGGTTTTTAAAAAGATAAAATTGATTAAAAATTGTGTATATAAATTATAAATTGGAAGAGACTGAAGTTAAAGTATTCTAAGATTCCTGTATTATCTGAAGAGACTTAATAGTATTGATTATCTTTAAGGTTTGTTAAAGTATACATGTTTAAAAGCCAAGAGAACCACTAAGACATTTTAAAATTTTTATTTTATCTTTCCAAATTATTTGTATTTTGACTGGATACTTTGAAAATCATTTCTGGAACAATACAGGGAATACATAAATAAATCAATAAATATCCCTTAAAAATAAGGGTTTGGTCAATAGTGCCCAATGCACACGAAGGTCAAGTAAGGTCAAGAGTAAAGTGCCTCTTGAATGTACCAACTAGAAGATTCTTTGGCAACTGGTAACCTTGGTGAAAGTGTTTCATTGCAGTGACAGGGATGAATATCTCATTATGTGGGGATGCAGCTGTTGGTCAGGAAATGAAGACAGTGAGTATTGATCATTATTTTAAGAATTTTAACTATAAAGGGTTAACAAAATAGGGAAGTGGCTGGAGGTAGATGCAGGATCAAGAAAGAATTTTGTTTAATCTTTAGAGAGACTTGAGTTTATTTATAGGCTGGAGCAATAACCAATTGTCTCAGAGTACTTAAAGATTATGGAAAAAGAAAGATAATTGAAGGATCCAGATGAAGCTTCCATGTCCCCAGGACAGTAAGTGTAGTAAAATTCAGAGAACAGGATGGAGAGGATAAACAAGAAAGGTGACATCTCTCCATTAATACAAAGTAAGGACAGGTCTAATAATTGTGTGTGTGTGTAGTGTAGCATGTAAGGGATGCTAAAATGAGTAACAAAGAAGCCTAGCCTAGGGTAAGTGCTTAAAAATAATGGGGAATGTTCAAAATAGCTGTTTAAGAAAGTGGAGAGAAAACTAATTCAAGACTCACAGAACTACTGGACATCATTCAGAGTTAAGTGAGGTTCAAGTTGCCAGATTTGTAGGGGAAAAATCATGCACGGTAGTACAAATTTCCTCCAGCAGTGCTCAGCAGGGCATCCATGGAAAATACAGAAGTGTGAATTTAGAGTTGAGATTTTGCTGGCTATTGGATTCGAAGTACATGGAAGTTGAGTACAAGTAGAGATGCATGAATAGTGAAGCTAATAAAAGTTTAAGCTCCAGGACCTCCTCTACCATGGATTCCTGAGAAGTCCCCAACAGAGGGTTCACATGATTATATAGTTTCTTAAATTTTGCTTAAGACAGTGTATTTAGTTAGCTAAGGCCACCCTCTGTTTCCATGCTAACTTCATGTCTGCCATACCTCCTCTCATATCAAGTCACAGACATTTTTGTGATCCAATGAAAAGGGAGTTGGGTTAAAGGTTGGGTGTGGTAGAATATGTCTACGTGACTTGCAGACACTTCCACTTATAGTTAAGTTGCTGTTATACAGTTAATTCCAGCCTAAGATTAGCTTTCAGAAAACTCCCACTGCTCCTTGTCACCTGACACTGTGATGTAGATTTAAGGCCCAGAGTCCTCCTGTGGGATTTATGTATCCTACAGTGCCCAGAACCACAAGGATGTGGGTAGTGGTTAATAAGTGTTGACAATTCAGAGCATTGAAGATTAGTCATTGCACAAGAAAATCTAAAATGCCAGGAAATCTTAAAGCTCAAAATTGAAAGAAGCTTGGTAGAAACTTCCCCTACTTTGACAATAATCCCCAAATTTGCATGACATTACCATTACAAGTTATCAAGCTGAAAGAAAATTTTCTAAACTACTAATGATTAAAATTAACTTTTGACCAACCAAACTAGGTATCAGCCTACAATCATGGAGCTCACACTCAGAGTGATTCTATCTGCTGTCAGCTAACTACTTCATTTTCTTTTCTAATGTAACTTGTGCCTGAATATTTATATATTGCAATTACTTTATCATAATTATTTATAAATGTTTCCCTTTTATTGTAGTTAGGACATTATTCTTTTTTATTATGCGCTTTGGTAGATCATTCAGAATAATGATCATTTCAGGATAATGAAGGGATCTAACAAAATACTTGCTTTAAAAAGCATCATTGACTCCGGTTGGGTTGATAACCACTGATCTAGGCCAACTGTGTACCTGGAGCTTAGATTCCATCCTTGGGACTCTAGTCTGTGTCTTTCACCTCCACAGGTGGCCTCCTTCAATCATAACCTTCAAACTCCCTCACCAACTTTGAAAAGGGCAGGGCTGTATACAGAGGTCTGCCTCCAACCACTCTATTCCTCCCTTCAGGTTGACATAAATCCACCTCACACCACTTTTTTTTTTTTTTTTTTTTTTAACTCACACTGGCCTTTTTGTTCCTTGGAGTCATCAATTTGTCCTTGCCCCAGTGTAGAGGGTCATGACTGCAAGTGGTCCAGGTTTTTGGTGTTTTGAACAAAGAATTAGATAAAACGTCCAGCAAAGCAAAGGAAGAATGAAGCAACAAAAGAACGAAAGCAGGGATTTATTGAAAATCAAAGTACACTCCACAGTGTGGGAGTGGACAAGCAGCGCCACAAGGGCCCAGATATATAGAAACTTCTTGGGTTCAAATACCCTCTAGAAGTTTCCCATTCATGCTCAACTCATGTAACTGAAGTAGTAGCCTGCAATCAGTCTGAGTGGTTACAGAAAGCAGCCAACCAGAGACTGAAGTGAAGTTACAAAGTTGCGAACAAAGACTCAACCTGCAATTTTCCAATTTTCTATCTGCACACAGAAAAAGCCAAAGGGAGTAGCTTCTGGTCCTTTTGTTACTTAGGCATGGAAAGTTAGGGTTTTCCTTTCAATTTAGTTATAGGAAGTAGGCATGAAACAGCCTTAGGTTCCCTGCCTCCAGACCCTATTCTCCTGCCTCACCAGCACTTTTGCATTTTCTTCTCCCGTGTTCTTTGTATGGCTAATACCTTCTTGTTATCAAGTCTAGCTCTAATATTACCGCTCCAAAAGGCCTTCCCCTTAACACTTGATCCAAAGCAGCCCTATATCACCCTGTTCTGTCTCCTTCATAACACTTACCATCCTCTAAAATTAACTTGTGTGTGTTTACCTTGTTAGTGACCTTTCTCCTCTTCCCCATGAAGATATAAATTCACAACAGGGAGAATAGTCTGTCTTTTTTAGCTCTGTATTCCCAGTATGTAAACAATTTCTGGTACATAGCAAATACTCAACAAATACTTACTGGGTGAATTAATAAATCTGTTGTATTAGTTTGTTAGGGTTGCCAGAACAAAATACCACAGAAAGTGGTGGCTGAAGCAGAAATGTATTTCTCACAGTTCTAGAGGCTGGAAGTTTGAGATCAAGATGCTGACTGCAGATGGCTGCACACTTGCTGTCTCTTCACATGGTTCTCCATTGACGCACATATGCGCCTAGTGTCTCTCAGCCTGTGTCCTAATCTCTTCTTCCTGTAAGGATACCAGTATATTGGATATCGGGCCCACCCTAACAGCCTCATTTTCAGCTAATCACCTCTTTAAAGACCTTATCTCCAAATATGGTTATACTCTGTAGTCCTGTGGGTGGAGACATCTACATACGAATTTACAGGGACACCATTCAGCTGATAACACCATGAATGATCCCTCCCTGTCCTAAATGCATGGGAGGCAAGAATGACTCCAACTTCCAGGAACCTTCGGAAAACAGCCCTGGTCAGCTGTTATCAAGTCTCCCCAAGTGCCTAGGATGAGGACAGTGGAAGCTTTAGTCAGTTTCTAACTCTCCTGAAACGTGGATAAGATGAATATTGTGGAGATAGTTCTAAACCAAAACAAGGACAGACCACCCCCACCCCTACCTCTATCCCAACAATATCTCTGATTAGAGTCTATAGGTGTTTGCCCCTGGGTGGCTCTCTGTGTGCCTGGCCATCACGGAACAGATGGGGCCAGCTCGCCAGGCAGTGCTAAGTTGTGAGGGGCCACACGTTGCAGAAAGCTGCCAGTGGGATGAGGTCCGTCTGGCCGGGTGCAATCAGCCTGCACCATCTGCAGCTGTCTCGGGATCAGATTTCCAAATCACCTGCTCTGGTCCAGGTTTCAGGAACTGAGCTGTCAGACAAAGCCCTGTAATTACCCCAGACTCATCTACACCTTCCCTGTCTATCTCCTAATTGAGGTTTAATGGCTTTGGTCACAGGAGGGGGCTTTTCCTGCCTTTCTAGATTTAGATTCTTTCATCTGAGCATCAAGCCAATTAGTTTAGCATCTGGGGTAATTGACAGAAGTCAGGCCTGACTACAAAGACGTTTCCAGGCCGGGAACATCTTTGTGGTAGTTGTTGGTGGAGAGGGGTGGGTGTGTGTGTTTTCAATGTTATTAGGATGCAATTTAGAAAATGAGGACTGAGATAGAAATGGCGGAAGTTGGAGTATATGAAGCTTTATGATTTACATTGCAGATGAGTTTTACGTACACCTTCTGTTTCCATCTTAAACGTTTCTTATATTTACTCAAGTGAATCTACTTAAAGGCAATAGATGCAGTAGAAAAAATATTGGATATGATGGCTGATTTGTGTCTCCTTAGATCATTAGATCTCATCCTTCAGCAGAATTTATAATCCACTTGGAGACATGATTCAGGGCCTTGATTATCACACTGAGTGGAGCTTCCTCATGGAAGTAAACACTACCATTATTCTGACCTCTTTGCCTTTCCCTTTTACTGCTCTCCCCTCTGCTGCCCTGTCATCAACCCCAGCAAAGGCAGTTCAACTAAACAGATTTCCTCAAGATCAGATGAATTGAGCCAGGACTAGGAGGCTCCAACCTCTGCAGAAATACTTGGCCTCCTGGAACCTTCAGAGCCCCAGTGATGAATGCAGATATTGCATCAGTAGTCAGCAAGCACACATTAGGAGTTCAGGACTATCTGCTGGGCCCCTGTATTTGGGTTGGCTTGTCACTCCACTGTAGAGGTAGGCAGGAGCTCAGGGGATGGTTTATAGCTGGGTAAATGGATGCTCCGCAGCCAACTCCTGATGAGATTTTAGCTCCGCTCTAGACTCTGGAGCACACATTCTGGCTTTAAGCAGACCCGGAAATAGTCTTGCCAAGAGCAAGATGATTGTCACCATTAGGACTTGGCTGTGGAGCGGCTGGTTAGCTCAGATTTCCCTTAAAGTGTGAAACAGAAGATTATAACCTACACAAATACTGTTTTAAGAAAGAAGGCAGGTCGAGCACGGTGGCTCAAGCCTGTAATCCCAGCACTTTGGGAGGCCGAGACGGGAGGATCACAAGGTCAGGAGATTGAGACCATCCTGGCTAACACGGTGAAACCCCGTCTCTACTAAAAAATAGAAAAAACTAGCCGGGCGAGGTGGCGGGCGCCTGTAGTCCCAGCTACTCAGGAGGCTGAGACAGGAGAATGGCTAAACCCGGGAGGCGGAGCTTGCAGTGAGCTGAGATCCGGCCACTGCACTCCAGCCTCCTGTGCCACAGAGCGAGACTCCGTCTCAAAAAAAAAAAAAAAAAAAAAAAAAAAAAAGAGAAAGAAGGGGTGCATACTTATTGAATTATTGGGAGGTGTTCTAGCACTGAATGGAAATAGGAAGTGGTGGGCGGACTTTGGGAAGCCTGTGAATGTGTGTGTTCTTGGCTAGTTCATATATTTCAACTCTGAGCCCTAAGGTAGCTGCTCACAGGTCATATCACAGGAGGAAAGTAACAGACATGCACAGGTTTCTTCTTTAGCTATTCAGACACAGATGAGCAAAAAACCATGGGAATCATATACAGTTAATCCTTGAAAAGACCATTCCAATCAATCAACTTTAAGAATTTATGAACCTATTCAGATACCCTGGGCACCATGCTAGGGTGCTGTGGAGCTTAGGAAGAAGGATAGCACACTGTGCCTGCCCTCAAGAAAAAAGAGGAGCACAGTAAAAAAATGAGCAAAAATCACAGAACCAGAGAAGGTTCAATTAAATATTACATTATATAATTCTGAGCAAAAGCACTCTAGGGAGTTCAAAGGGAAAAGAGGTGAAGACCATTACTAACATTTATTGAGTTCTTACTATATATCAAGCACTTTGTAAATTCCTGACAGGCATTATCTAATATTATTAACACCCACAACAAGAGGTCACTGTTATCATTTCCTACAAATGAGGTAACTGCGGCATAAAGAAGTTAGGGAACTTGCACAAGGTAGCACACTTAATATGTGACTTTTTTCTTTTGTAAGATAATTCAATCATACAAAATTATACAATGAACTATGTTTTTAAAAATACCTGTATATTCATCACCCAGCTTAAGATATAATATGTTAGTAATGGATGAAGGCCCTGAACACGTCTCTTTCTTCTTTCCTCAGAGTTAACCTCTTTGCTTAATTTAGAGCCCAGTTTTTTAACTGTTACCCTGAATTATATCTCCAAGAAATCGATGAGGATGTGAGACATCAGAAAGACATTATGGAGGTGGTGGTTTTGAATGCTGGATAGGATCTGAATCAGCAAAGAGAAGGGGCTTTCAGCCAGGGAGAGAACACAGGGTAGGGCCACAAGGCTGGGGTGGGAGGAGAGCTGGTAGGAGGCTTGATTGGAGGGCAGGGAACACACTGGGGGATGCTCAAAATTATAGCTTTCATACATTCAGATCATAAATGGCCTTGATTGAGGCACATGTTATGCAGGAGAAATAATAGAGCAATTAAGGAAACCATGAATAAAATGTGCTTCCCCAAACCTCACCAGTCGATCACCTGTTTAGCACCATACAGAGGGCCATCCCCAGGGCTTGGCCTATAGAGGACATTCAACAAATGTCTATGCCATGAGAAGCTACTCAGTGGGCTTCTAGAAGCCTATGTGTCCCTCTAATTCATCAGCTGTGCCAGGTCTGAGAGAGAAAGAAAGGAAGGAGAAGGGAGGGGAAAGGAGGGAAAGTGAGAAGGGGAGAATATTGCGCGTGTGGAAATTTATTGGGCAGTCACATAAGTTTGCTAAGAGGCAGATGCAGAAAACCTGGACCATTTTATAGGGAACACCTGAATATCCCGTGTGAGTCTGAGGCAGATGAGTCTTTCTTCCATTAATAGCTATTGATGACACCTGAGTTCTGCTCTAAGACCCAGGCTTCATTGCTTCCTGGAAAGACCTAAAGAGGAGACACAGCAATTATCCCAGGGTCCCCAAGTCCAGAAAATTTCAGTTCTATGGTCTCTCATACTTTCCTTAATATTGTATTCTACCATCAAATTTTCTAGCAGAAACTTTAACCAGCATCCCACTTTCTATTGTATGTAAGTTAAAAATCTAAATTTCCTAGTGTGATATAGGAAAGGACTTTTATATGTTGTCCTATATTTACCTCTAGCTTCAATGTCCATTATTACATTTAAGCCACTGCATGGATCCCTGTTCTTCCTCAAACAGGCTAAATACTTTCTTACCTCCAGATCTTTGCTCATATGGTTCCTTCTAGCCAATACAATCTTTACCAAATACAGCAATCCTATCTCCTTCTCAAGGTAAAACTCAGATGGCACATCCTCTCTGATGCCTTCCCAACCTTCTTCAAGGTTGAATTAATATCTTTTTCCCCTGTAAATGCATTTCCATGATAGCATGCATCCCATTGCATAGTAATTATTGGTCCATGTGTCTGTCTGCAGAGCTGGACTATAAATCCCTCAAGAGCAGAAATTTTATTTCTAAGACACAGTGCCTTCCTGCACACAAAATACTACATACTTCTTTTTATTTAAATATTGTAAAGAATAATAGAGAATATGGCCAGGTGCAGTGGCTCATGCCTGTAATCCCAGCACTTTGGAAGGCCGAGGCAGCAGATCATGAGGTCAGGAGATTGAGACCATCCTGGCTAACACAGTGAAACCCTGTCTCTACCAAAAAAAAAAAATACAAAAAATACAAAAAATTAGCTGAGTATGGTGGCAGGCACCTGTAGACCCAGCTACTTGGGAGGCTGAGGCAGGAGAATGACGTGAACCTGGGAGGTGGAGCTTGCAGTGAGCTGACATCGTGCCACTGCACTCTAGCCTGGGCCACAGAGTGAGACTCTGTCTAAAAAAAAAAAAAAAAAAAAAGAATAATAGAGAATATATAACAATCATATAACAATCAGTTCTAGGGCAGTGTTGAATTGAAGAGGCTCAGACATACATCCAGGGTCAGTTTTTACTCACTTGATTAACCCTTAGTCTGCTCCAAAGAACATCTCTTGTTAGTGGTACTTGCTTCAGAAAAACACTGTTATAGGCCTACAAGGAGAGGATGCCCCTGTGAGTGTATGTCAGGAAGTTCATGTGCAGACCGTGCCCACCCTTATCTCCTTCAGGTTGAGACTGTTCTCTGCCTGTGTCAATACAGAGGGTGTTCTGTTCCAGGACTGCGTTCATGATTCAGCTTTAAAAAGCCATAACTCTAAATTCTCTAGAACTGTCATGGAGAACTAGGATTTGGGTACACTAAAACAAATGCCAACAAGCTACACAGTCCAACTGCTCACCAAATACAATATCAAGGCAACAACCTTTAAAAGCTAATCTGCATATGTCAAGTAACTTGTGTTGTGCATTTTCCCCACTAAATAGACCAAAATACCTATCTGACTGGAAGCTTTACAGGTAGCCACAAATTCTTATTTTTTTAAAGAAGGATAAAGTTTTTCAATTACAAACACATAAGACTTTCATGAAGGCAGCTTGGATATAGAGCCGTATAATGAGAAGTACAAGGTGGGCATATCATCTCTGATTCACCAGTAATCCCAGTGAATATAAGAGGAGCCATGGAGCTCCCCTTTTATTTTCTCCTCCTTTGCCTCCAATGCTGTGCAATTCTACACCCATCCCCACTTCTGCTTCACAATCTCAGTAGTAACTCGAACCTTGGGGGCCTTAGGGACTCAGTGCTAGGGCAGGGGGTTGCTTAGGAAAGCCAGTGGCTATAAATTAGACCATTTCAGCTTTGCTTTCAGTAAATATTCACAGGTGACCTCAGGGATCTAACCTTGACTTGTAACACTGTCATTATTGGAAGATGCATTTTCAGTTGCAAACAACAGGATTATAAAAATAAACCTTTAACTATAACCCATTTCTAAGGCTGCCGGCAACCAACTCATGTAGGGGACCCACATAGGGAAATAAATTCACAGGTCTGTTGTGTTCATACTGAGGGAAACCTTTCATAATATGATATGAGGTAGCTGCCTACCGCAGTGCATTCACATATGATAGATGGTTGTTTATTTGGGCAGCAGTTAATATTTCTGCCCAGGAACAGATTTTTACATTGCTAATGAGATATATGATGGACTGTGAGATTCTCAACATTTCAGTTAAGTCAGTGACTTGTTATATGGCTGAACGTAGGGTAACCAGTTTTAAGATGAATGATTCTATTTGCTTTTAGAAAACATGCATCTTCAGAAGAAGATAATCATTTTTTTTTTAAAAAAAGGATAAAGACATCTGAGCATTTGGTTGCCGTCTGAGTGCTTTTTAATTTCACAAATAAATGTCGCTTTTAATTTTCAACGAGCAAGAATTTTAAGATAGATTTGTCTTCATCAGGACTAAAATAATGGAATCAGAATTGATCACTCTGAATATTACATTCTCTGTCAAAGGTCCTGCTCGACATCAAGGGAGAAGGCTGTCCAGATACTTAGAAGTTACTTGCCTCATAGGAGAGGAAGAGAGGATGTGAGTAAAGCTTCTCCAATCAGAATTAACAAAAGGAGAGATTTAACTTGTCTTTCTCAATCTGGTTGTCCCATTGTTTCTTTGGCAAGTCCTCATGAATGTCTAAGGAGGCAGATAAGGAGAAAATGTAGGAGAAGAAATAAGAAGAGAAAGAGATAGTAAGGAAGAGAAGGAGGAGAAAAAAACAAAAAGAAAACTGGATCCTAAGTAAAAATGTTTAACCATAAACTTCCTCAAGTTTTTATCTGGGTATCATCACTAAATAAGATAACATTCTTTATTTTACAGACACTAGCTTATTTAAAATATTTTTATGAGTTCATGATTTTCTTTATAATTCTTGGATAGAGATTCTTGCCTTTGTGAATTTAGGTGCTAAACCTGGTGATTCCCAGTTTATTCATCATCACTTGCAGAGTAGTGGAGTCCCTTATGGGGTCACCACTAAATAAGACAACGTTCTTTATTTTTCAGACTCTAGCTTATTTAAAATATTCTTATGAGTTCATAATTTTCTTTATAATTCTTGAATAGAGACTCTTGTCTTGTGAATTGAGGTGCTAAACCTGGTGAATCCCAATTTACTCATCATCAGTTCAGAGTAGTAGAGCCCCTTATTTTTGGAGTGGGACAATATCCTGAGTAAAATCTCACAGCTAGCTGGTGGCAGATAACATTGGTTTTTTCTCAATTAGATTGTAAATTATTGAGGAAAGAACAGATGTTCCATTGTTTTTTTAAACTATTCTGTAGCTAGCACTGCATCTTAACCACTGTCGATGACTCACAAAGTCCCACTGAATGAGTGGAGACCTAACTATGATTTGCTCCATTCCAGAAAGCTGCCAAATGCAACTGGAACTGGAAATGTTGGCCCTTCAGGAGCAGAGGGAGTATCTCTAACTTGTAACATCGTAATACTTGCCAACACTTCTTATATTCTGGATACTGTTCTAAGTGTTTTATGTATGCTAATGCATTGAATTCTTACAACAACCTACATGGTGAGCATTTTTATCATCATCATTGTGACTAACATCATAAACCTTGTTTTACTAATGAGGATGGAGGAAAAAGGCTTTAAGTGATTTGTTCAAAACCACATAGCAGGTGATATAATTTGAATATTTTCCCCACCCAAATCTCATGTTGAAATGTAATCTCCAGTGTTGGAAATGGGGCCTGGTGGGAGATGTTTGGGTCATGGGGGTGGATCCCTCGTGGCTTGGTGCTCTCCTTACGGTACTGAGTTTTTGTAAGATCTGGTTGTTGTAAAGCATGGCAACTCCTCCCCATCCCCAACTCTCCCTCTCTTGCTCCTGCTTTCGCCATGTGTAGTGCCTTCTCTCACTTTGCCTTCCACCATGAGTAAAAGCTTCCTGAGGCCTCCCTAGAAGCTGATGCCAGCACTATTTCCTGTGTAGCCTGAAGAACCGTGAGCCAGTTAAACTTCTGTTCTTATAAATTACCCAGTCTTCAGGTATTTCTTTATAGCGATGCAAGAATGGGCTAATTCAGCAGGGAAGCAACAGAAGCAGAATTAAAGCATAGGTCATCTTGCACTGAGGGTTGGAGCTCTTATACACCATATACCATTGCCTCTCAGTGTGGTATGTGTGAGAATGGAAATATTCTCATTAAAGCACCAATAGCAACAACAGAATCTCTGAGTGTTGGAAAGGACCCTAGTCTTGATGAAATACAGGTTGTTACTCAAAATTATGGCTTCTTTCATCAAATTTCTCTGCTGGAGGCTGACATCTGTTGTTTAGTTTGTATGTGTGTTTATTTGTTTGCTTTTCAAGTTTTGCTGCGGTGTCCAGTACATGCAGGACTCTAACCATATTCAGCGTTACTGGGAGGAGATAGGGCAGTGAGGGATGCCAACAGATTGCAAGATTAGAAATGTACACAATGCCAGTATTTTTGACATATCATCTTGTTCCAAGGGATAATTTTAAAAACAAAAATTTTAATATATATCTTGTATGTGTATATATATATCATATATACATATCTTAATATATAGCTTATACATGTATCCTATATACATATAAATAATCAGTGACTACTAGATTCTGAGTGTTTGCACATTTTATCTTATTTATTCCGGACTTACTAATGACTATCACTAAGTACCACAGCAAGGATTCAGAGTAAAGATTGTCTGGCTCCAGCCTCTGTTAGTCCTCAGTTGCCAGGAGACATGACCTCTGTGAGTTGCTTAATAGTCGGTTCCTCTTACTTACTCAGTCTCAGGGAATCCAAGTTTTCTCCTATGTAACATATATAAAGGCTACACAGTTACATTGTTATAAGGATTACATAAGATGAGAAAACATCCAGTCCATAGGTGCTACTTTAAAAATTTTAGTCTCATTCCTTAAAAATAAGACACTTGAAATTCCCAAGGATCTTACTTTGCCCACAGTGTCTCCCTCCATCTGCTTACACTTCTTCTATCCAGAAAAAAAATAAATAAATAAATACGAGGAAGGCCTTGATGCTGTTTACAACTTCTGAAAACCCCCTACCTCAATCCCTTCCTCCGATATTACTTCAAAGGCACAAAATCTGGGCTTTTACAAAAGTTAAGCCTCAACTGCGTAGTTCAAGCAGATGGCCCATGACCCCACCTTATCCAAATGTCAAGCCTTTTCCAAAATCAGCAGATCGTGACTCACTGGTGGATCACAAAACTCATTTATTGGTTTGCAACAAGCATTTTTTGAAAACAAAATGAAATAAAAATAAAACAAAATAAATTTGGAAATATCAGAGTTTATCACACACTGGTAAGTAAGAGACATTTTGTTTTGGGCAACTTTAATTTCAGTTGTGTTTAGTCTGTGTGCACTATATTCCAATGTGTTTCTTATTTTGGTGCATTGATGGATTTCTTAGAGATGTGTGTCAGAATTAAGGAACTCTTAAGGAATTAACTTCTTTTGTAACCTAGACCAATAAAAGTTGATACCCTGATATTAATTTTGTTCAGGGGTTGCCTGAAACTTTTTAGCGGTACTGATCCTCCTGTGACAGAGTTTAGGATCTAAAATTAATTTATCAAAAGATTGAAATCCAAAAGTCCAAAGGGAATGGTGTCTGACTTCTCCATTAGTGATTTCTGGTATAGTTTCTGTCTACAGCACCTACCACTTCATCCTCAGTATTCTTCAGTAAATTTGAGAGGGCTTTACAACTTGATAGACTTTACAAGGGTATTAGGAGAACCCAACACAGGTGTTTTTTTAAGTGGTGCTTTGAAACCCATGACTCCTAAGTTTCAGAAGGATAAGGTCCATGATTTTCTCAGTTATCCCATATTCCCAACCCCCTTAGTCACTCTGCATACCCAAAGCCCAGTACAGTGCCTGGTACATTATAAAAGCTAATTAATATTTGTTGAATGAATTAATAGTAAGTGTAGCTCCAGATGCCAAAGCACAATGAGGATTTCCCTCAATACTCTAATGGTTTTCATTCACTATAAGAGTGAAAAACTCAGCTAACTTTTTCTCTGCCAGAAATATCCCTAACAGTACAAGAACAAATTCATTGACACCATAAGGAAACAATCAGTCAAATGTACAGTATGAAATATTTCTATAGACAAAAATCTTGGTATTACCAACAGATCTATGGCATAAAACTGGAGAAGAAGGAAGAGGAGGAGGAGGAGGAGGAAGAGGAGAAGAAGGAGGAAGACTTGCTGCAAAACAAAAGAGACTTAAGGAAAAAACAACTAATGCAACAAGTGGGTCTTGTTTGGATTCTGAACTAGTAAAAAAATATATTGAGGTAATCAGGAAAAAACTAATATGGACTGCGTATGAGATGATTAAGGAATTACCACTAATTATAGTAAGTGTGATATTGGCATGATGATTATGCTAAAAATAGAAAGCTCTTATCAGTTAGCAAGGCATGCCAAACTGTTTGCAGAGAAAAAGACATAACATCTGTCATTTGTTTTTAAATCTCCAAGCAAAAAAGACATGCAAGAGAAGAGGATTTGATAAAATAAGATTGGCCAAATGTTGATTAATATGAAAGTTAAAGGACAGATGCATTGAGGTTCATTACAGTATTTTCTGAAGTTGTATATGTATTTGAAAATTTCCATACTAAAAAGTTATATAGAGTTAGACCTAGCGGATTACAAATGACAACATAAAACTTCAAGACTATGATTTCATGCTGTCTTGTGTAATCATACTCCAGGAGGACCCAAGACAGCATTTACTGAGCTTTGTATGCCGACTTTAAACACTTTCCAAATGTGGTAATCTGGTGTAACTTGCTCATTATTTTTTAAAAATAAAAGATCATACATGCTGTTAGAAGCATCAAAACTTCATTCTATTCATCTGGAGCAAAATGTTCCTCCCAGTACAGCTTTTCCTTGAAAGAGGAGGAGGGCAGAGAGAGCCTGGGGTGAGAGGTCGGAGACGAGAAACAACCATTGAGTTTTCTACTTTCTGCAGAATGGCAAGATCCTTGGGGAGACAGTAAATTGAAATTAAGGCTGTTTCAGGCAGCCTACAGGATGTGCCTGCAAATGTTAGACATATCGAAATGGTGAAAAAGTCTGTGTGTGCCCATTCATATGAAGTGAATGCCTTGTAATGTGCTCTAGCCCCTGGGAATGGTGGCTGGATTGAGGAACGGAGGCCGGAAGAATGGGATGGATTTGACATAAGTACTTTTAAGTGCTCTGAAGGCTGGGCTCCTCCCTGCGGTTTAATAGCAAAGTCCACGGGGAGCTACAAGGAAAGAGCCGAGTGAATCCCTACAGCTTTTCGTTTTAAGGATAACAAATCTTAAAACAGGTGTGAGCTCAGAAAGATCCTTTTTCTTCTTGTTTTTAGAGTCTTCTGTGGCCAGCCAGCTCTCTGTGTATTATTATCATTCCACAGAACGAGGTCTGGGGTAGGGAAAGGGAGGAGAGGAAAGAGAAGCTGAATAAACAAAAATTGCTTCGAGTGACTAATATTCATTAAGTCCACTGGTCATGCGCTATGAAATTTATTAAACTGTGGTTTCCAAGAGAATGTATTAGCGCAGCTAATGAACACAAATAAAAAAGAGGCCTCCAGGAAATGGTTTCCTGGGCCTATATGAGACTGGTGAGTAATGTGACAAGACATTAAAATGTTAAAAGCCTCTATTTTAGACTAGAAGGCTGATTATTGGAAGGGGTTGCCTTCAGTGGGGGAGGGAAGTAGGAGAGAGAATGAGAGTCTAACTTGTGTGAAGAAGGAGCTTAAAGTTTTGCATTTGTATTCACTAGGCAAGGAGGCTCTGCGCTGAAGGCCTCTGAACTTCAGTGCTGCCATCTGGTGGAGAATGAGCTTGAGATACTGCAGAAAAGGATGGCCACCGCCATCTTTAACATGTCAGGAATTGAAGTACAGGACACAGAAACACTTCGCTGTTTCCTGAGTGACA
Organism: Colobus angolensis palliatus; assembly: GCF_000951035.1. Lineage (NCBI taxonomy): Eukaryota > Metazoa > Chordata > Mammalia > Primates > Cercopithecidae > Colobus > Colobus angolensis. The sequence goes on along the minus strand of NW_012121932.1, from coordinate 8,745,019 downwards.
CCGGTGGAATCCTTTGTAACTGTGGTATCAGGAGCAAAGAAAAACACTTGCATAGTCCCTAGCTATGCAGAAATATGGCTTAAATACTGTATAAAGGAAACACAGCTATCTCATTCTGCTATTCCATTCCATCAGGATTTTAGCAATTAATTTTCGTGAATTCCTACCTGCAGTCTCAGACTGAAGTGTTAGCACTCTTAAAGACATTTGCTTCATAGCTCCCTCCAAGATGGTGGAATAGGAACAGCTCCAGTCTATAGCTCCCAGCAGGAGCAACACAGAAGATGGGTGATTTTTACATTTCCAACTGAGGTACCGGGTTCATCTCACTGGGACTTGTTGGACAGTGGGTACAGCCCACAGAGTGTGAGCCGAAGCAAGGTGGGGCATTGCCTCACCTGGGAAGTGCAAGGGGTCAGGGAATTCCCTTTCCTAGCCAAGGGAAGCCATGGGAGATGGTACCTGGAAAATTGGGACACTCCCACCCTAATACTGTGCTTTTCCAATGGCCTAAGCAAACAGCACACCCGGAGATTATATCCTGTACCTGGCTCAGCAGGTCTCATGCCCATGGAGCTTTGCTCACTGCTAGCACAGCAGTCTGAGATCAAACTGCAAGGCAGTAGCAAGCCTGGGGGAGGGGCGTCCGCCATTGCTGAGGCTTGAGTAGGTAAACAAAGCAGCCAGGAAGCTCCAATTGGGTGGAGCCCACTGCAGTTCAACAAGGCCCGCCTGCCTCTCCAGACTCCACCTCTGGGGGCAGGGCATAGCTGAACAAAAGGCAACAGAAACTTCTGCAGACTTAAACATCCCTGTCTGAAAGCTTTGAAGAGAGTAGTGGTTCTCCCAGCATGGAGTTTGAGGTCTGGGAGCTGACAGACTGCCTCCTCAAGTGGGTCCCTGAACCCTGAGCAGCCTAACGGGAGGCATCTCCCAGTAGGGACTGAATGACACCTCATACAGCTGGGTGCCCCTCTGAGACGAAGCTTCCAGAGGAAGGATCAGGGAGCAATATTTGCTGTTCTGCAATATTTGCTCTTCTGCAGCCTCTGCTGGTGATACCCAGGCAAACAGGGTCTAGAGTAGACCTCCAGCAAACTCCAACAGACCTGCAGCTGAGGGTCCTGACTGTTAGAAGGAAAACTAACAAACAGAAAGGAATAGCAGCAACATCAACAAAGAGGACGTCCACACCAAAACCCCATCAGTAGGTCACCATCATCAAAGACCAAAGGTAGATAAAATCACAAAGATGGGGAGAAACCAGAGCAGAAAACCTGAAAATTCTAAAAACCAGAGTGCCTCTTCTCCTCCAAAGGAATGCAGCTCTTCGCCAGCAATGGAACAAAGCTGGACAGAGAATGACTTTGACGAGTTGACAGAGGTAGACTTCAGAAGATTGGTAATAATAAACTTCTTCGAGCTAAAGGAGGATGTACAAAAACATCGCAAAGAAGCTAAAAACCTTGAAAAAAAGATTAGACGAATGGCTAACTAGAATAAACAGCATAGAGAATACCTTAAATGACCTGATGGAGCTGAGAACCATGGCACAAGAACTATGTGATGCATTCACAAGCTTCAGTAGCTGATTCGATCAAGTGGAAGAAAGGGTATCAGTGATTGAAGATCAAATGAACAAAATGAGGCAAGAAAAGAAGTTTAGGGAAAAAAGAGTAAAAAGAAACAAACAAAGCCCCCAAGAAATATGGGACTATGTGAAAAGACCAAATTTATGTCTGATTGGTGTGCCTGAAAGTGACGGGGAGAATGGAACCAAGCTGGAAAACACTCTTCAGGATACTATCCAGGAGAACTTCCCTAACCTAGCAAGCAGGCCATCATTCAAATTCAGGAAATACAGAGAATGCCACAAAGATACTCCTTGAGAAGAGCAATCTCAAGACACATAATTGTCAGATTCACCAAGGTTGAAATGAAGGAAAAAATGTTAAGGGCAGTCAGAGAGAAAGGTTGGGTTAGCCACAAAGGGAAGCCCATCAGACTAACAGTGGATCTCTCACCAGAAATTCTACAAATCAGAAGAGAGTGGGGGCCAATATTCAACATTCTTAAAGAAAAGAATTTTCAACCCAGAATTTCATATCCAGTCAAACTAAGCTTCATAAGTAAAGGAGAAATAAAATCCTTTACAGACAAGCAAATGCTGAGAGATTTTGTCACCACCAGGCCTGCCTTACAAGAGCTCCTGAAGGAAGCACTAAGCATGGAAAAGAAAAACCGGTACCAGCCACTGCAAAAACATGCCAAATTGTAAAGACCATCGATGCTAGGAAGAAACTGCATCAATTAATCAGCAAAATAACCAGCTAACATCATAATAATAGGATCAAATTCACACATAACAATATTAACCTTAAATGTAAATGGGCTAAATGTTCCAATTAAAAGACACAGAATGGCAAATTGGATAAAGAGTCAAGACCCAGCAGTTTGCTGTATTCAGGAGACCCATCTCCCATGCAGAGACACACATAGGCTGAAAATAAATGGATGGAGGAAGATCTCCCAAGCAAATGGAAGACAAAAAAAGCAGGGGTTGTAATCCTAGAACCATCAAAGATCAAAAGAGACAAAGAAGGCCATTACATAATGGTAAAGGGATCAATTCAACAAGAGGAGCTAACTATCCTAAATATATATGCATCCAATACACTAGCACCCAGATTCTTAAAGCAAGTCCTTAGAGACCCACAAAGAGACTTAGACTCCCACACAATAATAATGGGAGACTTTAACACTCCACTGTCCACATTAGACAGATCAACGAGACAGAAAGTTAACAAGGATATCCAGGACTTAAACTCAGCTCTGCGCCAAGTGGACTTAATAGACTTCTACAGAACTCTCCACTCAAATCAACAGAATATACATTTTTCTCAGCACCACATCACACTTATTCGAAAATTGACCACATGGTTGGAAGTAAAGCACTCCTCAGCAA
>NW_012121932.1:8726451-8739406 GCF_000951035.1 Colobus angolensis palliatus | reverse complement strand
AATACCATTTGACCCAGCCATTACTGGGTATATACCCAAAGGATTATAAATCATGCTGCTATAAAGACACATGCACACATATGTTTATTGTGGCACTATTCACAATAGCAAAGACTTGGAACCAACCCAAATGTCCATCAATGATAAACTGAATTAAGAAAATGTGGCACATATATACCATGGAATACTATGCAGCCGTAAAAAAGGATGAGTTCATGTCCTTTGTAGGGACATGGTTGAAGCTGGAAACCATCGTTCTCAGCAAACTAACACAGGAACAGAAAACCAAACACCACATTTTCTCACTCATAGGTGGGAATTGAACAATGAGAACACTTGGACACAGGGTGGGGAACATCACACACTGGGGCCTGTCATGGGGTGAGGGGTGAGGGGGGAGGGATAGCATTAGGAGAAATACCTAATGTAAATGATGAGTTAATAGATACAGCACACCAACATGGCACATGTATATATATATATATGTAACAAACCTGCACATTGTACACATGTACCCTAGAACTTAAAGTATAATTTAAAAAAAAAAAAAGACATTTGCTTCATAATCTAGTCTAGTTGCTCCAATCAGAAACCTTGGGGTCATCCTTGATTCCCTTCTTTCTCCCACCTGTCATCCAACACATCAGCAAATCCTGTTGGTTCTATAGTGGCAATATCTCCTGGGCTACTTCTTGTCATGTAGGCTGCCGCTACCCTGATGTGAGCCACCAGCATCTCTCTCCTGGATGATTGCAATAGCACTATTCTCCCTACTTCCAACCTTGTGGTCTAGTTTGTTATCTACCAGTCACCAGAATGAACTACTGGAAAATGTTAGATTATTTCCTTTTTCTGTTCAAAACCTTCCCGTGGCCCCTAAGCTCACTCACAGTAGAATCTAAAGTTGAACAAAATGTTTCAAGGCCCTAAATGATCTGGCCCCAGTCCCCTCTCTGACTTCATCTCCACTTTCTGCTCACCTACTCTGCTCCAACTACCTTGCCCTTCTTGCCAGTCCTCAAAGAGGCCATGCATGTCCCTAGCGCAGTTTCCTCTGCCTGGAATGTTTTTTAGTCAGACATCTGCACGGCTTTCTGTTCGTTCCTCCAGGAACCTTACCTCCAGGAACCTTATTAAGGATGTCTTCTATTACCATCATATTTAAACAACACACTTTCTTCCCTCTGGCTCCGTAACTCTTTATTTTCTCTAATTTTTTTCAATGTTTTCACTGTGATAAAGTACACATAATATAAAATGTACCATCTTAACCATTTTAACTATATTAATTTTATTATATGTATTAAATATATTCATAATTAAATACATCCATAATGCTGTATAAGCATTACCACCATTCATCTCCAGAACTCTTTTCATATTGTAAAACAGAAATTCAATGTATATTATACAATAAGTTTCCATTACCCCTTTCCCCCAGCCCCTGGGAACTACCATTTGACTTTTTGACTCTATGATTTTGACTACTCTAAGTATCTCAGATAAGTGGAATGATACAATATTTGTCCATTTGTGACTAGCTTTTCTCACTTAGCATAATATCTGCAAAGTTCATCCAGAATATGTCAGAAATTTTAAAGAATATTTCAGAATTTTTTCCTTTATAATACTAAAAACCCATTGTACATATATACCACATTTTGCTTAATGCATTTATCCATTGATGAACACTTGATTACTTCCATGTTTTAGCTATAATCAATAATGCTGTCATGAACATGAATTTACAAGTATTGCTTCAAGAGCCTGGTTTCAATTCTTTTAAGTATCCAGAAGTAGAATTTCTGGATCACAGGAGTATTCTCTATTTAGTATTTTGAGAAACCATTGTACTGTTTCCCCAATGGCTGTACCATTTTACACACCTACCAACAGCGCACAAAAGTTTCCAGTTAGTCCACATCTTCACAAACACTTGTTTTCTGTTTTGTGTGTGTGTGTGTGTGTGTGTGTGTGCGTGTGACGATAACCATTCTAATGAGTGTGAAATGTATTTCCTTGTAGTTTTGATTTGCATTTCCCTAATGATTAGTGATACTGAGCATCTTTTAATACAATTTTTGCCATTTGTATATGTTATTTGGAGAAATATCTACTCAACTTCTTGGCCCATTTTCCTGTTGGTTTTTTGGTTGTTGAGTTTCAGGAGTTCTTTATATCTCAGATTTATTTTTATTAACAGTACTTACCACCTCCTAAAATGTATTTATTCATGTTTTTATATCCTCATTTTTCATCTCCTCCAAATCCCCTACAATAAATGTAAATTATGTGAAAGCAGAATTTTGGGGGAGAGCAATATAATATTTTTAACATGGCTTGTTTGTTTCTGAAGCTTCACGAGCCGACAATGTCAGCCTGCTCAAAATCCTATATTGATTATTGCAAATTGTAAGCTCCATGATGGTAAGTCTTCTTTGACTGACTTTATCTCCCTCTGTCATCACTGCCCAGCGCAGTGCCTGCTAAATGGCATATATACAATAAGCAATAAGCCTTATTTTTCTTTAACAGCTTTCTTAAATTTAATTTAAGTACCTAATTCACATACTATAAGTGTAATATTCAGTGATTTTAAAATCGGATTTGTAGAGGTGTGCAATCAGTACCACAATCTAGTTTTATAACATCTCCCAACCTCCAAAAAGTACACTCATGCTCATTTTCAGTTCATTCCCACTACCATCCTCAGGGCCCAAGCAGTTACTGGTCTGCTTTCTGTCTCTATAAATTTACCTTTTCTGAATTTTTCATATATATGGAAGCATACAATATGTAGTTATTTACATATGACTTCTTTCAGTCAGCAAATATTTGTGAGGTTCATCCATGTTGTAGCATAAATCAGTAGGTCTTTTTTCCTTTTTATTGCACAGTAGTACTCCATTACATAGATATACCATTTTTTAAAAATCTATTTACTGCTTAATAGACATTTGGATTGTTTCCATTTTTTGGCTATGAACATTCATGTACACAACTTTGTGTGGACATGTGTTTCTATTTTCTAAAAGAGATTCCTAGCAGTAAAATTGCTGAGTCATATATATTTGTTACTAACTTTTTAAGAAACTGCCACACTGTTTTCCAAAGTGTCTGTACCATTTGATATTTCCAACAAGACTGCATGATGATTCCAGGTTCTCCACTTAGTTATCAACACCTGGAATTGTCTTTGTGTTTGTAGCCACTTTAATGAGTGTGTAGAGGTATATCATTATGATTTTAATTGCATTTCCCTTACAGCTCATGTAGTTAAATCTATTTTATGCACCATAATTGGCAATTTGAATATTCTCTTTAGCAAAGTGTCTACTCAAATATTTTGCTCATTTAAATTTAATTTTCTTCTATTATTGAGTTATAAAACTCTTTATACAGTCTAGATACAAGTTCTTTATCAAAAATATGACTGGCAAATGTTTTCTCCCTATGTAGAACTTGTTTTTCCATTGGCTTAGTGAAATATTTTGTAACACAAACATTTTACATTTTGATAAGGTTCAATATTTGTCTGTTTTTTTATGGACCATGCTTTTGGGGTCATTAATTAGGAACTTTTCATACACTCAAGATCACAAAGATTTTTTCAAGCATTTTCTTCAAGAATTTGTATAGTTTTAGCTTTTGCATTTTGGTCAATAAAATGCAAATACAGTATTTTTATTGCATTTTGATTCAACTGTTATGTATGGTGTGAGGTATAGCTCTAAGTTCAGTTTGTTTGTTTTTTTTCACATGAGCATACAATTGTTCCAGCACCATTGTTGAAGAGAATATTCTATCCCCATTGGTTGTCTTGGCATATTTGTTGAAAATCAGTCATCCTTTAATGAAATGTTTGGTTTCTAAACTCTCAATTCTGTGCCATTTATCTGTTGAAGTGTATCTTCTTTTACCATAGTTTTATGATTCACCACATTGTGTTTTCTACTTTTATGTTATAGTAAATTTTGAAATCAGGTAAAGTAATTCCTCCAACTTTGCTCTTCTTTTTCAAAAGTTCTTTTGGCTCTCCATGTCCTTCGTATTTTTATATAAATTTTAGAAAAATATTATCAATTTGTACAAAAATGCCTACTGATATTTTGATAGGGATTGCATTGATTTTATTGTACTAATTTGGGGTGAACTATCATCTGCTGTACTTGAATATTTGTCGCCCCCCACCGCCAAACCTCATGCTGAAATGTGACAATTAATGTTGGAGATGGGGCCTAATAGGAGGTGTTTGTGTCATGGAGGCAAATTCTTCATGAATGGCTTGGTGCTGTCCTTGCAGTTATGAGAGAGTTCTCACTTTGTTAGTTCCCACAAGAGCCAACTGGTTGTTTAAAAGAGCCTGGGACCTCCTCACACTCTCTATTGCTTCCTCTCTTGACATGTGATCTCTGCACACACTGGCTCCCTTTTCCCTTCTGCCATGAGTGGAAGCAGCTTAAAGATTTTATCAGCTGCCTAATCTTCCAGCAAGCAGAGTAATGAGATAAATAAATCTTTCTTCTTTAGAAATTATCCAGCTTCAGGTATTCCTTCATAGAAACACTAAAGGACTAAGGCACCGTCTTACTCGTATTAAAATTTTGATACTACTAGAAATCAAATATTTTATTGATTTTATTTCATACAGTTTATTGCTACTGTATGGAAATACAATTAATTGTGTATATTGATAACTCCTATATTAATTCTAGTATTTTTTGTGAATTTCATGGGAATTTCTACATTCAGTTTATATCATCTGCTTGAAAAGATGTATATTCTGCTATCAGTGGTTAGACTGTTCTTTTAAAATAGGTTGGCTAAAAGTGTTGGACAAGTCTCCTATATGTTTGATAAACTTTTGTCTGGTTGTTCTATTGATTTTTAAGAGCAGAGTATTGAAATCTTCAATTGTTATTGTTAAATTATCATTTTTCTTTTCAATTCTGTCTGGTTTTGCTTTCTTTATTTTGAAATTCTGTTGTTAGGTATATATATTTATAATTGTTATATTTTCCTGATGTATTGACACTTCTGGCATTATAAAATGACCTTCTGTATCTCTAGTGATATATCTTATCTTAAATTCAATTTTGTTTGATGTTAGTATGACCACTGAACCTCCTTTTTTTTCCCCCCCCGGTATATCATTTTCCATCTTTTGCTTCCAATCTGTTTGTGTCTTTGAATCTAAAGTGTATTCCTTACAGTTAGAATACAGTTGGACGTTGCTTTTTGATCCATTCTGACAGTCACTGCCTTTTGATCAAGTTGTTTAGGCTTTTCACATTAATAAAATTATTGATACTGTTGGATTTATATTTGCCACTTTGCTTTTTGTTTTCTATATGTCTCCTATATTTGTAGTCCTCTGTTTCTTTTAATTCCTTCTTTAGTGTTAAAAAATGTACCACTTTAATTCCTCTGTTGATTTTTTAATTATAATTCTATTAGTGACTGATCTAAGGATTAACATATACATCATAATTTCTAACAATAAATTACATAAATTAATACTAACTTAATTCTGGTAAAATATAGAAACTTTAATAAAGCTTCTCTCCTTCTCTCTTTGTACTATAATTGCCATATATATTACATCTGGATATGTTCTAAACCAACCATACAGTGATATACTTATTGCCTTCTATCACCATGATAGCTCCTTTAGGCTAGTAGAGATGTAGGCCCTCCCACTGCCTGTATTATCACTTTTGCCACACTTGGTGTAGGCATTGCTCACCATTCCACATCAAGTGATACCCCTTCAGCTGTGGCAGTGAAACTGCACATTTTCCTGGCCCACCTGGCCCTTCCAGACTCTCCCTACAGACTGAGCTGGAGGGTGGGTGGGGTGGAAATGAGCATATCCACGCAAGAACATCACTGGCTCCCATTGTTCTTACTTAAACTTCTTACTTGAAGGTTTTTAAGCATGAAGGATTCTCTGATTCTTTTATGCTTTTGTTTGAGTCCTAGAAACAGTTATTTTTATCAATTTTATCTAGGCTTGTAGTTGATTTGGGAAGAGAGTTTGCTGACCTCCTCACTCAGCCATCTATGTAAATTTTAATGCCACGTAAGCTTTAAGTTCTAGGAGACAGCTACCATATTTGCTACTGCTTTTGCACTCATTTGATGAGGTGAATTGCTTTCCCTATCACATAACGTCCTGAGATGGAAAGAATCTATTACACTTCAGTAACATTGGTGACCATATTGCTTGGAGACATAGCAGAATTCCAAAATGAGCATTTTCAGCATTTCCATATTTGAAAAGAAAGAAATATCTGACATACTTCACTGACCAAGGTAGTGCAAGGTCCAAATGAGAAAAGGCACAGTTACCAGTGTTTCAGAATTTGCCTCCTCCAAAGACAGGAAAAAGGAAAATAAGCTTAAATCCCTACAAAATGGAATTTGGTTGGTTTTATGAGAATCTCCACAAGGCAGAGAACATAGGAATATTTTTCTAATGTCTGTTGAAGAAACTTTATCTAAGGCAACAATTAAGAAATAGGACTATAATTATTTTTCTGTCATGCTTTCTATTGAGACATATCTGAGGCTAGGGAATGGGCTAGAGGGCCTTTCAAAAGTCTCTTCTAAGAATCTTCATATCTTGATTTATGAATCCCCCCTATCATATCTATATCCATAGAGGTATTTTCTAAGTTAAAGCACAGAAGATTTATCAGTCTTCAACATATAAGAACGTACATTTATCTCTCAAGTGTCATGATAGTGGACTTTCACAAGGCCTAAAAGCTTTCCACAGATTTGAATTGTGCTTTTATTTTTATGCCTTTCCTATATTGAAAGACAAATAATAGAAAGAAAAGCTAACTCTGTAAGAGAGAGAACACAGCTGATACCCAGTTTGGGCCACCCAGAATGTATCAGAATTAATGATAAGTTGGTCTGACAGCATCCTGACCACAAGAGATGAAGTCACCCTAGGAAGTGTTGTAGAGGAAAATAAAATCAACAGAGTGAAAAAGAGAAAAAAAAAAAACTATAAAGTCTGAAATATACGTTGTCCAAGTATTTTCCCTCCATTAATTTTGGAAGCCCTTGAGTGTTTTCAGGGAAATTTAATCTGCATGTTTCTGAGCCATTTACACTTAACTCACCACAATGTTGCTCTGTAACAGTCATTTGTTGTCCAAGAAATCCTCTGAACCTTGTTCACAAAGATTGTTATTAAAGCAATTGTTTTCTTTTCCCTTAAAATGAAATTATGCTTTTCTGAATTGAAAGGAACATTGAAATGAACCCTAAACTCAAAACTTGTGTGGCACAAAACAGATCCACTTTTGATCAAAGCATGTACCCATTCAGATTTCCAACCCAAGGTGCTTTGGTTTTGGCAGCCTCACAATTACAGGTTCAGTTGAAAAGACACAGGTTTATTACTCCTTGGATAGCTAAAGTGAGCCCTCTCAGGCCTTTTTAAACAGCAAGACTTTTAAGGAATTTGGCCAGTCTAATAATCAGCTCTGCTTTAGACCTAACTGGAATGAAGCTCTGAACCAGAGTGTGAGAAGTGAGACAATGGAAGTAACAGAGATGATTCATGATGTTAAGGACTTTATAGTCCAAGGGACTAAACAATAAAATGAGGGCAAAAATTGCTCCTACCTCATAGGATTGCAGTAGAGATTAAATGAGATTATTGTGTAAGGTGTTTAGCATTTCCAAGAACATAGTAAGACCTCAATATATTTTAACTCCAATAATGATTTATCTTTACAAGTGTTTGTATTGACAATCAGACTCCAAACCAGGCACCTCTAGACAAAATACTTAAGTAAGACCACTTGACAAGAATGCTTACTCATGCATTTACTCACTTACCAGCTCCAAAAACCCTTGTGAGAATGAATTATTCCTAGTTCAAAAAGTATTTTTGTACTGAATTTTATGCCATGATTGAAAGCCTAGCTAGAAAACTACCATGAGAAAAGCCATTATTGCATTATGAGAATCCAAATGAGTCTGGCTCATGAGTCAGCTGATGTAATGTGTACTACATATCAAAAGATTTTGTTTTGTGTCATTTAATCTTTAATACCAATAAAGTGTATTTAAAGAGCCCTTTGTTAAATCAGCTACAGAACTTTAATGTATTGTACTCTTATTATATTTGTGATGGTTAGTTTTATGTATCAATTTGGCTAGAGAATAGCTTAGAGTTACTTAATCAAATGCTAATGTAGGTGCCACCATGAAAGTATTTTGTAGATAGAACAGCTATAATTATAGGTTGGTGCGAAAGTAATTGCGGTTTTTGCTATTGAAAGTAACGGCAAAAACTGCAATTACTTTTGCACTAACCTAATAATAGTTAACTTTAAGTGAAGATTACCTTCAATAATGTGAGTAGACCCCATGCAATCAGTTTAAAGTCTTAAGAACAATTACTGAGGTTTCTTAGAGAGAAAGATATTCCACCTCAAGACTCCAACAATTCCTGTCCCTGTGTCCAGCCCTCAGACGTGCCAGCCCCCACAATCTGATACAATATCTATCAATCTTTTAAGATGCTGATATTTTAAAAAATTAGAGTAAAGGCACGATCTGGAAAGCAATAAGCTGTTTTGTCTAATAATTTCTGAAGTAACCTAAATTGTTTCACTTGCCCTCTGGAGGAAGTAGCATTGTCTTTGCTGCCTGCCTATCATTCATGTGACTTAATGGTGTAGAGGTTTGCCTACCTTACTTGTTGCACAGTGTTACCAGGTAGAGCATGATACATCACTTATTCAGTCAACGAATGTTTATTGAAGGCCTACTCTGTACCACATACAGATCTATACACTGTAGGTTATAGTGGCGGAAGGCAAGGAGGAGGTGGGACAATGAGTCAACAAATAACCAAGTAAAATATATATCAAATCATGGTAAGTCCTTTGGTGAGAAACAAATTAGGAGAAAAGATAGGTAATGCTAGAGGAAGGGTGTAATTTTAAATAGGTTGGTCAGTGAAGGCATTCCTAAAAATATGACCTTTGAGCAAAGCCAATGCATCAATTATGCTATTTAATATTGCTAAATATTTATATTTTAAAATAACAGAAAAACCTGATTCAAAATGACTTAAGCAATAAGAAAGCTATGTTTTCACGTAATAGTAATAATGGCCGGGCATGGTGGCTCATGCCTGTGATCCCAGCACTTTGGGAGGCCAAGGAGGGCAGATCATGAGGTCGGGAGATCAAGACCATGCTGGCTAACATGGTGAAACCCCATCTCAACTAAAAATACAAAAAATTAGCTGGATGTGGTGGCACTCACCTGTAGTCCCAGCTACTTGGGAGGCTGAGGCAAGAGAATCACTTGAACTTAGGAGGCAGAGATTGCAGTGAGCCGAGATCGTGCCACTGCACTCCAGCCTGGGTGACAGAATGAGACTGTCTCAAGAAAAAAAAAAAAAAAAAATAGTAATGGTAAGAATAGCTAACATTTATTGAGTGTCTACTATATGCCAACCACTCTTCTAAGCACTTTGTATATATTAATTCACAGCAGCCAGCTAAGCTAGGTTCACTAATGGGGTGACCAAGATTCAGAGAAATTAAGAATTTTCCAAAAGTTACAGAATTGATACATGGCATAGCTCTGCAAGTTTGTCCTCAGCTCAGATTCTCACTCATCAGGAGGAAGACGAGTTCCAGGTACAAAGTATCAAGGCTCTGTCTCATGTCTTCAGTATCTCTCCTACCTTGTATTGTCTTAATCTTTAGATTTAGTGATGTGTCTACAGTATTTCCATGGGCCACACCTAGATACAAAAAAGGAGATCTTTCTCGTATCTCTTCCTGGGAAGAAGGTAGGGTTCCCAGGAGACACCAGCATACTCACCTCCACAGAGCAAAGGCTAGCAGTAGGTCACAAGCCCATCCCTAAACCAATCACTATAAAGGGGAATGAAATTAACAGGTTCATGTCAAAGTAATTCCTTGGAGGAGAGGATGGGATATTAGGGATTCAAACACAGAGACTACTCCAGTGTTGTAATAAGGGTGTGTTTATGATGTTCTCATCAGCCAATTCCCAGTAAGAGAAGAGAGTAAGCACCAAGCCTTTCATGGCTGGAGTGCATGGCTGTATGTAACTATCCTAGGAGAATCTAAATATTTCATTCACTTGATCCTGTTAGCAGATCTCGACGTGAATCCAAGGGCAGTCAGAAGATATAGCACATAGAAAAGACCACAGCTCCCTTTGGGACACACCCTGCAAATTTTGTTTTTCATCCTCAAGATTTCAGTGTTGAGCCATTTTAGAGTACGTGCTTTTTCCCTACATTACCAGGGATATTGACTGAAAGGAGGGCTGTTTGTTTGTTTTGACCCTACACTTCAAAGTGACTGAATCTCTTATGAGATTTTTTTTCAAAAGCTTTTAGCCTGACTAAAGACCATCAAGAGATTGTTGGCTATATGCTAAAAGTAAGAGCATAGAAAAGCCAGTGGGCATATTTCTGAAGCCAAAATTGAGTGAAAAAGCAGAAAATACTCAACCGAAAATTGCTTTGAAATTTATCTAAAGATAATGCATAATCATAACAATAGCTTATTTTATAGGCTGTGCTTGATAATGTTTATCTGCTCCATTATAAATCCAACCAGTTAAAATGCCTGATTGCGCATCCAATTTCATTTTATATCAAACATGATGGGGAGCTTTTCATTATCAAACACACTTGGGTTTTAGCCTTGTTCAGCATTTGTCTCCAATCAAACTTACTATCTCCCTTCTCAATTTGGCATGCGAGTACAAGTATTACAAATATCTATATTGTCACAGCACCCTATAATGGTATTACAATGACAATTTTATTAGGTCCATAAAAATTTTGCAACTTCCCTGCAGCACACTGTAATTTCACCAACAGTTGTTAAAGGTTTTAAATTATTTTTGTACAAAATTGAGATTAATGAATGGGCTTGAGCATTAATGCATTTCTCATTGTATAATGGGGACTTTTTCTTCCCTCTCTCTTTGCCAAGTGCAAAGAAAAAGCTATCCCATTCAACTATTTGTCAACTCCCATTAGAAACATTTAATACGAATAAAATTTATGGATTCAGTTTCCAAAGGATACTGCCAGAAGATTTCAAGATTACTACATCAGTACTTAAATACAACCATTGTTCACCTTATAAAAATCTATATGTGGCCTGACAGGTATAAAATGTAGCTTTGTATGCTGAGTCAGCATGAGAGACTTTTTTGGTTGAAGTGGAGTTCAAGAAATAAAAAGTAAATGTGTTCTCAAGTCAGTGAGGAAAGATTGATCTGAAAACATTCCCCCAATAAATATGAAACTGACAGACTGTGATGCTATACGCACATTCTCGATAGAAAAAAAATAAAGCATGATTCAATCTACTCCATAGGTAGGAAACAGGTTAATTCATTTTAAGGATTTTATGCACACAAACTCATAAATGTAACTATGATCATATGAATTACCAGTTTTAAATAAAGGACTACCTTTCAAATAGGAATATTGTCCAACACACCCTTTGAGTTGTATTTCTAGAAGTAGTGATGGGGTTTGCCTCTACCCATACTCACACACAGTCATCACTGGGACTTGATTCTTCAGGCCACAACTAGTTTTTCCAAACTCCTCATATATATAGCATCACTTCCTGATTCATGCCACAGTTATTTGTGCACGTCTTCTCATTCCTACAAAAAAAAAAAATTCTTTTTTTGTGGCTTTTATCTTTGGCTAAGCCCATATTGCATTGCAAACATTAGCTGTTTATCATGTATTTGCTGAATTGGCAAATGAAAAAAGACGAATGAATAAAGTTTCTGTCACACAGAGATATGCAACCTATAACCTGTGGAACTAACTGGTTTATTAAAAAATCATATCATGTCACTGGAGAAAGGAAATCAAAGCCACTATGAGGTACTATCTCACACCAGTCAGAATGGCTATTATAAAAAGTCAAAAAATAACAGATGCTGATGAGGTTGCAGAGAAAAAGAATACTTATATACTGTTTGTGGGAGTCTAAATTAGTTCAACCATTGTGGAAGACAGTGTGATGATTCCTCAAAGACCTAAAAACAGAAATACTATTTGACTCGGCAATCCCATTACTGGATATTTACCGGAAACAATATGAATTGCTCTATCATAAAGACACATGCATGCAAATTTCCACTGCAGCACTATTCACAATAGCAAAGACCTGTAATCAACCTAAATGCCCATCAATGGTAGAGTGGACAAAGAAAATGTAGTACATTACACCATGGAATACTATACAGACATAAAAGAGAACAAGATCAAAAAGCAGCAGAAACCTCTGCAGATGCAAACGACCCTGTCTGACAGCTTTGAAGAGAGCAGTGGATCTCCCAACATGGAGGTTGAGATCTCAGAACAGACAGACTGCCTGCTCAAGTGGGTCCCTGACCCCTGAGTAGCCAAACTGGGAGACATCCCCTACTAGGGGCAGGCTGACACTCCACACCTCACATGGTGGAGTACACCCCTGAGAGGAAGCTTCCAAAGCAAGAATCAGACAGGTACACTCGCTGTTCAGCAATATTCTATCTTCTGCAGCCTCTGCTGCTGATACCCAGGCAAACAGGGTCTGGAGTGGACCTCAAGCAATCTCCAACAGACCTACAGCTGAGGGTCCTGATTGTTAGAAGGAAAACTAACAAACAGGAAGGACACCCACACCAAAACCCCATCAGTACGTCAGCATCATCAAAGACCAAAGGCAGATAAAATCACAAAGATGGGGAAAAAGGACAGCAGAAAAGCTGGAAATTCAAAGAATAAGAGTGCATCTCCCCCTCCAAAGGAACACAGCTCATCACCAGCAATGGATCAAAGCTGGACAGAGAATGACTTTGACAAGTTGAGAGAAGAAGGCTTCAGTCCATCAAACTTCTCAGAGCTAAAGGAGGAATT
>NW_012121932.1:8724285-8725049 GCF_000951035.1 Colobus angolensis palliatus | reverse complement strand
ATCTCTGGGACACATATAAAGCAGTGTGTAGAGGGAAATTTATAGCACTAAATGCCCACAAGAGAAAGCAGGAAAGATCTAAAATTGACACTCTAGCATCACAATTAAAAGCACTAGAGAAGCGAAGCAAACACATTCAAAAGCTAGCAGAAGTCAAGAAATAACTAAGATGAGGGCAGAACTGAAGGAGATAGAGACACCAAAAACCCTCCAAAAAACCAATGAATCCAGGAGTTGGTTTTTTGAAAAGATCAACAAAATAGATAGACCGCTAGCAAGACTAATAAAGAAGAAAAGAGAGATGAATCAAATAGATGCAAAAAAAAATGATAAAGGGGATATCACCACCGACCCCACAGAAATACAAACTACCATCAGAGAATACTATCAACACCTCTACACAAATAAACTAGAAAATCTAGAAGAAATGGATAATTTCCTGGACATTTACACTCTCCCAAGATTAAACCAGGAATAAGCTGAATCCCTGAATAGACCAATAGCAGACTCTGAAATTGAGGCAATCATTAATAGCCTACCAACAATAAAAAGTCCAGGACCAGACAGATTCACAGTCAAATTCTACCAGAGGTACAAGGAGGAGCTGGTACCATTCCTTCTGAAACCACTCCTATCAATAGAAAAAAAGGGAATCCTCCCTAACTTATTTTATGAGGCCAACATCATCCTGATACCAAAGCATGGCAGAGACACAACAAAAAAAGAGAATTTTAGACCAATATCCCTGATGAACATTGATGCAA
>NW_012121932.1:8712255-8722255 GCF_000951035.1 Colobus angolensis palliatus | reverse complement strand
CATAAAAAAGGATGTTGTGTCCTTTGTAGGGACATGGATGCAGCTGGAAACCATCATTCTCAGCAAACTATCGCAAGAACAGAAAACCAAACACCGCATGTTCTCACTCACAGGTGGGAACTGAACAATGAGATCACTTGGACTCAGGAAGGGAAACATCACACACCAGGGCCTATCATGGGAAGGGGTGAAGGGGTATGGGGGAGGGGGGAGGGATTGCATTGGGAGTTATACCTGATGTAAATGAAGCTGATGGGTGCTGATGAGTTGATGGGTGCAGCACACCAACATAGCACAAGTATACATATGTAACAAACCTGCACGTTGTGCACATGTACCCTAGAACTCAAAGTATAATAATGAAAAAAAAAAATAAGTAGGAAAAAAAAAAGATCAAGATCATGACCTTTGCAGGAACATGGATGGAGCTGTAGACCATTATCCTAAGCAAACTAATGAAGGGACAGAAAACCAAATACCACACGTTCTCATTCATAAGTGAGAGCTAAATAATGAGAACACATGAACACACAGAGGGGAACAACACACACTGGGGCCTATTAGAGGGTGGAGGGTAGGAGAAGGGAGAGAATCAGGAAAAATAACTAATGGACACTGGGCTTAATACCTAGGTAATGCAATAATCTGTACAACAAACCACCATGACACAAGTTTACCCATATAACAAACCTGCACATGTACCCTTGAACTTAAAAAATAAAAGTAAAAAGAAAAAAAGAAATTATATCATGAAAGTAGAGAATTTACAACTGTGACATCATGATAAATATTAGTAGGTATTAAGCTAAATGGTAAGGGCACAGAAATGTATAAGACAATGGAGTGTGTATACCCCTGGAATATACGCTTTCCAAGGGACACATGGCACGGGTAGTTTTTAGAGAATACGTTTTCTGATCTTCAACTTCCATACTTGTCCTTTTAAAAAATTATTTGCTTGGGAAATGCCTGGGGTTCAGATTTTCGGTTGATTCTCCCTTCTGCCAACTTACAAAAGACAGACATCCTGAACCTGATGCTGGTGCATTTTCCTGAGGTGTAACCCCAGCCCTAACCCATGGCTAGCAAAGACACCATTTGAAATACTGGTGTTGACAAAAGCTTCTATGCTCATGATGGATACCTTATACCAGTGAGAGGGCTTTTTGTGCTTCCTTATATTATGCATAGATTTGTAAAAGCAAAGTGTGGCACTAGAAACAAGGTACTATAAGTCTATGTTAAATGTACCACTGTTGAGGCAAAATCCTGTGATGGCAAAGCAAAGAGAATGCTGATAACACACACACACTACATATATAGCATCTGTACCTTTATATACATATCCAGGTGCAAACCCATGGAAGGTTTCATTCCCTTATCTATTTACCTTACTATTAGAATTTGGAAGTCAAATTGTCCAAGGAAAGTGAATTCACAAGTTTATTTGAATTGAAATATGAAGTTAGGCTTTCTTACAGAAAGTAAATCTGATTTGGAGACTGAATCTGATAATGAGGACTGACTTTGCCACTTGCTTCTATAGAATATGGTTTTCACAAATTAATAAAAATACATATTATGCTCAAAGGCTTTAATAAAAAAAAATTTACATTTATGATAAGATAAAATAACTTTGTTTAAAAATATTATTTGGAGGAAAAAGGTATCATTTAAATTCACATTATTTTTATTCCTCTAACACCTTATAAACATGCTAGATTAAGCAAGATCCTGTAAGGGAAAAAAAATAGGCATAAATAATTGTCATTTTCTAGGTCTTGTTAAAACTTTTTTTGAGAGAGATATACTTCCACAAAACTAAGAAAGTAAAGACTTGTAATTGAATTTCCATCTGATTACTAAAAATAATTTTTGATGCTAGATCTTCTATTTAAATTTTAGCATTTAATTCAAAAGGAGTTATTTTCCATCTAATTTAACACGTGAACAAGATGTCTCAGTGCTACATCTTTTGAAATGAAAAACAGAAGTAGAACTGATATTGAACTTTGTTTCATTCTGGCAATAAAGAGAACAAATTACAAATTTTAAAGTATCTCCTTAAAATATTTACTTCCCATGAAATTGTATGTTATTGTATAATAAAAATATACATAATAATGTAATTATATGTAGTTATGTTGTTTGATTATGCACTAATGATTTTGATGATTGGATGATGATAACTCAGTCTGGTAGAAATTGTTTCCAACATTGAACCTAATGGTCACAGAAAATTTAAAACTTTAAAAATTTTAAATGTGTATCATTGGCAAGAAGAATGATAAAGTACTCAATAAATGACTTTCAGTTCTTAAATTAGGACAAAATGTGAGGGAAGTAGAATGAAAATATAAATTCAAGAGAAAAAAAGAAACAATGTAAAACTTTCAACTTGTAAAAGGGTTATTTGTATATTTTTAAGTAGATGATGGTAGTATCAAATTGCTATGGTATATAACATTTCAATGGATATATTTAAAATAGTGATGTAATAATTTAATTTTAAATTGCCAATATTTGCAACATATAAGAAATTTCCTTAGGATTGCTCAAATTCTTATGCAAAATTTTAGAAGTCAATATAAAAATGAGAAGGAGGTATTTTTTTTTAACATTCTCTAAAAATGTCTAGGTAAATAGGCTTGAAGTCCACTAATTTCAAGACAGTCCCTTTGCTCAGAAAATAGCCAATCTAGTGTATGAGAGAGAAAACATAGCTACGAAACTCAATTGATAATAAATACACTCAGCATTCTAGGTTTAATTTCTTTATTCTGTTGGGTACTAAAAGTGTAAATCAGATAATTAAATTTGGTCAGTCCATTCAACACTTTACTCATCCTCCTCTGGGCCAGGCTGTATGCCAGATGCTGGGGATGCAAAGGTTAACATGACAAGGACATTACCCTATTAGAGCTCCTCAGTCTGGTGAGTGAGCTCCTCAGCACAGAACAAACTGATCAGGAAATGGCCTAAGAATTTAAGCTATGTGAATGGACTTGAAGGGTTGCTATAATATGGATTCTTTCTGAGCAGTGCTTTCTTTCTTATAAAGATGGTGAGATTTGTACCATGTGCCACGTTCATAGGAGCATTATTCACAATAGTCAAAAGGTAGAAACAATCTAGATGTCCATCGATGAATGATTGGATGAACAAAATGAGGTACATATATGCAAAGGAATATGGCTCAGCCTTAAGAGAAAGAAAATTCTGACACATGCTACTAAATGGATGAACCTTGGAGATATTATGCTCGGTGAAATAAGCCAGTCACAAATAAACAAAAAAATGTATGATTCCACTTATATGACGTACTTAAAGTAGTCAAATTCATGGAGACAGAAAGTTGGTAATTACCAGGGGCTGGAGGTGGTGAGAAATGGGAAGTTATTGTTTAATGGGTATAGAGTTTCAGTTCGAGAAGATTAGCTCTGGAGATGGATGGTGGTGATAGGTGCACAACATTGTAAATGTACTTAATGCCACTAAATTGTACTTAAAATGTTGTGCTCCAGCACTTTGGGAGGCTGAGGTGGGAGGATCATGAGGTCAAGAGCTCGAGACCATCCTGGCCAACACGGTGAAACCTCGTCTCTACTAAAAATACAAAAATTAGGGGGGCGTGGCGGCTCACACCTGTAGTCCCAGCTGCTCGGGAGGCCAAAGTAGGAGAATCACTTGAACCCGGGAGGCAGAGGTTACAGTGAGCTGAGATCGCGCCACTGCACTCCAGCCTGATGACAGAGCAAAACTCCGTCTCAAAAAAAAAGAAAAAACCCAAAAAACAAAAGTTATGTTATGCATACTTTACCCCAATAAAAAAATGATGGTAAAAGTAAACTGGGAGGCCAAAGTAGGAGAATCACTTGAACCCGGGAGGCAGAGGTTACAGTGAGCTGAGATCGCGCCACTGCACTCCAGCCTGATGACAGAGCAAAACTCCGTCTCAAAAAAAAAAAAAAAACCCAAAAAACAAAAGTTATGTTATGCATACTTTACCCCAATAAAAAAATGATGGTAAAAGTAAACTGAGTGGCTATTTAGTTATACATTTTTTTCAAAATATATTTACTAAAATCCTACTGTATTCAGGCAGCATGATACCGGTACACAAAGAATAAAATAGGATTCCTGCCATCCAGGATTCCTTAGTCTGGTCCTATTTATGTGTAAATCCAGAATCTATAGCCAAGGAGTGTGAATCTTTAATAGAGAAGCAAACACATAAATCAAGTCCCTGACCTAAGCCTGAGTCCATCTTCTGCAGTCTGATTATTCACTTTCAGCAAATTAACTGAAAGCACTAATAAATGCAAACTATATGGCAAAGTGTTTTTACCCATCCGTAATATTTTTTTGAAAGAAGAAATGAATCAGGCAATTGGAATTCTTCAGAATAATACCTGTAGCTTCAGCTACATGATAGAATTCAATAAGTTGTTTATAAAATAAAATGGTCAGTAATTGCACTCATATCAACTTTCCTAAAAACCATGACTAGCGTCAAGCCAAAAATAAAACATAAAAAATTAGTCCCTGTTTCACGCAGATCAAATGAGCTGGAGAGCTGCCAAATCTTGCTTTGTTTTACGCTCTGTGGAGACAACCTAAGTCCCTTAGTCCCTCATCTTTTCAACATTTGTGGGAAGTAGTTCACTCATGAGAATCATTCTCCCCACATAGATGGAGGGAAAACAGTTCTGTTCTTTGCACCAGATCGTAGCACAAATTATTTAAAATGTGGTAATAAGAAAATCCTATCCAATTCCCTTTTTAAATTAAAAAAAAAATGGTCATCAAATGTTATTACAGAAAGTGACCTCAGAGAAAATCAACCCTTCAAAATAACAAAGAGGGAAATAGAGGCCAAGGAAAAGTAAATAACATCTTTAAGGAACCAGAAATGCAGAAACACAGATGAATTTTAAAATCAGTCTTCTGGTGCCCAGTTCTGTGCTTCCACAACTTCTTCCTGTTGAATCTAAGGGATAAAAAGCGGAAAACTCATCCTAACCAGTTCCTTAAAGTCATGTAGTGTAAAGCAAGTTAGTCACTGCTGATTTCATTTGATGGTTGCTTTGGTTTAGTACATTTACTAGCAACAGCAACTCAGCCCAGAGTCAAAATGGCAATTCCTTTGAACTGCCATGTGCATGATGAGAAAAATCAAGAAAGACAATATCTAGTAAAGACCATTTCCAGTGTTTCAGAGGCCTTTTCCAGCTCAGGACTCTATCCTGTTACCAGTACATTGCCCATGTGTGGTCAGGCTTACCGGTTCTCCCAGTAAGGGTGGTCAGTCACAGAAGAGCTGATGGAATCCAAACAGTGATTCAGACATAAGGAGGAGGAGAAAGACCAGGTGGAAAAGATTGGCAACACCCCACAAATCTGCACAAGCTAGAAAAAGGAGGGAGAGAAACTAACTTCCACAACATATTGGAGACAGAGGAAAACAGGTCCAGATTTTCTACACGCCTTCCCAACCTAAATCCCACTTGCAAACTTGAGTTATAAAAACAGACTTCAAGATAATGGGGCCTTGTAGCTGGGAGAACAGGGAGGTGTAGCTTACCAAATTTAGAAATAATAAAGACTCACAGTAAGTTTTTTCTATTTTTTATTATCAATGACTTACTCTAATACTTTTTTTTTTCCTTCTCAATATTCTCCACAGTAAATCAGATCCCATGTGACCTTCCTTTCTCCTGCTGTAATTTATAGGGAGGCAGTATAACAAGAAAAATAAATGATACTGATTGAGACTCCAAAGACTCCAATAGGATCACATTTCCAGGCAATAGTTGTGAATAGCATTTATCCAACCATGTACTTTTTTTTTCAGTGGCTGATGAGTCTGTATGTCTGTGTGTGTGTGTGTGTGTGTGTGTGTGTGTGTGTGTGTAAGCATAGAACAGGCACAGATCGGGTAGAAATAGAATGTTAAAGTGAGTAATAATTTTAGTTTTCTGAAGAGAAGTCTTTTATGCTATATATAAATGAGATAAATCTCACAAAGTTTACTTAGGTCTCAGAAAGGTGAAGGGGAGAAAACATAAAAAGAGAAAGAGAAAAGGAAAGAAGGAAAGAAGGAAGGAAGGAAGGAAGGAAAGGGGAGAAAGGAGAGAAGAAAGGAGAAAGAAAGAAGGGAGGAAGAGAGAAAAAGAAAAAAGGTAAAAAGAAAGACTCATACTTAGGTGAATACTACTTGGAGAAAAACAAAGCAGAGGCCCCATGTTGGGGAGTAAACGCCTTTCCACATGTGAATGCCAATATATTATTGACTTACTCTGAGTCATAAATATGACAATTTACCTCATTTCATAGTGAGGTCAAGCTCAGCCCAAATAAGCAGCCATCCTCCTCTGCTTACTTAATGTTCCTAAATATGAGCTTTCCCCAAAGCTCTCCGCGCATATAATATAACGCCATGTGCATGTGCGGTGGGGAGGAGGGATCGGAGAGGTGACAGAAAGCAAGCTGTGAACACAAAGATACTTTTAAGCTGAATACTTGTACATGATATATAGAACAGAGGATCGTCCATCATGGTTATTGAAACTGTGACCAGCAAAGCCATAAACCTGACACAAAAGAAGAGAAAATATGACTTGTTAGGTTGAAAAAGCACCAAAGAGGGAATTATAAAAGGGAAAATTTCATGACAAATTAGTTTGTATTTTTTGTTTTCATTTCTGACACATGGAAGGAAATGCTCTATGTTTGCTTAAGGAAGTGAAAATTTCTCCACTTCATCCATTTAAAATCCTCACCCTTAGGCCTTTTGTATTGAAGCATAAAGTTTGGAGACCTTAAATAGTCATAATGTTTCCCTGAAGGATTTGGCCTCAGAAACATATTACAATTCAGAAGGGCTAAAAAGGAAAACCATTACAGCAATCTGGCGGTGTCTGCTTAAGAGTGTTCTTAAGAAGCATCAATTTATTCTCATGGCTTCTTTACCATATTTGATGAAATATTAGATACAATTGGAACAAGCGGTTCAAACAAGAAAGCCATAAACTTGGAAAGAGTGTTGTAAAACAAAAGTGTGTTAATGTGAAATAAGTTTCAGATTGGAAAAAAATGCCCTGTGGTGTGCTCAGAGAAGAGGCATACAATGGACTGAAAAGTTACAGATGTTGAGGGCCAATGTGGTCTTTTCATACACATTCCCCTTCTGGGAACTAAGATTTGGAGCTGATTAACAACAATTTCCCAGCGCTGGGGAGCAGGTAAAGCAGAGCAAATAAAAGAAGAAAGCTCAAGTTCAAGAGAAAATACTGAAAATCCCCTATTCTAATGCGCTCTGCAATTTTTACATGTGTAGGGGGAGCTGAGGGAGTGAGAGAAGACAAGATGAAGACAAAGAAATTCCTCCAAATGCAGCATATTAGTAGTTGCAATAACAACAATACACCTCACTAGTAGAATAAATCTTTCCATTAAAATTTTAATTTTTAAAGATGTTAATTCTCCCTAAATTATCTACAAAAATTTATAGAATATTGTGATTTCCATCAAAACTCAACAAAATGTTTTTAGCTTGAAAAGTAATTTGAAAATTTAGATGAAAGAATAAGTGAGCTGAAATAGCTAGGAAAATTCTGAAAAGAAAGATTCATGGGGCAAGAAGTACTTATTCTAATAGATAATAAAATTAATTATATAAAATATTTATAATTAAAACATTTTAATTCTAACACAAGAATGGAAATAAATACAAAAGCAGGACCAATTATATGTAAATTTAGTATATATAAAAGATTGGTGCAAAAAAGACAGTGTTTTCTTAAATAATGTTGAACTAATCTTTTAGTAATTTGTGAAATAAATTAAGCTACATCTCAAGTCACTCCTGATTTTGATATAAATTTTAAATGAATTAAACATTTAAGTGAAAGAAAAATGCAAATCTAAAAGTACTAGGAAAATTTGGGTGAGTACTCTTTTAATTTCTGAATGGACAGAAACCACAAAACATAATGCAATTTTGCTGCATAAAAAGAAGATGAATGCTATTGTGAAAAAAAATCAGCAAAGTCACAATGGCAAAGACAAACTGGGAAATCCATAGACTATTATATTTTACATTTATATTAGAAGACATATTTGTATGAATAAATTAATGTATTTAAGTTAATATACCTAACATACAAAGAACCTTCATAAATCAAGTAAAGGCCAACCTCCCATAGAAAAATGTGTGAAGAATATGTACAGGCAATTCACAGAAGAAATTTAAATAGCCAATATAATTAAGAAACATATTTAATCTCACTCTAACTAAATAAATGCAAATAAAATGGCAGGGAGACATTACTTTTTTTTTTTAACCAACAAAATGAACTTGTGAGGTTTTGAAATAATTAACAGATCATTGAGAATCTACCAGCTAATTCTTGAAATCACTTCTCACCACTTTTATAGCCACCAACAAGTCCAAGAACTCTCCTCCAAGCTCCTGCAACAGCCTCAGAAGTGGCAGTACCTCCCTTGTACTGCTGTAGTCAGTTCCTACGAGGTATCACTTTAAAACATAAATCACATAATTCCAGGGCCTGGAACCCAACTGCCTAGATTTGAATCCTGGTTTTGCCTCTAACTCACAGTGTGAACTTGAACAATTCATCTAATTTGTGTTTCCATTATTTCTTTTGTAAAATCAGGATGATAGCAATAGTACCCGACTTTTACATTGGGAAGATTAAGTGACTTAATACATGACACATGTGACACATGCCAAGAACAGTGTCTGACATATAAGCAAGCACTTACGAAATATTTGTGATAAGGAGGATGCTGCTGCTGCTGCCATTAACAATGGTGATGCCACCCCTCTGCACAGAATCGTCCAATGGCATCTTACCATACTCAGAATAAAATACAGAATTCTATCACAGCCTACAGTGCTCTACAAGATCTTTCCCCTGCCTATTTGGAACCTAACTTCTGTTCCTCTTTCTCTGAATTGCAGCTGTGCTACCCAGAACATCATGTACCTTCCAGACTGGTCTTTTGCCGTTTGCTTTTTGCTTGCCTGGACCACTCTTGCCCCAATTGTCACATGGCTCATTGCTTTATTCAATTGAGGTTATGGCTGAAATGTCACCTCTCCAGAAAAGACTTCCCTAACCACTCTATCTAACATAGTTCCTGCCTCTACTCCTAACCATGGTGGATGCTCTTACATAAATTAATCCTACTTTCTAGGGAACAATTTAGCTACATGTATTACAACTTAAAATGAACATTCTCTTTGGTCTAGTAATCTCACCTCTAGACAATTACACTATGGAAATAATCTGACTAGTATGTGAAGATCTATATGAAGGTTTTCCATCAAAGCATTGTTTATAGTAAAGAAAAATTAGAAACAGTCTAAAAATTCATCAGCAAATACATCAATTATCAATTTGCTATACACAAACCACACCCAAAACTTAGTGATTTTAGCAATAACCACTGATTTAGATACTGAGTATATATGGATTAGCAATTTTAGCAGGGCTCAGCTAGATGGTTCTGGTTTGAGTTGGCCTTTCTCATGTGTCTGCAGCTAGTTAAAAGCTGGGTTTATTCACACAGCAGTAAGGCAGGATTTCAAGAGAACAAAAGGAAGGATGCAAGATACTTGAGATCTA
The DNA here is from genome assembly GCF_000951035.1 of Colobus angolensis palliatus. NCBI lineage: Eukaryota > Metazoa > Chordata > Mammalia > Primates > Cercopithecidae > Colobus > Colobus angolensis. The sequence continues at coordinate 8,712,602 of NW_012121932.1, read as the reverse complement.
GGGTCAGACTTGGCATTATATCATTTCTATTTTTTTCCTTCAGGCAAAGCAAGTCACAGGGCCAGCCCAGTTTCAAAAGGTGGAGAAACAGACTCTACCTCTTCCTGGAAGAAACAGCAAAATCACATTGCAAAGGAGCATGGATATAGGAAGGAGCGGAAAATTGCAGCCATTTTGCAATTTACCAGGATAAGGGACTGGTTTAATAAATAATGGTAATGATTACATTTGACTATTTGGCAGCTATTAAAAATGGTGATGTTAGGCGGTATTTACTGATTAAGAGGACTTCCATCCTTCTTGACTTTCTTCCTGATTCCTTCCCTCCTTCCCTTCCCTCCCTCCCT
>NW_012121932.1:8709989-8712142 GCF_000951035.1 Colobus angolensis palliatus | reverse complement strand
TCCTTCCCTTCTTTCTCCGTCCTTCTTCCTTCCTCCCTGAATTCCTGACATGCTGGCATCCTTCCTGTGGTGAAGTAGATTCTAGACTCTGCTCCTTACATGTCTTCTCACAGCAGTTTATTTTAGACATTCTCCTTTGACAGCTAGAAGAAAAGCAAGAGCATTAGCAAAAACTTGCAGGCCTGTTTCAATTCTGTTTGCATCAGCACTGCCAAAGCAAGTCACATGGCCAAACTCAAAATCAAGGCGGCGGAAATAGTCTCCATCTCCTGATGGGAGAAACTGCAAAGTCACACTATAAAGGATATGGTAGGAGAAGATGAAGAACTGGGGCCATCGAGGCAATCAATTACTGCAAGAATGGAGTGTTGTTCTAATTGGAAAGAAATGGCTGAGGATGTTTCCTTGAAGCTGTATTTATTTGCACAGCAAATGCACTGGCTTTTCTTAGAATATTTACTTGTGAATTTAGGAGAGGCTACCGGGGATTATATAAGGCAAAACATTCCCAATTAGTATGGTTTGACATCCATATCTGCTCAGTGTTACTATAAAAATGAAATGAGATATATTTTAAAGTGCTCTAAAATTTGCAAAGTTATGTGTATTGACTATTCCATGCTGATTTCTAACCACCAGTTACTGTCTTCTGGACTTTCTTTCCTTCCCTTTGAGTATTCAGGCAATGCAAAGTCATTTTAGTAATAGAGTGAGCCAAACATGTTTGTGTCGATAAATCCATTGCCCCAACACACAGACAACTTTCCACAATGTCTACCAACGCCAAACATAAATTACTTTTGGGAAATTTTACAACATTAGCATGGATAATTGAAATTTAGCCAGATTACTATCATTATTCCTTCTAATACTTGCATCTTATGCCTATAAAAGGGCTTGGTGATATTTAAAAATCAGATAAGCTACATCAAACTGTTGCTCTTATTAACATGAGTCTCTTTGCCAGCAGGATTCTAAAATGAGTCATTCTTCCTTGAAATGTATCCAGTCACTGTAGCAGCTGTGAAATGTAGGAGTTGATGCTCCTTAATATTGAGGTGAAAGAGTCACTGAGCCTCACCCTTTGGAAACTACTTTGGCTACAATGCTCATGCAGAGTTCAAGGCCTTCATGATGAGGCCTAAAGCCTTTAATTAATCTGTTTGCCTCTGCAGCTCCTGTGATCCCTCAATACTCCAAACTGTCCAAACTGCACAACAACAACCTTTTATATTTACTCAGTCTCTCTCTCTCTCTCTCTCTCTCTCTCTCTCTCTCTCTCTCTCTCTCGGAGCAACAATATGCATTTTTAGATATCTTGCCCAGAGTCCAGCTGTTAAAAAATAAAACTTAACAAAACTCTCACCAGGAATATTTCTGCCTCAGAAAATGTAGAAAATTTTTACAAAGCCCTCTGAGGATGTAAATGGTCTTCCCTTTCCCCTCAAATAATTATCTATCCCTCAACTGCTTATCTTTTCTATATATTTTTATCATTCATTATTTAAATTAATTAATTTATTTTTATTATTAATTAATTTATCATTCATAAATATGTTGAAAATATTGATTAAGCATTTCTCTGTGCTATACATAGTGGTGTGCACTGGCAATGAAATCTGTATTATAGTGTAAATTAAAGCCTAGGAAGAACTTCTCGAATCCATTTCACCTATCTTATATCTTAACAAACCAACCATATCACTTTCTTCCTCACTGTACATTTGTTTCTGCTTTTGTGGACTACAATGGGTACAGGGCTCCATTCTTTTAAACCTTGTGAGAGTAACCAAGATAAACTGTCCTATGCAATGGCACAGGTGTGCTCTCTCTCATCATCTCTCTCTGGATCTGCTTGTGTTTATTGTAGCTGCCTTTTCACAAGAGAAAGAAACAGAAGAAAAAAATGATGAGAAAGAAAGAGAGAAAGAAAGAGACAAAAAGAAGGAAGGAAGGAAGAAAGGAAGGAAAGAAGGAAGGAAGGAAAGAAAGGAAGAAAGAAAGGAAGGAAGGAAGAAGAAAGGAGGAGGAGGAAGAAGAAGAAGGAGGAGGAGAAGGAGGAGGAGGAGGAAGGAAGGAAAGGAAGGGAGAAGGAAAGAAAGAAAGAAAGAAAGAAAGAAAGAAAGAAAGAAAGAAAGAAAGAAAGAAAGAAA
>NW_012121932.1:8687753-8709774 GCF_000951035.1 Colobus angolensis palliatus | reverse complement strand
AAGAAAGAAAGAAAGAAAGAAAGAAAGAAAGAAAGAAAGAAAGAAAGAAAGAAAGAAAGAAAGAAAGAAAGAAAGAAAAAGAAAAAGAAAGAAAGAAAGATTCAGATGCGGGCATTAAAAGGAAGGTGAGATAAATGAAAAAGGAGACTGCTTTGGTTTTCTGTGATTTTGGACTAGTTAGCATGTAACAAAAAGAGCCTCTCAAGTGGTATACTTTTCTGATTAGAATTCTGCCTTGTGGCTTACCACTAAATTCCAGCTGGTAACAAAGAATTGCTGATTTTCCTACTTGTCGATGTTCTTGGTAAAGATTTTACCTAGTGACATATTGTCTGGATCTAGGCCAATTTTAGGCATTGTGGTATAATTCTACCTATAAAGGCTCTAATCTCACTACTATCTCTAACAATATATAAATAATCCCCTTTCACACACCTTTTTCATATACCACCACCACCTATATGTATAATATATTTATTTTACTCTTACTATTGAATAAAAGTTTAACAGAATGTGCAATCCTCTAGGTCTCTGCCTGTACACACATGCATATATATACACACACATATATAAATCTATATATATTCACACACATCCTCATATATATACATATATGTATATATAGAAATGTGTGTACATATGTGTGCATATGACAGAAGGTAAAATAACCTCTTTGGAGGAATGTGTTCTCAATCTTGGCTATATAAGAGTTCTATAACAATCCCTATAATAATCCCTGATGAAGATAAGCCCACAATTACAAAATTACAAAGCCCATGAGGAATAACCTAAAAGCAATAATCAGTATATATATATATATATCAGTATATAATAATATATAATGATAATATAATAATATATAAAATAATAAGAGTATATAATAATATATGATCAGTATATATGTATATGTGTGTGTGTGTATACATACGTATATGTATATATGTATGTATATACATATGTATGTCTATATATGAGGTTGTGTGTACTTTTTTAAATCTTTTTTTATTTCAATTTTTTATATTACTGTGCTATCTTGGAGTAGTTTCTTCAGATCTGTCTTTCAATTTACCCATTCTCTAATCAACTATATATAATCTGCTGTTTAATCTAGCTACCATTTTCTAAAAGGCTACTTTTTAATTTCTGGAAGTTTTATTTGGTTCTTTTAAGAACCTGCCTATGCTGATAACATTTTGTTTATGTTTTTAATCCTTTCTTTTCAATGTCTTTCATCATCTAAAACATACTTATTTTGTAATCTCTAATAGATAGCTTGGTTATTTGAACATCTTTGTAGCCTAATTCTTCTATTTAAAAAAAAAAAAACTGATTCTTGCTTTTAGATTATTTCTTAAGGGTTTTGTAATTCTTCATTGTGAGCTGATCTTCATCAGAGATTATTATAGAACTCTTACGTAGCCTAGATTGAGAACACATCCTCCAAAGAGGTATTTTACCTTCTGTCAATCTAATTATATCACTAACCCAGGCCTGTTTTATGTTGATGTCTTAGTCTGGGCCACTCTGGTAGTTAAAAAAAAAATCTTTTTGAACTATAATTACACATGAACGAAAGTATTTTTTTAGGAAGACTTTTTTAATTTGTTGTTGTTGTGTGCGTGTATCTGATCCCTCATGAGTTTTAAAACCCTTAGATGTCGAAAATCAGTCTTTCCCCACAACCAAGGTGACTAGAGCAACAGCTCACATGCTCACTCTCTGTTACTTGAGTCTATTATTTATGTTTTTATTTTTCTAGAAAATTTTCTTTCCTTCCTGTAACATTGAATATACACTTAATACAATGTTTGTTATATTACATATTTAAATATATTGTCTATATTTCTAGGTGTTTCTAAAAGAGGATTTTTGTGTATCCTAATCCAAAATATGGTCATAAGCTGAAGTTCTCTACCATTTTCTTAATAGAATCAATTAAAAATACCACCCAAGCAGCCTGACATACGAATTTTAACATAAGGTACTGGCAATTGTGAATTAAGGAATGACCTTCTTATACTTAGAGGGAGCGTTTGTCTGCTAGTTTAATGTGCTAGCCAGAGGCTTAATAAATACTTACTTATGGAATTAATCAATTAAAATTTTCCATTTCTAAGCTGCTGATCTGTTGTGGCCACCCTTTATTTCTCTGTGGCAGAAGGTTTTCTTAATTAGTTTTTTTTTTTTAATTTTTAAATAAGTGAGTGAGTGACACTAAAGTACTGAGGCTGATTCCACAAACCATGCAAAAAAATTCTCTTTAGTACTTTGCCAATAGCCGTTCCTTAAATGATAGACTAACAAATCACTGACTCATGCCCTTTTGCTGTGATAAGGAGATGTAGAGATGAAAATTATCTTTTCAATTTTTCATTTAAAAAATAATCCCTACATTTATCCTGGAGATTGATTTGTTTTGAAAGAACACCATAAAATGTAGATGTAGAAATTAAGATCACTCTTCTCTCTGGTGAACTGAAGATACTGAAACAAGTCCTGTATACTTGATCCCTATCAGCTAGGACCAATATACATCAATTGATAAACAAATAAAAGAAATATTTTAAACTCCATATTGCCTTCACAGAACCTAGGCCTATAACGTATTCTCTAAGCAAACTACTGTTTAATTATTTCCTTACTCTGCATATGCTAAAAATAGGCTCCATGTTTTAGGCTGTGTGGCAAGTAGAATGACCGATGTTTCTATTTCCCAGGGCTGTGGCAACAGCCCAGTATTTAGATAGCTGCTTCCTTGCCAACAGAACACAAGAGAGTATAAATTTACTACCAAACATAGATGCCAGGGAAACAAGGAAACCCTGAGACCAATGCCCTCGTTCGTGTAGGAAATTTTATTCTCTGTGTGAGTATAAAGAGTTCAGCAAAAAAGGTCAGAGAGGAGTAAGGAGGTACGCCAATTTCAGTAGCTTGTTTAAGTACTTTGGGATTCCATTAGCCTATCTATTAAGATAATTAAGTAAAGCCTATTCATCTTAACTTCATTTCCAAGGACAAAAGGCATGACATTTTGAGTTAAGCAAGCCTGGACTGAGTTCTTGTCACAACTTACTATTTGAGCGAACCTAGGCAAATCTCTAATATTGGTTTCTCCATCATAAAATAAGGTTACTAAAAATACCAATTTCAGAGGATTGTTACTACAGGATTTGCAATATAATAATGTAAAACAATTAACACAGTGTCTGACATTAGTATGCACTCAAATGTGCGCTACAACTTTTGTATCAACAACTGTTTGAATACTTACTATGAGCAAAACTTTGTGTTAGAAAACTCTGATAGACATAAGGATCAATCAGACATATTTCCTGCCTGTCAGGAGCTTAGATTCTCACAGACAAGATAAGATGAAGTTATAAACTCCATGACAGCAAAGACTTTATGTTTCTCATTCAGCTTTCTATATCTAGCACTGAGGACAGTTTCTGGTATATAGTTGTTATCCAACAAATTATATATATATATATATATGTGTGTGTGTGTGTGTACACATTATATATATATAACTTTCTACTAGGTAAAAGTTGTAGATTATATATTATATTTATTTATATATATAGTATAGATATACTATAAAAGGTAGTAGATTATAGATAGCTAGATCGATTTTTATGTATAAATCTATCTATAATCTACTACTTTTACCTAGTAGAAAGTGCTAACGTAAGTAGGAAAAATAAAGAGAAAATACAGGTATATAAGTAACAATCAGGACCCTGTAAGAATTTATCCATAGTTTCTCATCTGTAAAATGATGATAATTACGCTTGCCCTGCTTCCCTCATATAGGTTATTGCAGAGTTCAAATGAAGAGTATGTTTACCTGAAGTCAGCAGATGGTGGAGGCAGGTAGAAAAAGGACAATGAATTAATCCATAGAAAATTAATGACATTTGCCAAGAGTCGTGTCGTGCTTACTATGTGCTAGAGACAGTTCTAAACATTTCACATGCTAGCTAATTTAATCCTTGCAACAACTCTGTGAGATAGGCCTTATTATCCTCATATTGCGGAAGGGGAAACTGAGGCACCGATAGGTTAAATAACATGTCCATGGTCATGTAGGTAGTAAGCCACATAAGTCAGATTAAGCAAAGGGATTCTTGTCTCCAAACTAGTGCAGCCAGGGGCTCAGACTCTGCTGTTATTTTGACTTATTGGAAAATACTTGTCCTTTGCAATCAAGAGCCTCTGAATCCTCAGTCTCTGTCCCTGTCTTTCTAGCAACCCTCTCCAACGCTTTCTACCACAAGCTTAATTTCATTATTTTGACTGCTTGCTAGGAGGAGGAGGAAGAGGAAGAGTGAGCTATAAATATCCCTTCCTAAGTGCCCCCCGAAGTGAAACCACCTGCGCCTGTGTGAGGTAGCAGGAGAAGCAGAGAGCCTCAACTGTGGAGAGCGGTTTGCATCCCATCATTCAACGGAGTATTTTAGAGACCTCCTGCCCGGCTGACTGCTGCAAAGGGGAATAAAGTAAACAAGCCATAATGAATGGTGTCACTACAGGGTTTTATCATCTACCTGCTTGATTATGTCAGTAAGAACTCAAAAGCAAGTTTGGGGCAGATAAAACATCCTGAGAAAGCTGAGCTTTGGGTTTACTGAGCTCCAAGCTATCAAGCACCTTTTGGGGTTATGGGGCACTCAGGCACTTATTACGGATAGCCTGTCTGCTCTCACTATATCCTTGGGTATGGAAACATTCTGTAAACTGGAAATAGAACAAATATTCCTGCGACCAATCAACAATAGAGGAAAGGCCTCAGAGGGGTCAGGCTTTCTTTTCAACTGGAAGAGCAAGTACATTTCCATTCTGCAGGTGTCTGGGTGCAGCCCTTTTATACATCCTAAAAGAAAACTTGCCAAGATTACAGAGTAAATCAGTGATTAACCTCCGTCCACAGAGGTCTTTAATCCGCAGTTTCATAAGGCCGGTACCGTGATGAACCAGCCAACTCTTCTGAGGATTCACTCGCTCTGGACAGACCATTCTGGAGGTCAGCTCTAGGGCAGAACTGAGTTAGCAAAAGTTAGCCTTGCTTGCTTTTGCCAAAGAGCAAGGTTTCTCTTGAAACACCCACACATGGTTTCAGGTGTGCCACACACACACACACACAGACAACCACAAGGAATTTTTATTTTCTTCAATCCCAATCCAGAGTGAGAAACAGCTGCCAAATAAGTCCCTCTGACAGCACCTCCTACACGACGAGACGCCAGAGCTGCAAAGTGTACTCGGTAGGCGTTTTAATTGTGAATCCAGATGCTCTACCCCTTCAGTCCTGGGCTCTGACCTTTTACTTGCAAGTCAATTTGTCAGTCTGCTCCGTGCGTCTGAAGAAATCATCAAAGCCGCCCTGCCGAGGGGCTCCCCATAGGCTTCCCGTATGTGGCTGCAACGATGCTACACTACACTAGGGGAAGAATGTAGGGGCACAGGGAGACCCCGCAGCTCCCCTGCCCTCAGCGCTGCTTGGACGCATTCTCTCAGGGGAGACTGCTCCACGCAGGGATGGACATTGAGTATCTTTGAGGAGGCAAAAAGCCATCCTGAACCATTGCTTCTAGCCCCTTCCCCCACCAACCTGCGCAGCAAAAGCCCCGTGGACAGGTAGGAGAGAGAGGCTACCAAGAGGCCCCATAAGCCCTCGCAAGCCTCGAAGAGGCCCCATAAACCCTCGCAAGCCTTGTTTGGGGAGTTTCCGTTTACTACCAGCACAAAGTTCAAGTCTGGAAATAAATGCTCTTCTGCGCAGAAGGCAAGGAAGATGGGTATCATCAGAGATACTGTTAATGTGAGAACAACTAGAGAGGCACAAGGAGCTGACTGAAGGCAACTCCCTCACCTTAACTTAGGGGACTCTCAGAGACCTACTTTTCTAGTTGCTTGAAAGACATCTAGAACAGACCAGTCCCAATAGCGCCCCTCTCTATTCCCAAGTTGCATTAGTCAGGGTTCTCTGGAAGGACAGGACTAATAGGATAGATGTATATATGAAAGAGAGTTTATTAAGGGGTATGGACTCACACCATCACAAGGTGAACTCCCACGACAGGCCGTCTGCAGACATGAGCAAGGAAACCAGTCTGAGTCCCAAAACCTCAAAAGTAGGAAAGCCAACAGTACAGCCTTCGGTCTGTGGCCGAAGGCCTGAGAGCCCCTGGCAAATCATTGGTGTAAATCTAAGAGTCCAAAAGCTGAAGAACTTAGACTCCAGTGTTCCAGGGCAGGAAGCATCCAGCATGGGAAAAAGATGAAGGCCAGAAGACAGGGCCAGTCTAGTCTTGACACATTCTTCCTTCCGCCTGCTTTTATTCTAGCCTTACTGGCAGCTGATTAGATTGTACCACCCAGATTGAGGGTGGGTCTGTCTCTCCCAATTTACGACTCAGGTGTTAATCTCTTTTGGCAACACCCTCACAGACACACCCAGGAACAATACTTTGCATCCTTTAATCCAATCGAATTAACACTCAATATTAACCATCACAGGGACTTAGAACTCTTTCTAGTTCCTGTCTACCAAGAGCAGCAGCCTCAGCTTTATAACTTTTTTTCCTATGCCACCTACAACTACCTCTCGCCCACTGCCACACGTATACACTACACATATACATGTAAATCCCCATCATCACCACAACCAGATTATAACTTCCAGGTTCTCTTCCCAGTCTCATTGAACGCTAAGGGACTGGTCAATCTCAGAAGTTTGTTGTGAAGCGTATTCACGGGAAAAGCATCCTGTGGGAGTCAAACAACCAGGATCATAGCCAGATCTGTCCCTGGCCAGCTATGTTAGTTAGGGTATATCCCTTGACATTCAGAGTCACTGAGGCTTTAGCAAAATGTAGTGGAATACATTTGTTTTGCTTTGCTTTGTTTAAGTTAGAGAATAGTCACTTGAACAATGCTAATATAGGGCAACTAAGCACCCATTACCCTGGAATCAATATTTGATAGAACCTTTTGTTGTTTGTATGTTGCTCATTTGCTATACATAATGGTGGACAGAGGGAAGGTAGAGAAGGTGGATCATTTTGCATTCAATGCCTGGGAATTTCTGAGAAGAAAGGGATAAGAAACCTACAACTTGGAAGCCGGGCACAGTGGCTCATGCCTGTAATCCCAGCACTTTGGGAGGCCGAGGCAGGTGGATCACCTGAGGTTGGGAGTTCGAGACCAGCCTGACCAACATGGAGAAACCCCACCTCTATTAAAAATACAAAATTAGCTGAGTGTGGTGGCGCATGGTGGCACATGCCTGTAATCCCAGCTACTTGGGAGGCTGAAGCAGGAGAATCACTTGAACTCAGGAGGCGGAGGTTGCGGTGAGCCAAGATCACACCACTGCACTCCAACCTGGACAACAAGAGTGAAACTTCATCTCAAAAAGAAAAAAAAAAAGAAAAAAGAAAGAACGAAAAGGAAAAAAGAAAAGAAACCTACAACTTGAACGAGGCTTTGTAGCTTGTGAGATGATTTGGGGTGGGTAAGGATGATCCTGATGAAACTCCAGTAACAAAGAGCTGTAGTTACTAAAAATAAAATTTCCTATAGAAAAAGGAGAGGCTAATTATCCAGGCTCAGAATAGTATCTAAGGCAGTGTGGCCCATAGATTAAATGTATTAAAACCATGGAGGAGGGGTGGAGAAAAATACTTAAAAAGAACATTCCTCTGTACAGCCATTATGGAAAACAGTATAGAAGTTCTTCCAAAAAATTAAAAATAGAAATGCCAAATAATCCAGCAATTCCACTTTCTTTTGGGTATATATTCCAAAGAAAATGAAATCAGTACATGAAAGAGATATCTGCATCCCTATGCTCATAGCATTATTCACAATAGCCAAGATATGGAATCAACCTAAGTGTTCAAAACTGGATAAATGGATCAAGAAAAGGTGATATATATACACAATGGAGCACTATTCAGCCTTGAAAATAGAAATCCATCGTTTCTGACAACATGAATGAACCTGGAGACATTATGTTAAATGAAATAAGCCAAACAGAAAAATACCATATGATCTCACTTACATGTGGAGTTTAAGAAAGTCAAACTGATAGGACAGATAGTAGAATGGTGGTTACCAGAGACTAGGGGGAGGAAAGATTGGGAACATGTTGGTCAAAGGATACAAAATTTCAGTTAGACAGAAGGAATAAGTTCAAAAGATCTATTACACAACATGCTGACTATAGTTAAAAACAATAGGTTGCACACTTGAAAATTGCTTAGAGAGTAGATTTTGTTTTCTTACCACAAAAAAATTATACGTATGTGACTAATACATATATTAATACTTGATTAGCTATTTCACAATGTATACATATATCAAAACATCATCTTGTACAACATAAACATATGCAATTTTTACCTGTCAATTATAAAAAAGAAAATTTCTTTCTTTTTGGCTATAACAAAGTAAGTGGTCCTTATAAACAACCATAAGACTGGAAAAATGTTTGGGGGAATAGTTATCAGGCATTGGATGAGCAGTGAAACACTGATTCCTAGGGGAAAAAGGAAGTGCATGTGGCAAGCCACACAACTGTGCCAGGGACAAGTTCACAATCATAATGCATTGAGCTGGAATCCAAGTAGAGTAGAATAGTCCCACTGAGTTAACTAAGCAGATACTAGAGTCCAGGATAATAAAGCCACAGGAATCTAAAGAACAGGTCATCAGAAAAAGGTGAACTGTTCAAGTGCCCAAGTGAGGGAAATTGTGAGTCCTTGGTTGATGGCCAGGCTAAACATGCATGAGGAAAGACTAGCTGAGGCCATCAAGAGAGTGCCGCTAAGGTTTTGAGAGTGAAACAGAGATAAATGAGCAGTACTTGGGAATGTTGGAGTGGGACTCTCTACAGCCAGAGTGGAGAAGCTCTATTAACAATTCATTAATATCAGGAAACTGTCTGAGATGACAGTGAGGCCAAGCCTCTAAAGTTAGAATCACACTTTAGAGAATTTCTATTCTATACCTGCCCTAAAGATCCTTAAAACTAAGCCCAGACAAAACCCTTAAAGGAAATAGAATTAGAGATTGCTTTCCCTCACTGCCAAGTTAAAGGATCTTGGGAAATGCTCTGAGCTTTCTATAAACCTGCCATCATAATAAAACATAAAACCAAGCCTATATGAGTGTAATGTAAACTACTAGCCATTGAACTTCCTTTAAAACAAAACTCAGCACTCTTCAGGTAGCATTTACTAAGTTGAGCACACAATAGAAATATTGAGCTTTCGAAGAAGAAAAAGTGTGACCCACAAGCAAGAACAAAAACAAGCAATGGATATTCACCCCAGGAGAGCCCAGGTGTTGGATATGTTAGACAAAGACTTCAAATAGCTATCAATATTTTCAAGGAAATAAAGGAACATGTTCAAAGTATTAAAGGAGCTATGGCATTAATGAGTGAATATACAGGGGATGTCAACAAAGAACTGAAACTACAAAATAATCAAATAAAAATGAATACACTGGAATAATAATTTAAATTAAATTCAATGGATAATGGAAATGGCAGGAAAATAGTAGACTTAGAAATGACAGGCTATCAGAAAAATAACAATTGAAGAAAATTAAATAGAGGATCAGGTACTTATGGAACAGTTAAAACTATCTCATATTCATGTATTTGGAGCCTCAGAAGGGGAAGGAAAAATTTACAACTTCCCAGATTTTTTTTCAAAAATGTCAATTTACAGATCAAAAAGCCCAGTAAATCCCAAGCAGACAAAACACAAAGAAAACAGCATCAAGATGCTGAAAACCAAGGAGGTAGAGAAAAATCCTGAAAGCAGGCAAAAGAAAGATGCTTTATATACAGAGGAACAGCGATACAAATGACAGCTGATTTCTTATCAGAAACAATGTCAGAGAAAAGATAGTGGAATGTCATCTTTGAAATAACAGAAGGAAAAAAGATCTCACTATCAACACCGAATTCCATAATCAATTAAAATAGAGTGAATTAATGACATCCTCAAATAAGCAAAAGTTCAGAGAATTTATTGTAAGAAGTCCCAAAGGATTTTCTTCAGAGAGAAGATAAAGGTTAGCAGATAGCAATTAGAATCCATAAGAAGAAAAAAAGAATAGCAGAAATAATAACTATGTAGGTAACTATAAAATATTATATTTAGTTCCCTAGTACAATTTCCTTAAAAGAAACTGACAATTTAAAGCCAAACTAATAGCATTATGAGGTGAATTTTATAATATTTATAGAAGTAAGTGATGTGGCTAAAATTCAAAAGGCTGACAACACCAAATGTTCTGGAGCATGTGGAGAACCAGGACTCTACTACATCGATGATGGAAGCATAGTATAACCTCTTTGAAAAACTGCTTGATAATTTCTTACAGGTTAAAGTTATATTTACCCTAGCACCCATAAATTGCAGTTCTAAGTATTTACCAAAGAGAAGTAAAAACATACCTCCAAGAAAGCCATGAGAACAATGGTCACAGAAGCTTTATTAATAATGGCAAAAATAAACAAAACAAACAGAATAATCCAAATAACTATCATCAGTGTGATGGAGGAATAACTTGTGGTAGAGTCATAGAATATTATATTATTCAGTAATAAAATGAATAACTACTGGTTTATACAACAACATAAACAACTGTCAAAAACATTTTGTGAGTGGAAGAAGCCAGCCATATGAGAGTAGATATATGATTCTATTTAAATGAAATTCTAGAACAAATATAACTAATTTGTTATGACACAAATCAGAATGGCAGTTGCTTAGGAGCGGGAATTGACTGGCAAGGGAAATTGAAACATTTCTGGAGTAATGAAAATATATGTTATTTTAAGAGAGGTTGACTCCATGGGATGTATGCATTTGACAGATTTACCTGAAAGTGTGCTTAATAATCTGTAGTTTTATTGCATGCAAATTTTAACCAAATTTTTAAAAGCTATACTTGCCTTGAGAAAAAGTAAGTCAGATAATATTATCCTTTGGTTCCAAATCCTCAAATGTCTTTCCATCTCAAAGCCAAAGCCTCACTTCTTACAATAGTCTCAAGGCCCTACACATTCTGCTTCCCCACTGAACCTCATCTTCTCACTGTTGTTCACTCTGCAGTTACAATGGCTTTTGCTTAGTTTCTTGAATATCCAAGCATGTTTCTAGCACTCCCCCAAAGCCTTTACCCTGCTCTGTTTCTCTTGATAATATTTATCACCTTTGGGCATAGATTAATTATCTGTTTATAATTAATATTTCACAAAAGGTATTTTATTTTTTTCATATATAAATCTCCAGAGACTAGGGTAATGCCTGGTGCAGAATAGCTGCTCAACAAATTTAAAAAATTTCTGGTGATGAAAATGTATTTTATCTTAACAGAGGTGTTGATTACATGGGATGTATTCATTTGTTGAATGAAAAATTTACATGAATTTTCCATTTTCCATTAAAAAGATTTTGTGTTTTCTTTACTCTCAATGGGCCCTTTTAGTTCTAGAGGTCTAACGTAAATTGTATTACTGAGTGAATTTCTGTCTATATAAAACTAGGTGTCTATGGCTTAGGCTCCCAAATTCCCTGTGTTTTTACTGGGGAAAGTTTAAATGTGTTAGGGTAAGGAACACCAAAGAGATAAAATATTTAATGTCCCAAGAGGTTATATGGGAAGAAGAGGGTTGGAATATATTGGCATTAATTGACAACTTTAGGAAGTAAACTTTGCATCATAAAAGTGGAAGGCAAGTTAGCATATCTTTAACTGGATGGAAAAAGAATTCACCTTGAATCAAGGTAGTCAGAGTGCATCTAATCAGTCCCCAAACAATAGATGAGATTACTTCAAGTACAATTCTGCTGGCTTCATAGCGATGATTTCTTCATATTGTCTCCTAAACGTGTCTTAAGAAAAAGAAAATGCCATGTTCTCAGAGAGGCAGGCCCTTTTATACTGAAAGAAAGAGGGAGGATAGACAGTCACTACATGGAAAGTCAGGTACTCAAGCCTGGTGAAAAAGGGAGTGTTTACCAAGGCAATAACCAACCCCAAAGTGACCATGATATCTTCCAATTTCGTGAGAAAAAGGCTGCATTTAGACTCTCCAAGTGGAATAAAGGGCATCTTGAGCCTTTGCATCATTGCACAAATTATGAGAATTGACTCTGGCCATGGTAACCAGGAAAAGTATTTATGGGAGGAATATTGGATGGCTCTCAAATCAACATGAAAACTGAAGACGCCAATTCATAAAGTGGATAGGAATCGAGGAAGGTCAGGCAATCCAAAGCAGTTGAGATTGCAGCACTGAAACAGTCTGGTTAAAATGTTACCAGCTCTGGGCCGGGCACCGTGGTTCACGCCTGTAATCCCAGCACTTTGGGAGGCCGAGGTGGGCGGATCACCAGGTCAGGAGATTGAGATCATCCTGGTTAACATGGCGAAATCCCGTCTCTACTAAAAATACAAGAAATCAGCTGGGTGTGGTGGCGGGCGCCTGTAGTCCCAGCTACTTGAGAGGCTGAGGCAGGAGAATGGCATGAACCGGGGAGGCGGAGCTTGCAGTGAGGCAGGATCATGCACTCCAGCCTGAACGACAAGATCAGGCACTCCAGCCTGGGCGACAGAGAGAGACTCCATCTTGGGGAAAAAAAAAATGTCACCAGCTCTGGACACGTGTTTTTGCTTTCCCTGCCACCACAGCCACTCTGGATGCTGGTGAACCCCACTTCAGGACTCTCAGCAGTGCTGCCTTTACTATCATAAACAGCTCTTCACCTGACCCTCGGGCTTTACATCACTCTCTCAAGTTGCAAAGTCCTGGGTGAGATCCGAAATATGACTGACCAAGGGTGGGCCGTGTGAACATACTGAGGTCAGGAGGAAGGAAAAGGAAATACCTGCTTTTGTTATCTTCCTAGTGGAAAACAGGGTCCTGCTAACTCACCTGTTTGGGGATTCTTCCCAAATAAGAACATTCAGATTCTAAAGATAGTCAGGCCTATTATAATCTATCCCTTTGACTGCTTTACATCCTCATAAATACTTTCTCCTAAACTTACACTTCCAAAAATATTTCTACACTGTATAGGTAGCCTGTCTCATGCAACCCAAAACACCTTCACTCTTTCCTCAAACAGAGAAAATATGAAGTCCTTTTTTACTCTATTGAGTTTCAGCCCAAATTCTCTAGCCATTGCCCATTCTTTCTGATACAATCTATCTTTAATTTCTAAAACTGAAAACTCAGTAGTAAGTATAGCCACCACTAACACGTTCTATATACAATAGGCATTTCTGCAGTTAGACGCATGACCATAGCTAGTATTTTCAGCTTTTCTCTTATGCCACTCCATGTTCTCTCTGCCTGAACTAGTTAGCACACAGTAGGGCAACCTAACCTAAATATTCAGCCTTTAGAAATCTGAGCACTTGTTGCTCCTGCTTGTATAAACTTGCAATAGTCTTTTGTTCACATTTACCACTCAAAATAATAGTACAAGAGGTATGCCATGGTCCTTCCTTTCCTTCTTTTTAGTAGTCAGGATCAGTCAACCCAACAAAAATCCAACTTCCTCCTTCTATTATTTTCCAGCAGCCAGAGAACCTTTGAATGTCCAAGTGGTTATTCCAGCGTTCAGTTTTATAGAAGTATTATAATTTCACTCAGTGGAAGCAATTCTCTCTTTGGACACTAAAATAACTAAAAGAGCCCTGGGACAGAATGCAAATTTTTTTTTTTTTTTTTTTTTTTTGAGACAGAGTCTCACTCTTGTTGCCCAGGCTGGAGTACAGTGGCACGATCTCAGCTAACTGCAACCTCCACCTCCCGGGTTCAAGCAATTCTCCTGCCTCAGCCTCCTGAATAGCTGGGATTACAGGTGCCTGCAACCACGCCCAGCTAATTTTTGTATTTTTGGCAGAGACGGGGTTTCACCATGTTGGCCAGGCTGGTCTTGAACTCCAGGTCTCAGGTGATCCTCCCACCTCACCCTCTCAAATGGCTGGGATTACAGACGTGAGCCACCGCACCCGGCCCAGGATGCAAAATTTTAATAGTGGATAATTAGATCTAATTTTGACTGGTGGCCTTATATTTCTTCCCCAAGGCTTCTCGATCTGTATATCCCAGAATAGGAAGAAAGAGTGCCATTTATTCACAGTTAAATCAAAGTAAATGCTTTATCCTAAAGAACAGCATCCAAATGTGCAAGATGTTATGTACCAGTTGACAGCCAGCTGATACCATATCTAAGACTTCAATAGACCATTCTGCTTTTCTATAAGGTCATTTGCTTCTGGATAGTAGGACCCATGGCTAGATCAGTAAATTCTATGGCAATTAGCCCATTGTCTTATTTCTTTCTCAGTAAAGTAAGTTCCTTACTCATAAAGGATCTACTTACACCTTTTAATTTTATTATGGGTCAGCTTATTTAATTTATTTCAAAAGTTTATTTGAATGGCATTACCCTTATATTATGAGTCACTTTCAATTTTATTTCAAGAATTTGGAAAATAAATGCCAAGAAAATAATATGGTTATAAAACATAATAATGTAGAATGGGAATTCCATTGTGATGTTTATGAATTTGAGCTGTTAAACATGAGGAAAGTGTTAGTAGAAGCGTAGTAGAGCAGTGATGGTAAACTTACATATAGAATAGGTGTCTGTTTCAGTGAGGGTAATTTCTGCCCCTACCACAATGAAAGGGTTCAATATAATCAGCTTCTACTAGGTAGTTGACTGGTACTCTTTGATATGGTGTCATCCTGGTTCTCAGACCTGACTGCTACTCCTGATCAATGGGGAATTCAGCTGAGTCACTAGGTAGGTCACCTGATGAGAGGAAGTCCTTGTCATTAGGCTCCTGCACAGCCTTCATCCCTGCCACCATGGCTGCTCTGCAGTCCATTGGTCTAGCACCAGGGAAAGATTCTGATGGACATCTCTAAGAACAAAAACAAAAAGTCATTTTTTCTTCTTAATTATTTAAAGTTTTCCCCACAGTGGGAACCTTTGGGAGATCATGCAGATGAAGCACAAATATTCTCATACACTGGTTTCATTCTTCCCTTATCTTCCCCATCACCAATTCTCCAATATTATTCCTTCCAAGCCTCTGACTGTCTGGCCAAACCATCAGCCACTGTCCAGGAATTGGATCTAGATCATTGCCTTAGGCAATCTCTCCTGGATGATTAGATGTACCACTAAACATCTGTTCCCAGGAGAACTTAATATCCTCAATTGTGCTTTGGGACCACCCTTGAGTGGAGTTAATGCACTACAGCAAATTACAACCAAAAAAATTGACGGGCTCATTGCCATGTGCTACAGAGGAGAATTTGCCTAGCCACAGGGAGAACACTGAATCTCTCCAGGACCCTGTGGGGAGTGGGATTAGGATGGGTTCAGGTGGGGCATAGGCCTGGGATTCCTACAACTGCATTTGAAGGAAGCCTGGACTGACTACCAGTGTTGTGGCTCATATTCCCTTTGGTTCTGTCCTGTGTTCCGCTGTCACTGGAAAACCCAAGCAAGCTGCCAACACACTTGGGAGGTGTACCCACCACTCCTCATCCCAGGTCTACCCTCCAATACAAACAGAGGTTGTCAAAATACATCCTGCCTCTGTGGTGGGCAAAAATCTGGAGAAATTCAGAGGAATATAATGCTTTGGAAATGGCTTTATTTCTGAGAACTTTAATTACCAAAACTTCCCCAATAACCACATTTTCTTGGAGTTCAAGATCAGAGATAGACTACCTTGGTGGCCTTTTAACCTGAATTAACCCACTAGCTTAGTTGGTGCCCCCACCTCGTTTAACTCTGTGATGTAGCTTATAAAACGATGTGGCCTCTAGTCTGTCAAATTCTGCACATTCCACAGTTCTTGCGCAGGCCACTTCCTTCCCTATGGAGTCACTGCCTGACTTTTCCAAAGCTGATATTAATATCACAGACCATTATAATATAGTTATTTTCATGGAAGGCAGGGAGGAAGTCACGTGGCATTAATTGGTCCCATGGGGTCCTGAAAGTCTCCATTTAGCATGTTGTTTTTACTCATATAAGCAGGAATGAAGTGGAAACAGTGAGGAAGTCACTGTGATTGTATTAAATGAGTATTTTTTTCTAGAACTTGTTTGCTTAATGAGTCATTATTTCTTTTTTAATTGTATGAACACAGGTAGTTGCTAGGTCAAAGGCACACGTGCATCTTCTTAAATGCACACACACAAAGACACACACAAACACATATCTCTAGGCCACTGTCAGTTTGCCTTATTTTAACCTCTGTTGTGATGTCAACTTATTGAAGGGCTGGGGCACAGAGAAGCTAACCAAGGTTCTGTGAGTTTTTGCAGTTTGGGAAAAAGGTATCAAAAGCTCCTGATTATAAAAAGATATAGATGCCATCCTCTTTAAATTACTAAACCAAGTTAATTCTGTATCAAAATGTTGATATCACCACAATTCACTATTTTGTGTTCACTTCATAAATTTTACTTTTCAAAAGCTCATCACATACATCATTTTTGACCTTGTAATGGGCCTTTGAGGTAGGTTGGGTCAGAATTAGTATTCTATTTCTCAAACTAAGAATTGATGTCAGAGAGGTGGATTTACTTTTTAATGATTGTGTAACTAATAAGTGGTGGTCTGAAAAACCCAAGGGGATCCAAGAAATAAGTTGTGACTCCAAAGAGACCTTGCCATGGTGTAAAGGTCTTCATAAGTTGGATAGGTGGATGTAGCAAATCTTAGTGAGCCTGGGCTGCTAGAAAGTTCTGCAAACCCTCTTGCCTCCCCAGGTAACTGCATGCACTAACTTTGTGTTCTTAGGAATGTCTCCACCAACTGTAGTGATGAAATTCTATTTTCCCCATCAACAATTCACATGAAAATGGACATGAAAGCAGGCTGATGATGAGAAGCCTTCTTGAAACATTTTCCATTTGAAGATGCTGATATTAGGATAATTCTTAGGTTTCTTTGGCATAAAAAATAATTCTTTTGACAAAAATGTGCCAGAAAAACATCTACTAAATATTATCCAGAGTGGTAGTGGTCATGGATAGTGAATACTACTTCTCCTAAATATTCTGAAATAAGAAAAATAAGATTCTGATAAGGAAAAATATATATAACTTTTCCCAATCAGGGAGAACTTCAGTGTGGTTCACCCTGAAGGCTGGATATTAACGTAAACAAACTTTCATAATATTTTATACACTAGCAAAATTTCATTCTCATGGTCAATAGGTCAATCGGGCAGGTAATAAACAAGTGTATGTTGGCTCAATTTACTTAAATCAAGTAAGTAAATTAAGCATTGACTTAATTTAGATCAAGACACTAAAATACATTTTGTTTTGTTTTTAGACAGTCTTGCTCCATCACCCAGGCTGGAGTGCAATAGCATGATCTTGACTCACTACAATCTCCACCTCCCAAGCTCAAACAACTCTCCTGCTGACTCAGCCTCCCAAGTAGCTGGGATTACAGGTGCCCACCACCACGCCCAGCTAATTTATATATATATTTTTTTTTTTTTAATTAGAGCTGGGGCTTCGCCATGTTGGCCAGGCTGGTCTCAAACTCCTGACTTCAGGGGATCCACCCACCTCGGCCTCCCAAAGTGTCAGGATTACAGGCATGAGCTGCCACACCCAGCCTAAAATACTATTTAATTCACAAACAATCCATTCACTTTAGAATAAACAAATAAATGAAAATAGCTCCATAACCACAGATGTGACAGCTCCTCCTGGGACACTGTCACCCAATCTTTACTCAAATGAATGCATGCATTCCTACCAGAATACAGAGTGTGGGGACGCATGGTGCCATTCACATTAGTGCCATTCTCAGAAGCATAACTAGGTGGGTGGCTCCTACAGATGACGTTTATCTGCCTTTATCTTCACAGAGGAGAGCAATCACCTCATTGAGCTTTAGAGCTTACAGAGGCTAAAAACCACTCTACAAAGGAAATCCAGAATTTCCAGTGGTACTACAGGAGATGAAGCTGTACATAGGCGACTGAGGACTGAAGGACAACTTACTCAAGATTCAGGAATGACTACCCAGCTTGTGAGCAGACTAAGGCCTTTGATTCTTCTGCTTCTTCTCCTTTCTTCTTGATCCTTTAATTGCTCATAAAAATTCTATGAGGTCAGCAGAGCAAGGTGCAAAGAATGTGTTCAAATAGTCTATTTGGTTTATTTTTAGTCAATCAAGTTAAAGTGTTTTAAGAGAAGATCAAATCTATTGGCTAACTAGAGGACTGGAGGTCGTGTGTGGATTTTGATTGCCCATATCCTGCGTGAATGAGACTCTTCTGTGAATGAGACTCACAGAAGCAGAGAATGAGGAACTATGAGAGAAGGAATAGAATTATTTTTCAACTTTTCACATCTGACAGATGCAGAAACCGATGCCCAGAGAGCATAACAGATTTGGTCAATGTCACAGAACTTGTTTAAAGTAGGATAAAGAAGCACAAAGTCATTTAATATTTGATAACTAGCATCAAGTATGTTATACTGAATATATATGTATATAAAATAATAAAAAGTTTCATCTTTGGCTCAGTTTTTAAATAACAGTTGTTTTCCATTACAGATCTGCAAAGACAATTTTATAAGTTATCTGTTAATAATATTTTATTTCAAAGCAAACTATCCATCAGGCAAACATAAAGTATGCTAGGAGGTGGCACGCCTTTTGTTTCACAGAAGGGAACAGAGTGAGATGTATCTGATGACTGAAGCATAGCAGTTCCTTTGAGCCATTAGCCAACCTGCTACTGTTCCCGCAGAGAGATCTTAAAGGACTGCACAAAGTGAACACAACTCTTCCTCCTGGGAGGTAGAAAGTGGAGGGAGCAGGCAGGGAAATAAGAAAAATGAACCTTTCCATCCCCTCATTTGCTTGTCACTGTACACACTCTCGTAAGACATAAGACATACTCTTATGTCTGGAAGGTGTGATTTTAAATTTTACACAACCTGAAAGAAGGAAAGGTTCTCTGTCGACACTGGAGAGGTAATAGGGCTTGGCATGGGGAGAGATGAAATTCGAGTTACACTTGGGACAACTTTAATTTCTATTTATAATAAAACTCTGTTACAAGGCTGTACCACAGACAGTCAGTAGAAGACTCAACTCAAGAGCAGAGAGGCCTCTGGAGAAACATAGTAGACATGGAAAATGACTTTTGCATGGGAGAGAGAATACAGAGAAGAGGAAAAAATAAAGCCTTCAGCAGTAAACTATGTCCTCCTCAACCCTCAGAAAAATCAAGAAAAGGATATTAACAGCACTGTAGATTGAAGAAAAGCCAAATAAACCCTCCACAATAATAGTTTGTCTTACAGATTTGCAAAAAGTAATCACTGGAGAAAATGACAGGGCCAGCATAATTCCAGAGGAAAGTGAAATAAGAAAGACACCTTTCATTTTCTCTATGGGGACAGAAAATAGGTGGTGGCAATATAGGGTTTTCTCAGAAATCTTATTGGCCACATTTACTCCTCTCATTAAATGTTGATATGTATGACACATAATATGTTCTGTTAATTAAGCCTCTTAACATAGCTTTGTGGACTTCAGAAGGTTGTAGGACTCAAGGGAAGAAGATTCTACAACTCAGCAAACTTCCAAGAAAGCAATTACCTAGAAGAGTTTATCCAAGTGTGCACGGCTGACAAAGCTGCCTCACCATTTCAGAGCAGGTGAGAAACTTCTGATTGGTGTTCTATTGTTTCTGTTTTCCCTTTCTTCTCCTTGCCTCATGTTGCTTTTTGGTAAATTGTGAAGGTAGAGGGAAAGTCAGTAAGTGTGGAGGGACATTAAAGAGGTGTGAAGATACCGGGAAAGGAGTCAGGAGACAAGAAGGCAGTTTGCTCTTGTGAGATAAAGCCTCTGGGACTGACGAGCTCATAGCCTCATGGGAAGCTGCTCTCAGTTTATCACATCCAGGAAAAGTGCTCATAAGAAAGAACAAGTAACGGTTCCAGTTTCCTTCGGTCTTAATATAGAAAGACCCTAAAGGTCCAAAACAATTTTAGAAAGAGAGCCACAGGGTGGGGGGGGAAAAGTATTGTGCACCTCTGAGGAAATGAGGGGGAAGACTAACAATATTGTTTTAACATGGCTGCGACAATCTTTGTGGGCTCTAAGCACTGATCCACTGCATCCTTCTGACCTTGAGACATTTATTGTTAAATTTTCTAAAGAAAAAAAAAATCTGCTTTGGAAATAACTCCTGGGGTTATTCTATTCCACAACAAACTATTTAAGGCTAAGCTATTAGTACTTTGATGCATTTGTGTCATTTAGAGAGATGAATAGACAAAATCACAAGTCTCGTTTCCCTTCTCACTGATTCATTATATAATTAAAGTGATCAAAGAAAGACAATCTGTCTTGACTTTATAGAAAATTTATTTTGCAAATACTCTAACAAATATAATTTTGGAAAAATCATCTGAAATCAATAAAAAAAACTCCAAATATAGTTTTCCTTCCATTCAGTCATTTTCCTTTTCATTATAGGATTTTGAGGATGACCTAAATCTTATGTAAAATTGGGTATGTTGTTATATATGTACAAAATGTTTATCAGGTCTCAAACCCAATAGGCCCCAGCATTAGTAATATTATTTCTCCTTCTCCTTCTCCTTCTTCTTCTCCTTTATACTTTAAGTTTTGGGATACATGTGCAGAATGTACAGGTTTGTTACATAGGTATACATGTGTCACAGTGATTTGCTGCAGCTGTCAACTCATCATCCACATTAGGTATTTCTCCTAATGTTATCCCTCTGCTTGCCCCCCGTGTGTGATGTTCCCCTCCCTGTACCCATATGTTCTCATTGTTCATCTCCCACTTATGAGTGAGAACATGCCATGTTTGGTTTCCTGTTCCTGTGTTAGTTTGCTGAGAATGATGGTTTCCAGCTTACTCCATATCCCTGCAAAGGACATGAACTCATTCTTTTTTATGGTGTCTATGTGCCACGTTTTCTTTATCCAGTCTATTATTGATGGGCATTTGGGTTGGTTCCCAGTCTTTGCTATTGTGAATAGTGCTGCAATAAACATACATGTGCATGTGTCTTTATAGTAGAATGATTTATAATCATTTGGGTATATGCCCAGTAATGCGATTGTTGGGTCAAATGCTATTTCTAGTTCTAGATCCTTGAGGAATCACCACACTGTCTTCCACAATGGTCGAACTAATTTACACTCCTACCAACAATGTAAAAGTGTTCCTATTTCTCCACATCCTCTCCAGCATCTGTTGTTTCCTGGCTTTTTAATGATCGCCATTCTAACTGGTGTGAGATGGTATCTCATTGTGTTTTTGATTTGCATTTCTCTAATTACCTGTGATGATGAACTTTTTTTCACATGTCTGTTGGTCACATAAATGTCTTCTTTTAAAAAGTGTCTGTTCATATATTTTGCCCACTTTTTGATGGGGTTGTTTGTGTTTTTCTTGTAAATTTGTTTAAGTTCCTCACAGATTCAGCATATTAGTCCTTTGTCAGATGGATAGATTGCAAATTTTTCTCCCAGTCTGTAGGTAGCCTGTTCACTCTGATGATAGTTTCTTTTGCTGTGCAGAAGCTCTTTTAGTTTGATTAGACCATTAGTCCATTTTGGCTTTTATTGTAATTGCATTTGGTGTTTTAGATATGAAGTCTTTGCTCATGCCTATATCCTGAATGGTATTGCCTAGGTTTTCTTCCAGGGTTTTTATGGTTTTAGGTCTTACGTTTAAACCTTTAATCCATCTTGAGTTAATTTTTGTATAAGGTGTAAGGAAGGGGTCTAGTTTCAGTTTTGTGCATGTGGCTAGCCAGTTTTTCCAACACCATTTATTAAATAGGGAATCCTGGCCGGGCGCGGTGGCTCAAGCCTGTAATCCCAGCACTTTGGGAGGCCGAGACGGGCGGATCACGAGGTCAGGAGATCGAGACCATCCT
>NW_012121932.1:8685799-8686503 GCF_000951035.1 Colobus angolensis palliatus | reverse complement strand
ACTTACTGATTTTTGTATGTTGAACCAGCCTTGGATCCCAGGGATGAAGCCAACTTGATTGTGGTGGATAAGCTTTTTAATATGCTGCTGGATTCAGTTTGCCAGAATTTTATTGAAGATTTTTGCATCAATGTTCATCAGGGATATTGGCCTGAAATTTTCCTTTTATGTTGTGTCTCTGCCAGGTTTTGGTATCAGGATGATGTTGGCCTCATAAAATGAGTTATGGAGGAGTTCCCTTTTTTTTTATTGTTTGGAATAGTTTTAGAAGAAAGAGTACCATCTCCTCTTTTTGCCTCTGGTAGAATTCAGCTATGAATCTGTCTGGTCCTGGGCCTTTTTTGGTTAGTAGGCTATTAATTACCATCTCAATTTCAGAACTTGTTATTGGTCTATTCAGGTATTCAAATTCTTCCTTGTCTAGTCTTGGGAGGGTGTATGTGTTCAGGAATTTATCCACTTTTTCTAGTTTTTCCAGGTTATTTGCATAGAGGTGTTTATAGTATTCTCTGATGGTAGTTTGTATTTCTGTGGGATTAGTGGTGATATCCCCTTTATCATTTTTTATTGTGTCTATTTGATTCTTATCTCTTTTCTTCTTTATTAGTCTGGCTGGCGGTCTATCTATTTTGTTAATCTTTTCAAACAACCAGCTCCTGGATTCATTGATTTTTTTTTTTTTTGAAGTGTTTTTTGTGTCTCTA
>NW_012121932.1:8622683-8684404 GCF_000951035.1 Colobus angolensis palliatus | reverse complement strand
TTTTTTTTTGCTTTCCATTTGCTTCATAAATCTTCCTCCAACCCTTTATTTTGAGCCTATGTGTATCTTTGGATGTGAAATGGGTCTCCTGAATACAGCACACTGATGGGTCTTGACCCTTTAACCAATTTCCCAGTCTATGTCTTTTAATTGGGGCATTTAGCCCATTTACATTTAACATTAATAGTGTTATGTGTGAATTTGATCCTGGCATTATGATGCTAGCTGGTTATTCTGCTTATTAGTTGATGCAGTTTCTTCATAGTGTTGATGGTCTTTATATTTTGGTATGTTTTTGCAGTGACTGGTACTGGTTTTTCCTTTCCATATTTAGTGCTTCCTTCAGGAGCTCTTGTAAGGCAGGCCTGGTGCTGACAAAATCCCTCAGCACTTGCTTGTCTGTAAAGGATTGTATTTTTCCTTCACTTATGAAGCTTAACTTGACTGGATATGAAATCCTGGGTTGAAAATTCTTTTCTTTAAGAATGTTGAATATTGGCCCCCACTCTCTTCTGGCTTATAGGTTCTCTGAAGAGAGATCCGCTGTTAGTCAGATGGGCTTCCCTTTGCGGGTAACCCAACCTTTCTCTCCAGCTGCACTTAACATTTTTTCCTTTATTTCAACCTTGGTGAATCTGACTATTATGTGTCTTGGGGTTGCTCTTCTCAAGGAGTATCTTTGTGGCATTCTCTGTGTTTCCTGAATTTGAATGATGGCCTGTCTTCCTAGGTTGGGGAAGTTCTCCTGGATAATATCCTGAAGTGTGTTTTTCAACTTGGTTCCATTTCCCTGTCACTTTCAGGTATAACAATCAAACATAGATTTGGTCTTTTCACCTAGTCCCATATTTCTTGAAGGTTTTGCTTGTTCCTTTTTATTCTTTTTTCTCTAATCTTGTCTTCACACTTTATTTCATTAAGTTGATCTTCAATCTCTGATATCCTTTCTTCCACTTGATCTATTTGGTTATTGATACTTGTGTATGATTCACGAAGTTCTTGTGCTATGCTTTTTAGCTCCATCAAGTCATTTATGTTTTTCTCTAAACTGGTTGTTCTAGTTAGCAATTCCTGTAACCTTTCATCAAGGTTCTTAACTTTCTTGCATTGGGTTAGAACATGCTTCTTCAGCTTGTAGGAGTTTGTTATTACCTACCTTCTGAAGCCTACTTCTGTCAATTTGTCAAACTCATTCTCCATCCAGTTTTGTTTCCTTGCTGGCAAGGAGTTGTGATCCTTTGGAGGAGAAGAAGAGATCTGGTTTTTGGAATTTTCAGCCTTCTTGCACTGGTTTTTCCTCATCTTTTTGGATTTATCTACCTTTGGTGTTTGATGTTGGTGACCTTTGGATGGGGTTTTTGCGTGGTTATCCTTTTTGTTGATGTTGATGCTATTGCTTTCTGTTTGTTAGTTTTCCTTCTAACAGTAGGCCCCTCTTCTGCAGGTCTGCTGGAGTTTGCTGGGGGTGCACTCCAGACCCTTTTTGCCTGAGTGTCACCAGCAGAGGCTGTAGAACAGCAAAGATTGCTGCCTGCACCTTCCTCTGGAAGCTTCGCCCCAGAGGGGCACCCACCAGATGCCAGCCAGAGCTCTCCTGTATGAGGTGTCTGTCTACCCCTGCTGTGAGGTGTCTCCCTATCAGGAGGCACAGGGGTCAGGGACCCACTTGAGGAGGCAGTCTGTCCCTTAGCAGAGCTTGAGTGCTGTGCTGAGTGATCTGCTGCTCTTTTCAGGGCCATCAGGCAGGAACGTTTAAGTCTGCAGAAGTCACGCCCACAGCCACCCCTTCCCCCAGGTGCTCTGACCCAGAGAGACTGGTGTTTTATCTATAAGCCCCTGACTGGGGCTGCTGACTTTCTTTCAGAGATGCCCCGCCCAGAGAGGAGAAATCTAGAGAGGCAGTCTGGCTACAGCGGCTTTGCAGTGCTGCAGTGGGCTCAGCCCAGGCAGAACTTCCTGGCGGCTTTCTTTACACTAGGAGGAGAAAACTGCCTACTCAAGCCTCAATAATGGTGGACATCCCTCCACCCATCAAGCTTGAGCATCCCAGGTCGACTTCAGACTGCTGTGCTGGCAGTAAGAATTTCAAGCCAGTGGATCTCAGCTTGCTGGGCTCCATGGGGGTGGGATCTGCTGAGCTAGACCACTTGGCTCCTTGGCTTCAGTCCCCTTCCCAGGGAATTGAACAGATCTGTCTCTGGTGTTCCAGGTGCCACTGATATGAAAAAAAATAAAAATAAAAAATAAAAATAAATAAATAAATAAAAAACTCCAGCAGCTAGCTCGGTGTCTGATCAAATGGCTACCCAGTTTTGTGCTTGAAACCCAGGGCCCTGGTGGTATAGGCATCCTAGGGAATCTCCTGGTCTATGGGTTTCAAAGACTGTGGGAAAAGTGTAGTATCTGGGCTGGAATGCACCGTTCCTCACAGCACAGTCCCTCCGGGCTTCCCTTGACTAGGGGTCCCTTGGTTACAGGAGGGAGTTCGCTGACCCCTTGCATTTCCCTGGTGAGGCGATGTCCCACCCTACTTCAGCTCACCTTCTGTGTGCTGCACCCGCTGTCTAACCAGTCCCAATGAGATGAACTGGGTACCTCAGTTGGAAATGCAGAAATCACCTGCCTTCTGCGTTGGTCTTGCTGGGAGCGGCAGATCGGAGCTGTTCCCATTAGGCCATCTTGCCCGGAATCACACTTCTTCTTTTGGATAAAGACCTGGCTTATAATTTCTGCCAAAGAATATAGATCAGAGTATTTGATCACTGACTATACTGACTATTCTTAAAGACAGCTGCTCTGTGATATTTAACCATCCATAGACTTAGAGAGGTTTGTAAGTTGTCAATTGCTATGTAACAAACATGCCCAAAAGTTAGCTGTTTAGAATAACAAATATTTACAATCTCACAATCTCTATGAGTCAAGAATCTGGGCATGGCTTAGCTGAGTGCATTCGGGTTCCAGTTCTCTTGCAAAGCTGCAATGATGATATGAGCTGGGGCTGCAGTCATCCCAAAGCCTGACTAGGCGAGAATCTGCTTCCAAGATTGCTCATGAGACTCTTGGCAAGCTTCAGGTGTTCACTGGCTGTTGACCAGGTTTATAAGGTTTTTTTTTTTTTTTTGGTTTTGTGGGGTTTTTGTTTGTTTGTTTGTTTTTTGTCATCTGGACATCTCCATAGGGCCATATACAATATGGCAGCATATTTCCCAAAGCTTGAAGGCTCCCAGAGAGAGAGCTCCAGAGAGGGCATCCAAGACAGAAGCCACAGTCTTTTTCTAATCTAACCTTATTAGGAACATCCCATCGTTTTCTGTCATGTTCTATTCATTAGATGTAAGTTCAGTGATACTGAAGAGAACAGCGTCAATACCAGGAGGCAGGGATAAGTCGGGGACATCTTAGCAGCTGCTTACCACACAGTGCATGACCTAAAACAGCAGCCTGAAATATCAAAACCTCATACAATAAATATATAAAATCAAGTTACTTCTGTTGCCATTGAAAAATACCAGCTGAACTGAATTTAGGGTGATTTATATACAGGTAACTTATAAAGGCCATAATCCAAATGATCTGCCAAATATTGCAAACAAAGTATAACAAATTCCTTGTTATCATCACTATTAAATTAAGAGACTAAAGAGAAATCGTGTGTTAATTCTGATGCATGGGTCGTGCTCCCTTGGTCATAGTTACACTTCAGTCATTTGGTGAGGGTAACAACTTGACGTATGAACTGCCTTTGAGGGAAATTTGGTTTAGAAGCCTCAGGACTTCATCTCAGAACAATTTGTCACTGAACATACACAGTATAATTATACCAAATCTTACCTCAAGTCATTGTGTGCATGTATGTGTGTATGTGTGTGTATAAGAGAAAGATGAAACAGTTAACCATATTCTGTATGTCAGGCTGAAGGTCTTTTCAACATATTGCAACCATTGGCTTCATATTGAGATAAAAGTTCACCAAGCACAATTCAGAAATTTATGGATCTTGCCATGTCCTTCTAGATTAATGGGAGTTATAAAAACCAAATGGAATTTAGAAATAGCAAAAATAGGCCCGGCACAGTGATTCACCCCTGTAATCCCAGCACTGTGGGAGGCCGAGATGGGTGGATCACCTGAGGTCAGGAGTTTGAGACCAGGACCAGCCTGGCCAACATGGAGAAGCCTCATCTCTACTAAAAAATAATAATAATAAACTAGCTGGGCGTGGGGACCCACACCTGTAGTCCTAGCTATTCGGGAGGCTGAGGCAGGAGAATTGCTTGAACCCTGGGAGGCGGAGGTTTCAGTGAGCCAAGATCGCACCATTGCACTCCAACCTGGGTGACAAGAGCAAAACTCCGTCTCAGAAAAAAAAGCAAAAATATTATTTTAAAAACTACAAAGAAGAATTAGTCTATCAGAATTCGATTTCTTAACCTATTAAGGAAATTTACTCTCTCTAATTTGATTTGTGACTTAGAATTATTCTAGGATATTTTGGAAAAAGGTTAATACAAGCACAATACACGTCCCTACAGCTACAGTGATATCACACTTTCTAAAGTGATGTGCAACATGTTTGGGACTTACCATGTTATCTTTGTGAAATCCAAATACACAAAAGCATCCATCCAGTAAATGACAGTCTGGCTACCTGTCCTAACTACCAGCCACTTTTGCTCATTCACATACTCACATTTTCCTTAACCAGGATACCTACTGTCTCTATTTCTGTAAGTATGACATGATTACAACTCTGAGAAGGCTTTTGTTCTCTAGTATTTTGAATCCTTAAAACTACTTCACTTAGTTGTTAGAAATGAAGCAAAACTGTAGTTAAGAGAATTGTTGGGACTATAAAAACATTTGGCTCCTTTTCCCCGATCCAGAAGGTACTGTGTGTTCTTTGGATCTCAGTCAACATTTTGGGCAGTTCCAGATAAGGTATCCAATAACTTCACTTCGTGTCCCCATTTTTCTTGCCCTCATTCCAGAAAAAGTTGGATAGCTGCCTCCCAAATAATTTTATTGTGAGGGAAGTTATTATGAAAACATACTCCACTGGTTTTCACTGACCTCCAAAACACACTCCCTAATTAAGTGCAAATGGGAAACTGACTTGGAGCAGGTTGTCTCTGATTTTGGACTTGGGAGAAGTATGAAAGTTTATGAACTCGATACGCAAGCTCCATCTGCCAAATGAGGAATTTCTTATTTCACTTGGTGACCACACTGAGATTATATAATGCTCCTCAGAAAGCTCTGAACGCTGAAGATGCGTAAACCATCTGTCTATGTTGAAAAGTCAAAAAATGCACTGCCCCTACAATGTGTCTCCGGGCATAACTAATTATTTATCCAGAGAAATTTCATCATAGAGTTGTTGGGTATTTTAAACATTGAATTTCTACATAACCATAAAATTTTACAGTACTAAAGAGTCAGTGATCATATTCATGCTCTCACATCCTTTTATAGGAGGCTAGAGTTAGTCAGCTTTAATATTTAAAGAAACCTGAAGCCCTGGCAGAGAGAAGTGTGAGAAGCAGAGAAAGCAAAGCAAAGTGAATTTCAGTTCTGCCATCTCATCTTTCCCTCCCCAGCCAGCAGGGGGCAGTAGTAACAGAGGAAGTGAAGCTGGCTTACTTCTGCGACTGAAGATACCGAAACAAGGAGAAAGGGTGAAAGTTGCATGAGGTTTCTCTGCTCCTCAGTGACCCAACCCCCACCTCGCCCCACCCCACCCCAGCCCGCCCCACCCATTGGTGGGAGTAAACCTCAGGTGTACTTCTGAATTCCAGTTTTCCCATGGTACCAGCTTAAGTTATGACAGATAATTAACTATGTTTTGAAACCATGCTGTAAACCAGGCACTGTGTTAAGCACTTCACATGCATTTTTTCATTCCATCCTTTAGCAAAGTAGGATAAAGTAGGTTTTGTTATCATTTGTATTTTAAAGATGAGAAAACTGAGGCTTAAGAGATTAAGTAACTTGCTCAAGGTTACCTACTTAAAACTCTAGCCACTAACGAGTAAAGAAAACTGCAATATTTATCTTTAACCCAGGGATTGAGTCTTACATTTATTTAATTTGTTTTTGTGTATTTCTTTATTTTTAAATTATTTAATCTGACAAAGATGCCAGTATTTTTAGTTGTTTTAATACCCAAAAGGTAATACATGGAATACATAATTAACAGATGAATTTGAATACATCAATGTTATCAATCAGAGGAATTCAAGAGAAGGAAAATTTTTCTCCCAATTATCAAATTGGCTAACAATGGTGATATTACTGAGTAATATTATTAGCTCAGATATTGTACAGTCACTCTTTCTTTTAGTAGGCTAGCTACAAATTGGATTTATATCATTTGTTGCCCTCCGTAGTCATTTTGCCAAAATGAAACAATCTCAGTTCAGGGTTTATATTCAGACAGTCAGCGTTCTCATATCAGCTCTGTACTTCCTTCTCTGAGCCTCAGTATCCTCATCTGTAAAAGGAATCATTCATACTTTAGGACTAATTTGATGGTTGTGAAGGTTAAACAAGCTAATACAGGTAAAACATTTAGCCTGACTCTGGTATATAGGAAGTAGTCTATAACTGCTATTATTCTGATACAATGTCAAAGTTGGAAAACAAGTACAGAATTCAAACAAATGTCCAGCTATTTTGTTTCTGGGTGCCAAAAGTCCAGATGTTTGAGAAACCTCAGTTAATAACTATATTTGTTGGTGGTCACTGGTGTAGTTGGCACAATGTGATCACAGGTTACATCTCAGGACAAGTGGGGGTTAATGTCTCCCCGTTCACGCACAGTTGTCCTTTGTTAGGAACTAAAAATACAAAGGGATAAAGGCTTCCCCTTTCCATGTCTGCCGAAAAGATTACCGACAGTCAAGAGGCAACTTTTTCTTTTTGTTACAAGCACTTAAATTCCTTTTAAAATCTTAAATGAAAAAAAAACAGTATTTATTTATTTCCTATACTTTCTTTTCAGCTTTCAAATATATCACAAAAATCTAAATACAATCCAGTTTTCTTCACTCTAGTCTAATCCTGAGCAGCCCAGCATTGAAAATAAAGATGCTTTATTGATAAGCATATCTTATAAATAAAGGTTTACCCAACCTCCCTTAGAGTTTGTGTTTCCAAGATCTTCATTGTTAAATCATTATTCAAATCATAAAAGTTGGGAAGAGACACTCATCCTTTGCAAAAAGCAAAATACAGCAAATGCATCTCCAACTCCTTTGAACTGTCTGGATTATGTGCAAAGGAAAGAGGTGTAGCTAATTCATCCACACAACCCATCGGCTTTCTGACCGGTGTCAGATACCAGTCCTATACTATCCCCCAAGTTCAAATGGGATTGGAGTTAGGAGGTCTAGAAACTAGTCCTGATTCTGTGACCTTGAGGAAGTCTTTCAACTTTCCTGAGCCTCAGCTTCCAAGCAAATAAAAATAAAAGGTTTAGAACATGACATAATTGTTAATAGTGTCCTGTTAAACCCTTGTCTTCTATAACCAAGATCTGTGGTTACTTGATCCAGTTGGGGGTTGTAAGATGAGGTAGACAGTTGTCAATGTAGTACCTGAAGTCTACTCTTTCAAGGATAGCTCAGAGGACAACACATCAATTTCATGTTTCTCAAACAGGTACATGTGACCTCCTGGATCCTGGCCATGCTGACAGCGAATATGCAAGGCCCCAGATAAGTATAAAGTATCTTCCTGGTGTATTAATTATTCTTGAAAATGTTAGAGGAAAATTTATGTTTGTGTTAAAAACCAATAATTTATTGTATAGATTTTAAAATTCTCACAAATGTGTAAGGTAAAAAGGAGGCAGTAAAGGTATTTGTCACTGGAGTGTGGCTTCTTTAATACCTCTGACATTCTCTACAATGAGAGTACTTTGGTGAAAACGTATGTTAGATTATCAATGGTCATATTTGGAGAGTAAATACACTATTGCTTAGCTTTCTTTCTGAGTCCACGGCAACTAGTGAGTGGGAATTTTGTTCTAGAATGGTAGAGAATCCTAGGATGGTATGGGGATCTAGTGAAGGCCTGTAGAGAATGAAAGGATCCATCAAAACTGGCTGTTTCTCGGTTTTATCAAAGGCACACTCCTGGACAAGGTGGTTGTCTTTGAAACACTATTCTCTGAGACTCTTTGCTAAATCAAGATTTATCCCCTGAGTCAGCTTCTAAATAAATTTCATCATCCCTGAAAACCCAAATTAATGTTATACAAAACCATAGGAGCTATCCTCCATAACTGAATCATTATCTTTACTGGTAAAACTGCAAACTCATATGGTGTTTGCCTTGTACTCTCCTCTACTCTGCTAGGCAAGCATATCCTATATAATTTTACTCCCAGTTCACACTCTCACAGGATCTGAAGCCCATTTCCTTGTCTGGTGGGAAGGTGACGAAAACGCTGCTGAATGGTGTGAAGGTGAAAAAAAAAAAAAAGTGTGTTTTTTGCTTATTCCCTCCAGAAATCTCCCAATGGGAGAGGCAAAAGGAGGGACTAGGCTACAGGCAGGTAAAACTATACACAGTGTGGAACAAAGCAGAATTGCCTGAATTAGCCAATCAGTATAGGCCACAGCCTCTTCTTCACTTTCCAAACCCACAAGTTTCTTTATTACTCATTTGGTTGACGATACTTAACATGACACGAATTCATTTGGTAGTGACACCCGATGTGAACTGATGTGAAGCTATTTGTAGTCTTTATTTGAACAACCTAATGGGAACATTCATTGATTCTACTACAGAAATGTCCATATGTTTGACTACAGGTTGATGCATCAAAACCCACTGGAGATTTTAATACAATATACCATATATTTACCATATTAACTTGCTGAGATCCCAAAATTCTGAATTCTGAAATGCTAGCTCAAAGGTTTCATATAAGAGGTAATGAGCTTTTACTACCCTGGCCACCGCCTGAAACAGTGCAAATAGACTAATCCTAATCCCTCATATTCACAGCATCTTCCTGGATGTTACCTCATTTAATGCTAGGATGCCGTGTGAATGGGCAAGAGATAGAGGCATGGCCTGGAAGAAGAAGTGACCGTCCAAGCAAGTCTCCTCAGCAAAGCAGGATGTGGGTGTGGTCATCACATTCAAGGCCCAGGGCTCATACTCAAGCATTCATTCAATATTTATATTCCTAGGCATTTTCAGGCTCTGGAAGACTGGCTGATACTTATCAAATTAACACGAGACTAATTTGGTTGAACCATATGCAATTTCCACTTTTGCAACCAAATGGTCACGGACTTGACAAAATTCCAATACCCTTTTATGATAAAACAGTAAACTAGACAAAGACGGGAACTTTCTCAATTTGATAAAGAACATCTATGAAAAACCCACAACTAACATCACATTTAATGATGAAAGACTGGATGTTTTCCTCCTAACATCAGGAGTAAGACAAGAACTTCCACTCTCACCATTTCTATTCCATATTGCACTAGAGGTTCTAGCCAGGGCAATGATAAAAGAAAAGGAAGTAAAAGTCTTCTTTCCAGATTAGAAAGGAAGAAAAATGGTATCTTTTTTTTAAACTTTTATTTTAAGTTCAGGAGTATAAGCGCAGGTTTGTTACATAAGTAAACTTGTGTCATGGGGGTTTGTTGTACAGATTTCATCACCCAGGTATCAAGCCTCGTACCCATTAGTTATTTTTCCTGATCCTCTCCCTCCTCCTACTCTTCATCCTTTGAAAGGCCCCAGTGTGTGTTGCTCCCCTCTAGGTGTCCATGTATTCTCATCATTTAGCTCCTACTTATAAGCGAGAACATGTGGTATTTGGTTTTCTATTCCTGTGTTAGTTTGCTAAGGATAATGACCTCCAGCTCCATCCATGTTTCTGCAAGCGACATGATCCTGTTCTTTTTTATGGTTGCATAGTATTCCATGGTGTATATATACCACATTTTCTTTATCCAGTCTACCAGCTAATTCCATGTCTTTGCTATTGTGAATAGTGCTGCAGTGAACATATACATGCATGTGTATTTATAATAAAATTATTTCTATTTCTTTGGGTATATACCCAGTAATGGGGTTGCTGGGTCAAATGGTATTTCTGTCTTTAGGTCTGTGAGGAATTGCCACACTGTCTTCCACTATGGCTGAACTAATTTACACTCCCACCAATAGTGTATAAGCATACCTTTTCTCTACAACCTCACCCTGATCTCCACTTTGTGACTTTTTAATAATAATCATTCTAACTGGTGTGAGATGATATCACATTGTGATTTTGATTTGCATTTCCCTAATGATCAGTGATATAGAGCTATTTTTATATATTATTGGCCAAATATATGTCTTCTTTTGAAAAGTTTCAGTTCATGTTCTTTGCCCAGTTTTTAATGGGGTTGTTTGTTTGTTTTCTTATAAATTTATATAAGCTTCTCATAGATGCTGGATATGAAACCTTTCTCAGATGCATAGTTTGTAATTTTTTTCCCCATTCTATAGGTTGTCTGTTTACTCTGTTGATAGTTTCATTTGCTGTGCAGCACCTCTTTAGTTTAATTAGATCCCATTTATCAATTCTGGTTTTTTCCAATTTTGTTTTTGGCATCTTCATTATGAAATCTTTGCTAGTGCCTATGTGGTATTGCTTAGGTTATCTTCCAGGATTTTTGTGGTTTTGGGGTTTACATTTAAGTCTTTAATCCATCTTGAGTTAATTTTACCAGTACTTGTTTTTGTCAGGTTTGTTGAGGATCAGATGGTTGTGGGTGTACAGTCCTATTTTTTAGCTCTCTATTCTGTTCTGTTGTTCTATGTGTCTGTTTGTATACCAGTACCATGCTGTTTTGGTTACCATAGCCCTGTAGTATAGTTTGAACTTGGGTAGCATGATGCCTCCAGTTTTGTTCTTCTTGCTTAGGATTACCTGGGCTATTTGGGCTCTTTTTTTGGTTTCATATGAGTCCCCAGATAGTTTTTTCTAGTTCTATGAAGACTGTCAATGATAGTTTAGTAGGCATAGCATTGAATCGATAAATTGCTTTGGGCAGTATGACCATTTTAACACTATTGATTCTTCCTACCCATGAGCATTAAATGTTTTCCATTTGTTTGTGTCATCTCTGATTTCTTTAAGCAGCGATTTGTAGTTCTCCTTGTAGAGAACTTTCACTTCCCTAGTTAGCTGTATTCCTAGGTGTGAAATAAAATGGTATCTACTAGATGATGATACGAGCTTATATAGAGAAAATTATAATGAATTCAATAAAATTGTTAGAACTAATAAATGAGTTCTGCAGGTTGAAAGATACTAGACCAATATACAAAAATAAATTGTATTTCTATACACTTGCAATGAATAAGTCATAACCATACAAACAGCATCAAAATGATACAATACTTAGAAATAAATTTAGCAAAAAAATGTAAAACATGTACTCTGAAAACTACAAAGCATTGTGGAAGAAATTAAGGAAGCTCTAAATAAATGTGAAAACATCCCATGCTCATGAATCAGAAGACCTAACATGGTTAGGATGGCAATACTCACCAAACTAATCTATAGATTCAATGCAATACCTTTCAAAATCCTGTTGATTTCTTTATACAAATTAGCTGATTCTGAAATTCATATGAAATTACATGGGACCAAGTATACCCAAAACAATCCTGGAAAAGAATAATAAAGCAGGAGGCCTCAGAGGTTCCTATTTTAATATTTACTACAAAACAATTGTAGTAAGAGAGTGTGTTACTGGCACAAGTATAGGCACATAAATCAATCAAATAGAATTGAGAATTCAGAAATAAGCCTATACATCTGCAGTTAACTGATTACAGACAAGGGTATCAAGACCATTTGATGGAGAGATGATAGCCTTTCAATAAATGATCCTCAGACAACTGATTAGCCACATGCAAAAGAATGAAACTGGACCCCCATATCACACTGCATAAAAATTTAACTCAAAACCTAAATATAAGGGCAAAAATTACAGAACTCTTAGAAGCAAATATAGGAGTAAACCTTCATGATCTGGGATCTGGCAAAGGATTCTAAGATATGACACCAAAAGCATGAGCAACAAAAGAAAAAAATAGATAAGTTGGACTTCATTGAAATTCAAAACTTTTGCACTTCAAAAGACACCACTAAGAAAGTGAAAAGATGACTCACAAAATGAGAGAAAATATTTGCATATCACATATCTGATAAGGAACTTGTATCTGAAATATATAAAAGACTCTAACAACTCAATAATATAAACACAATCCGATTAAAAAATGGGTAAAGAATCTGAATAGACATTTTCCCAAAGAAGAGATACGAATGACCAATACACACATGAATAAATGTTCAATGTGACTAGCCATCAGAAAAATGCAAATCAAAACCAAAATGAAATACCACTTTATACTCACTAAGATGGCTAGAATCAAAAAGTCAGATATGTTCCGGTGACCTTCATACCTTCATACACTGCTGATGGGACTGTTAGATGGTGAGGCTATTTTGGAAAACAGTCTTGTAGCTCCTCAAACAATAAAACAAGTTATTATATAAGCCAGCAATTCCACTAGTAGGTATCTATCCGAGAGAAAAGAAAATGTGTTCACATAGAAACTGGTACACAAATGTTTATAGCCAGTATTATTCATAATAGCCAAAACGTGGAAACAACCCAAATGTCCATCAATAGATGAACAGATAAACAAAATGGAGTATATCCATACTATGGAATATTATTCAGCCATAAAAATAAATGAAGTATTGATATATTCTGCAACATGGATGAACCTGGAAAGCATTATGCTAGGTGAAAAGTGTCAGTCACAAAAGACCATATATTATACTATTTCACTTATAGGAAAGTCAAGAACAGGGAAATCTCTGGAGACAGAAAGATCTACAGTGGTTGCCTAGAGGGATACAGAGGTGAAGGTAGAAGATATGGGGTTTCTTCCTGAAGTGATAAAGATGTTCTATAATTGATGGTGGTGATGGCTGCATGTATCTGTAAATACACTAAAAAACTTTTAACTGTACATGTTAAACGGGTAAGTTGTATGGTATGTGAATTATATCTCAATAAACCTTTCTAAGAAATGGTGGAAGACTGCCAATTTCATATGATTCAACCAAAGCAAAAACAAGAATAATAATTTTTCATGAGAAATATCAGTAAAGCAGAAGCTAGTGCCCACTATTTATTTCATTCTTGCTTGCAGACAAAACAGCATGGACAGTCCATTTTAATCAGAACACATTTACCAATCTTTCTGTGACAACAATTTTGTGAGCATCTTTTTTTTTAATTTTATCAGTGGAAAATATCAAAACTTCGAAAATCTTGTGGTCAGAAGTTAGGGTACTTGTTTTTTTTGTTTTATTCCACCACTAATAATAATAATTTGATATACTACCAGACACAGTTCTAAGGGTATATCATTGCATTTAAACCTCATAAAAATCATATGAAGTAGGTTTTTCAGATTTGAGAAAACTGAGGCACAGTGAGATTAAGTAACATGCTCAAAGTTACCCGGAATTTGATTTGAACCCAGATTAACCCATGGCTTAATCACTGCCATGCTGCCCCTGGGCATGGTCACTTCTCTGTTTTCTTGACAAAGAGTATAGGTTACCTCTAGCCAATGTTGGGCTGGCAAATGTTTAATAAAAGTGATTCTGAAAATAAAATGTGTATATATATTTTATATCTATATATGCATATACACACAAGTTCATTATAAATATCTCCAATTTAAAGGATGTGCAGCACATAATTTAGAAATAATAATAAAATATATGATAGCCTTTATTATAATTTCCATATATTGAGTCTCACAGGATACTTTCATCAATTTTTGTTAAACTTTTTTGTCCATAACCATCAGTGTACTTTCCACCTACTACAGGAAAATTCCTAGTAAGGAAAATTGCTATTTTCCTTAATACTATTAACAAGTTATTAACAAGTAAGAGGAAAGTGAAGCAATGAAGACAAACCAGAACTTCATTCATTCATCAACTATGAGTGACTTATTTGCTAAATTCAATGAGAATTTTCAAATCCTAGAAGAGTTCTGCAGCAATACTTTTTTTGGCCATTTATAACAGGTAAAAACACTATACACTCTTGGTAGGGCTCAGTGGTTCACACCTGCAATCCTAGAGCTTTGGGAGGCCCAGGCAGAAGGATTGCTTGGGACCAAGAATTCCTGACCATCCTGGACAACATAGCAAGACCCCCGTCTCTCTAAAAGGAAAAAAAAAATTTTTTTTTTGTAAATTAGTTGTACGTAGTTGTAGTGGTACATGACCCTTGAGCCTAGGAGTTTAACACTACACAGTGATAAAAAACTGGCTCACAGAACTGCCGGAAATTTAATTGTACATTCTCCTGAGCTGGTAGAGACTCCCTACCAGCACGCATCGGTCTCCAGCTGCTGAACACAAGCTGGACTTGACCCACTGGACATTCTCAGAAGTCATTTGACTCAAGGCAGCCTTAACTACAGTGTACTTTTCAAATAACTGTTTTGTCTCTTCTTCTAGTACCAAGAGCCTTCCTGAACCATTGTCTTTCTTTATTTACTGTTAAGGCCTCTCTCAGAGACTGTCCTAACTTTTTCAACACTTGAAAACTAAAATTCTTCTGAAGGCAGTAGAGATTTCCTGAAAATCCTCTTTGCTAGGATGCCTGGGCTTCAATCAGTTTGGTTTCCTACTTACTTGTACAGTAAATATTTTAAAATACATGAGCAGACTAAACAAGAAACTATTTAATTCCAATTTGCTCATTGCTCCAAGAGCAGTTAAGGGACTACTTAGAATATAAGCTGGGAGCAGTTTCTTTCTTGCAGCAACTTTAAAAGGCCTAACTTCCTTAGTGGGGCCCCTCTACCACCCACTCTGAATGGTAAGATGTCACTAGGGTTGGCTTATTTACTAATTCTGGGCCCCCTGACACACTCACCCTTGACTTTGTCACCTAATAAATGTGTCACTTCCAGCACTACCTTCCTTTTAAAGAAAATTTTCTGCCCACCCTGAAAACATGAAAGTATCTTAGAAACACTGAATCTGAGCCAAGATAAAGGAGTTAATTTACTCAACTTACGTTAAGTGGCCCCAGTGCACCAGGTCCTGTGATAGGCCCAGGAATAACATGAAGAATCCCCATCTTCAAAGAGTTAATAGTCTTAACAAGTGATTCTTAATCCAAGGGGTACATTCAAGCTTTAAAACCTACCAATGCCCAGGCTCCATTCCTAACTAATTAAATCAGAATCTCTCAGGGTGGGACCTAGGCAACAGAATTGCTTAAAGCTCTCCATGGCATTCTAGTGTGAAGCCAGAATTGAGATCCACTGGGATAACAGCAAATGGCTCCCCTTCACATAAGCTCAATCAGCCATATTGTTCTGGATCCTGAGAGCACAAAAAAGCCTCACTACTCAAACTATGGGCCAAGAGCCAGTAACACTGGCATCACTTGGTGGTTTGGTAAAAATGCAGAGCCTCAGGCCACACTTCAGATTTACCATATCAGAATCTGCGTTTTAACAAGTTCCCCAGGTAATTTGGAGGCACACTAATTTTGGAAAATGCTGAATGAAGGCAAAAGTCCTGTTCTCAAGAAGCTTCCAGTCCATAGGGAAAATGTGCATAAATACAGATAATTACAAACCATTGTGGAAGTTCCATAATGAGAGATGCACAAGTTATTCCAGCTGGACCTACCTCCAGGAAGATTAATGGAGTGGATGGTGCTGGTCAAAGATGTACACGATGAGGACAGGTTAATCAGGAAGAACAGGCAACAGCAAACAGCCCCGTTCTACTGGAATGTGAAGTAGACACAGTTGGGAGCTGAGGCAGGCTGCACTCACCCAGATCCTCAGGCAGCCATCTAGAGGCTTCAGGAGTCAAACCTCATTCATCCCTCTTGCTCTGAAAGAGAATATACTTTCCAAGCCAGTGGTCCTCAAATTGGTCAAGGTAAAGTTTCCTCACAAATGTGCCCTGGAAATAAAAGGAAACAATTACATTAATTTTTTAAATACACAATAAATATATATAGTTTTTATTTGTCAATTAAGATAAATAAATAAAATTAAAGATAATCCTATACATATATTTACTCCTTTGTATTGCCTTAGATCCTTCCTATGAACAAAGCTAGGCACATTAGTCCCCATACAATCACCAACATGGCCAATACAAGGTCACATTAAGAATACAAAGATGGACTGCTAAAAGAGTGGATCCTCCCAACACCCCACACAGGAGGGTTTGCCTTGACTCTCTTTACTCTCCTTCCTTTGTTTGCATGAGCACTCAATGGAAAGCAACACTCAACATGTTCTGTTGCAGACAGATATATCCTGCAACATTTCATTTCATGAAATTCGGAGCCATAAAGAAAACCTGTCTTCTTCGTTCATTTTCTCCCAAAAGTTTGGGGTCTTGGACTCATGAGGGGGAAAATGTTACAGTGGGTACCTAGTCAGGCATGAGCAGGGCAGGGGAGGGCTTCCCCACCACACACATCGGAGTGTTGGGTTCAGTTATGTTAATTTGTAAGTAGTGAAAAAATGAATGGGCTTGTTAAGCCCATTCCTAAATGTTTTCTTATGCTACCTGTGTTAGTCAGGGCTGCCATAACAAAATGCCACAGGCTGGGTAGTTTAAACAACACAAGTTTATTTCTCATAGTTCTGGGAGCCAGAAGTCCAAGATCAAGGCACCAACAGAGTTGGATTCTGGTGAGGACTCTCTTTCTGTCCTGCAACAGCTGCCTTCTCTCTGTCTTCACATGGGCTTTCCTCCATGCATGTGCGGGGGTGGGGTGAGGGGGTGGGGTGGGGGAGGTGAGAGAGAGAGAGAGAGAGACTCTGATGTCTCTTGTAAGGTTCTCAGTATTATTGGATAAGGGCAGCCCTAGCTGACTAATATACCACCCATCACCATTCTCAAGGGAGCATCAATGAAAAGCTTATCAGGCTTTTACAAAAAATAGGTGTTTCCTCCAGCCCCACCCAAATCAGACCCCCATATCGGTATCTACGCACCCATCTACTAGTTTATGTTACCACTCATCTATTAATCCATTCATTTCTTTATACATTTAATCAAACTTTATTGAGTTTGTGTCAGGCACTGTGCTTGTGTTGGAAATACAGTTATCTGTCCTGTCCTCACTTAACTAGAAATTAGATATGTTCACTGATACATTTGTAATTAATTTTTAATTACACAAGGAACACACAAATACAGCCTTCTTTAATAAGTCATAGCCAATAAATTTAAACTCCTCTTTAACGTCAACTCAGTCACTAGAGGTAGCTCTGTTATGACTTTTAAATCTATGTTATTTAATATTTTCAAACTTATGTATATGTATCCATAGAAACTGCTATTATGTCAATTGATACTTACATTTTTCATGCAAAAATATATATTTTTAGCTCTATCTGTATCATTATATAAATATCCAGTATATTATTTTTAACTTTTGTGAAATACTATGTCTTGTGAAAGCAATTATTAGCTATCCTACTATTTATGGATTGTTTACTTCACCATTATTCCAGAGAACATCCTTTCATCTATATTATTGCACACATGTGCAATTGTAGGCTGGATATTTATAAAAGGGAAGTCTTGGGTAGATGAATTTCTAATTTTAATGACTACTGCTATGTAGCCCTCTGAAGTGGCATACTATCTTATATTCTCATCAGCAATGTATTGGAGTATCTAGTTCTCCACAATCTTCCCAGTTCTTTTTTTTTTTTTTTTTTTTGAGACAGGGTCTCACTCTGTTTCCCCAGCAGAAGTGCAGTGGCTCACTGCAGCCTTCGCCTCCTGGGTTCAAGTGATCCCCCCTCTGTAGCCTCCCAAGTAGCTGGGATTACAAGCATGCACCACCATGCCTGGCTAATTTTTGTATTTTTAGTAGAGACACGGCTTCACCACGTTGCCCAGGCTGGTCTCAAACTCCTGACCTCAAGTGATTCACTGGTCTCGACCTCCCAAAGTGCTGGGATTACAGGTGTGAGCCATCACACCCAGCCTCTTCCCAGTTCTTATTGTGCTTTGTATTTTATTTATATATTTGTTTGTTGCCTATTTAATGGGTAAAAATTAAGTCATTCTTTGTTTTATTTTATGGTTTTCTAGTTAGTACTTAAATTGAGCATCTTTTCATGTTTTGTCGGTCAGCTGTATTTCCTCTTCTGTGTCTTGCCTATTGTAGACTTTGCCTATTTTTTTATATTGGGATGTCTATCATCCCAATTTTGTACTTGTTTGTAGATATTCTTTATATTTTTAAGGTACAAATATTTTTGTATGTGATAAATGTTGCAAAAGTCTTCTCTCAGTCTGTTGCTTGTATTTTATCTTTGCTTATGATGTCTTTTTGTTACATAGAAGTTTTCTTTCTCTTTTATGATATGATCAAATGTGAATATTTCCTTGTATTTTTGATTTTTGTATTTTTATTTTTTGGAGTTTTATAACATTTAGATCTTTAAGCTATTTGTTGTTGTCTAGGGGTAGGTTTTTTGCATAAAATGTGATGACGTCGGAATTTTTTTCCATATGAGGAGCCAATTGTCCTAATATAAATCTCTCTCAATTTTCAAATGTCATTTTTAATTCCAAATTTCTAAATACACATGATTT
Organism: Colobus angolensis palliatus; assembly: GCF_000951035.1. Taxonomy (NCBI): domain Eukaryota; kingdom Metazoa; phylum Chordata; class Mammalia; order Primates; family Cercopithecidae; genus Colobus; species Colobus angolensis. The sequence continues at coordinate 8,665,689 of NW_012121932.1, read as the reverse complement.
GTTTTCTTTATTTTATTTTCTTGATATGGTGCTCTTATCCTGACTCTTACAGATACTATAAACTCATGTTTTGATATATAGTAGGACTACTTACCTTTCTTTGCTTTCTACCAATTTTATCTTTTTAGAGTTCTTATATATGGATTTCAGAACCAGTTTATGAAGTTCTGGCAATCACATTAGATTTATAAGCTAGTTTTAGAGGAACTGATATCCTTACCGTATTGAGTCAAACTCCCATAACCAAATTTCTTGAAACACCATGACACCCATTTCCTTCTAAATACATCCAGCTAGAAGGGCACTCTCAGAACCACCACATATTTCAGTTCTCACCAATTGAGTTGAAAGTTTACACACCCTTTCAGGACAGACATCTGCACTCATTAATATTATTATGCAATTTAAGTAAATATTATGCAAACCCATAGCAAGGGAAGAAGAGAGTTGTTCATACCAAAGCAAAATTAAATGCTTTGGAAAAGCTCAATGAAGGGAAGTTGTTAAAATTAGATACAAGTGAGAGATTGGTCAAACATTAGAGCAAGCAAATTGTGAAATTCTAGAGTCTTCTCTCAGATTGCTTCATCATTCGAAACCACTAGTTTCGATTCAAAGGCAATGAAACTGGACATCCAAGAAGACATCTCTGTGAATATGATTTACAAAAAAGTCAATGAAGAGCTCCAATCAACGGCCTTGCATAAAGAAAAGACCACAGCTGTACAGCAACACATTGGTGAATAAATATGAATTTATACGTTGAAAGTTGCAATAAAATGTTTTCAATTTACATTTATCTTTTTCTTTAAATTTTCCATGTTTTAAGAAATGTTTTGCAATCGACTGACTAATTATTAGTCCCAATCATGAAAGAACGTAGGTTGTCGGCAATATTTCTCTCCACTTATCCAAGTTTTCAATGTCCTTTAATAAAACTTTCAGGCCAGGCACAGTAGCTGATGCCTATAACCCCAACACTTTGGGAAGCCAAGGCAGGAGAACCACTTGAGTGCAGCAGTTCAAGACCAACCTGAGTAACATAGTGAGACACTGTCACTACAAAAAAAATTTTTTTTCTTAATTAGCTGGGCATGGTGGCACATGCCTAGAGTCCCAGCTACTTGGGAGACTGAGACAGCAGGATCACTGGAGCCCAGGAGTCGAGGCTGCAGTGAGGTATGATCATGCCACTGTACTCCAGCAGGGTGATAGAGTGAGACCCTGTCTCTCTAAAAAAAAATTTTAAATAAAATTGTAATTATTTATTCATAAAAATCCTATGTATTTTATTGGTTTTATTTCTTATTGCTATATAGTGCTGCTATTGTGAAAGATTTATATTAATCATATCTTCTAAATTTGTTTTTACTAATTAAAGGAAAATATTTTTGTGCATTGAACTGGGATTGGTCTATCGGTCATTTTGATAGACTATCTTACTAATCTGAATATTTTACTGGTTTATTTGGGAGGGATTAAATTAGATCCTAAAATCTACACTATGGGTTTCAGTTCAAGGTTCCTAGGAAGTTGACTCTGAGATGAAGATTTTCATGCAGGAAGCTTACTAAGAAGTTCTTCCTGGATCAAATCCCCATGTGGAAACGGGACAGGCCTTTTATTCTCGCCTTAGCCAGTTTTTCCACACGAACCACACTCAGGAATAGGCTGTGGCCTTGAGTAAAACAGGTATCTTCGGTCAAGACCTACCATCATAAGGTTGATGAGTCATCTATCAACTTTCATAGCAGCTGCAAGTCCTGAAAGGACTGAAAGGAGGAGATCTGGGTAGCACACCACAGAATCCACTACTGTATGACAAAAAATAAAAATAAAAATTGTATTGTTTTCTCCCAAATACGTACATATCATTTAGTTTTTATTGCCCTCCAGTGTTTGGCTGGCCCTCCAGTATGATGTTGAATTCATAAGAGTAGGCATCCTCGGCCGGGCACGGTGACTCACGCCTGTAATCCCAGCACTTTGGAGGCTGAGGCGGGTGGATCATGATGTGAAGAGATCGAGACCATCCTGGCTAACAGGGTGAAACCCCATCTCTACCAAAAATACTAAAAAAAAAAATAGCCAGGCGTGGTTGCGGGCACTTGTAGTCCCAGGTACTCGGGACGCTGAGGCAGGAGAATGGCGTGAATCTGGGAGGCGGAGCTTGCAGTGAGCCGAGATGGTGTCACTGCACTCCAGCCTGGGCAATAGAGCAAGACTCTGTCTCAATAAAAAAGAAAAAAAAAGAGTGGGCATCCTTATCTTTATCTAGGAGTGTAATGGGATTTCTTTTAACACTTCATTGCTACATAATATTTATAATGATTTCTAATAGACATATTTTTTGGATTAAGAAAACTATCTTTATTCCAGAAAAGTTCATACAATGTCTATCATTAATAGATATTGTAATGTATCAAATGCTTTTGTAATATCTATTGGAATGAATGTATGATTTTCTTCATTAATCTGTTTTGTGGTAAATTATATTTATACTTAAAAAAACAAACTCCTTGCATTCCTAGGATAAATCTTACATGATCTCAATATAATTTTTGTAATTCTATTAAATACTTTCATCCAATCCTCTTGCCTTGGCTTCTCAAAGTGTTGGGATTACAGACCACTCTGGGAACCCAAGGCAGGAGGAGTGCTTGAGGCCAGGAGTTGGAGACCAACCTGGGCAACATAGCAAAGTCCTCTCTCTACAAGAATTTGTTTTAATTAGAAAGATGTGGTGGTACTCACCTGTAGTCCTAGCTACTCAGGAGGCTGAGGTAGGAGGACTACTTGACCCTGGGAGTTTGAAGATATAGTGAGCTGTGACTGAGCCATTGCACTCCAGCTTGGGCAACATCCTGTCTGTATAAATATATACATACATACATACATACATATATACATATAAAACACTGTTAGATTCTTTTTTGTAAAAATCTCATTTATGATTTTCACACCTGCATTTGTAACTGAGTTTTGCCGATACTTATAACTGACCTGTGGTTTTGTATTGCTTTGTTTCCCTTTTTGTTACCTTTGAATTATGGTTATGCTGGTTTCATTAAGATAATTGGGAAACTTTTCATTTTTTAATGCTCTAAAATAACCTGCATAAGAATTCGCTGGTCTTTAAATTTTAGTAAAATATACTATTTTGGCCCAGTGGTGTTTTAAGATTGGTAGGTGTTTGAATATTGTTAGGTTAACTACTGTTCTGATCCCTTTTAAAGTCATGACGGTCACAGGTTTTCTGTTGCTTTTTGAAACAATTTTGATGATGTATATTTTCCTAAAAAGTTGCCCATTGCACCTACATATTTTAATTTATTAGTGTAATTTATCTTATGCTTAGAAAACCGTTAATTTTTAACATTTCTTTTGATGTAGAACTATGTATTTTTTTACTTCCTATTGCAGTTTATGACTTTTCTCTTTTTCTTTTGTCATATTTGCCACAAGTGCATCTCTTTAATTTGTTTGCAGAGTTCCAGCTTCTGGGCTGTTGACCAACTTCATTTTTACTTTTTTCTTTAATTTCTGCTGTTATCCTTACTGTTTCCTTCTTCTTAATCATTTTGTGTTGACATATTTGTTTTGTTGTTTGCTGGCTTGTTTTTTCTAATTTTCTAAGTTAAAAGTCTAGTTCATTTACTATTTATTCCCTTGTAAATGCATTTCAGAGAATAAAATTTCTGCTAAGAATTATTTTGTCTTCATTCCCATAGATATTAGAAACTCCGTATTTTCTTTCAGTTCTAAATATTTTACAATTTCCATTTAATTTCCTCTTCACTCATGAGTTTATTGTTTTAACCATTTATAGATAAATGATGGTGATGCCATGGGGAAAAAAAGAGTTACACATCTTTTTGTGTTTTATTTTGTAATTTTATTGAATTATTATATTTTGGGAGGATTTTTGAGACTTCTTTTTTGACTTACATATTCAATTTATGTAAACAATCTGTCTAGGTTGTAAAGCATGTGTATTTTTTCTTGAATAAAAATATACATACCCACATAAATACACATGCATGACTTTAGATATATATGTACTTCTGTATTTATGTATATTATATATACATGTATATATGCAACCAAAAAAATAATTACATTATTCAAATACCACCCCCCAATCTCTTTTATCTATCTATCTATCCTCCTTCTGTTATTTTATGAGAAAATCAGGTTAAAAATCTTCCACCTAATTACGGAGGGGTATTCTTTTTATAGATGTATTAGTTTTTGAATTATATATTTTGCATGTTGTCTTTTTTATACCAAGAAACTTTCCTCATTTGCATGTCTGTCACCAAGAAATTTGAAGCACCCATCCAATAGTCACTCAAAAAGCCAGTCCTAAAACCTCAACTTCTAATCTGGCTTTTTACCTGGGTATTCTCATGAGAAGGACACAGTTAGTGGAAAATTCCCCTTAGTCATCAAGTGTTCTAAACTGCCAAACTACAAACCACTTTCTCTTCTCCACTCTCCAAACTCTCAACTCCTCTTATTCCCTTTTCTTAACCCTTCATTTCCCCCACCCAAACTTTCTTTCTCTCTCTCTCTGGCTTTATACTTAATAGGCTCTATAATCCAGTTTAGCAACAAAGAAAACTCAACTAGAGTTTTTTAAAATACAGGTATCTATGAGATTAAGGTGCTGAAAAAAAAAACTGGCAGAAATGCAAGGTTGTTAAGGTTGTTTAATATTTGACCATTAATGAATATGATTCACCATTTCAACACACTGAGGAAAATATGACTACAAACAGATGTAGATAAAGCATTTGACAAAATTCAGCAGCCATTCATGAAAACAACTTTCACATTAGGAATAGAAAGACACTTCCTTGACTTGATAAATGGTCTATACAAAACCCCAAATCTAAAATTATACTTAATGATGAAAGACTGAATGCTTTTGCCCTAAAATTGGGAATAAAACAAAGACATTTGCTTCTACCACTTCGATGAAATATTATTTCGAAAGTGTTAGCCAGGGTAACAAAGCACAAAAATAACAAAAGGCATAAAGACTATAAAGCAAGAAATACAATTGTCTCTATTCACAAATGATACAATCGTCTACATAGAAAAAAGTTTGAGAATGAAATCAATGTTATTTAATGCTTCCTCTTTTATCTATAATTATTTCATTTTTGTCTAATCTTTCTTGGTGATTTTCCCTGCAATACTCCCAAATTACTAGTATTAAAAAGAACTATCCAAAGGAATCATAGATTTGGATAGTTAAAGGAAATGTAAGTTACCTAAATCTAGAAATCTTTTAGAAGGAAAATAGGTATTACATCAAAATTAAGAACTTCTGTTTAACAAAAGACACTCTAGAGGAATTTCACAGAAAGTTATAATTAGGAAAAGATATTTTCAACACCTAAATCAATATATCATGAATACCTAGCATACAAAAAGACTTTCTGAAAATCAATATGCAAAATATAAAAATCTCAGTAGAAAAACGGAGAAATATGAACAGACTACTCAAAAAACATGACACTCTAACGGTTAACAAGTGTATGCAGTGATGTTAAAATATATTACAAATCAGACAAATTTGAATTTGAATTAAAATAAGATACTGCTTTACATCTGTCAGATCTACAGAAGTAGGGAAGTTGTTTAATGTTAAAAGACAGGAACTCTTGTCCCTGCAGCTGGAAGTATTGCCTGATGTAGCTTTTATGATGAATGGTGTGACACTGTGTAGTCAAATTGAGTGCACATACACTCTGTGACTAAGCAGTCCAGTTCTGAGAAGTCTGCTGCAAAAAGCTGCTCACACGGGTCCACAACACACAATAGTGTGCACGGTGGATTTGAACTGTGACAACTGAGATACAACTACTTTTCCTAGAATTCTCTTCTACAATTCTGAATTAATCTGGGCCTTGGGGACATTTCCTGTAAGATCTGGAAGACAGAAAGGAAACAGCTAACATAATCTATTCCATTTGGAAATTCTGTGCAGGGCACCAGGCCTACAGGAGCTTATGCATATCATCACTGATGTGCTGGCTCACCTTGTTGGCAGCAGTTTCTGCAGTTTCTGTCAGATTTTCTACTTCACCTTCTCCATCCTAGGCCAGCAATGAGCACCTCCTGGCAAACAACTGAGCTTACACTCCTCCAGCTTTCTTTCTTTCTCTCTTCTTCTTCTTCTTCTTCTTCCTCTTCTTCTTTTTCTTCTTCTTCTCCTTCTTCTTCTTCTTCCTCTTCTTTCTTCTTCTTCTCCTTGTCCTTCTCCTTCTCATTCTCCTTCTCCTTCTCCTTCTCCTTCTCCCTCTCCTCCCCATTCTCATCCTTCTCGTGTTCCTCCTCCTCCTTCTCCTACTCCTCCTCCTCCTCCAAATCCTGGGCCAGATAGGTGTTTAGTTCCACTACAGTGGGCTCCAGCTTCTCCTGCAGTCACCACAGCATCAAGAAGCTTGGAGGCAGCAAGAGAGGTTCAGGTCATCCTTGCAGTTTCCAGTGAGTCTTTTCTTTCCCTTACTTTCTGTCTGTCTTTCCTTCCTAGCTCCCTGCCCTGCTGACTTCAGCCCCAGTACCAGCTACAGAAACAACAACTGTATATAAACCATTTAACCAGCTATAAAAATTGCATAAGTTCAAGTCCTAATAATAAACTCCTTATTTTATATTCTTCCTAGTGCATCTGCTTCTCTAACTGCATGCTGGCTGATCCAGAGGAGGAGGTTCACCCCAGGATTTTGTGTTATCAGGAACAAGGAAGTAATCTAGGGGCTCATCACCCAAGGAATAGGTAAGTAGAATGTGATGGCAGCTTACCCAAAAATACTACACAGAAGTTAGACATGGCACGTGGAGTACATGGCACCATGAATAGATTTAAAAGCAATGCTTTCTTTAAAGCAAAATTAAGAAACTATGAAATTTATAGTGTAATAATTTTTATGAAAATTTAAAAATTCATCCATACTACAGAAGACAACACTATTTCAGGATACATACAATTTGAAAGACACATAACAAATCCCTTAGAGAGGGCCAGTGGGCAATGGAGAATAAATACATGCAAAAAGTAACTGAATACATATAGACACACCTATATACATCAAAGCAAGAGAGCCCTTGACGAGGGCAATGACAAAAATGTGCCAGGAACCAAGGATTACCTTTTCTGCTACTAAAAGCCTCAGATGGCTGGACCATGGGAGACAAAAGAGGGAGCCATGAGTCGGACCTTGAGGTGGAGTTCATGCAGTGAATTCACCCCCAGGGGCCTGCCTTGGACTGCCTACAGCAGTTTTTGACTCCATAAGGTCTTGGTACATGCTATTCTTCTGTCTAGAACACTCTTCCCTCCCCTCTGCACCTAGTTATCTCCTACTCAGCCTATTTCTGAGGCCAGCTGTCATTTTGTAGTGAGAGAAAGAGATCTTTCCTTCATTTCTTGACTATGCTTAATATCTTTATTATATGTTTTTCATAAACATATATAAACCATCTTCAGGGAACTCGTTCAGCTTCAACATTACAATCTCTTTCTGTGTCTGTTTGAAACTTACCCTACTAGACGATAATCTCCATGTGTGTACTTGTGTTTCTCTCCATGGCATTGCAAGCCTAACCGAGTGTGTTGTGCATAGTCAGTGCTCAATTAAAATATATTGATGAATGAATGAATCTATTTGTTGTTGGTCAGTAGATTGCTTGATTAGTTTAAGTTTGTGTCATGGCAGAGGATTAGAAAACTGGATTCAATGAAAGCCATCACTGGGCATTCCTAAGCCTAGTTGAAGGGCCACGTATATTCATGTATATTCATGAATTAAATTCATATCTATATATTCTAGTTTGGAACTTTATGAAATTCCTGACATTTGTGAAAGCTGCTCTCTGTCTGTCTTTATGCTTTCTATTCTATTCCTCCACTCTCCTCCCTTTGCTCCTTCTACACAAGACCATGAAGACACGCCATTAGTTTTGTGAATCACCATTCAGGCTAAAGAGACTAAATTATAATCAACTGTATAATTCTCTGTCTAGGAGATGGTTCACATTTTGTTAATAATTCTTTCCGGACACATAATTTGATGATTGCATATCATTTCTTTAATGCTCCTGCTAAGAAAATTATAAATTAAGTCCCTCTTTATATAAAAAAAATTGCTGTTTCACTAAGCCTGCTGTTAAACTGAGATTAATGTTCCATATCTAAAGTATAAATTACCTAATAGTTCCTCCCACCACACAGCTCAGGAATTTAGAAACCCTGTATCAGGATTTCCTCCATAAATGTGTGCCATGAATCTCTCCCTCCCTAAGGCACATACCAAAATGGCATGTTAGAGTAGTCTAGTACAACAAATTCCATCCCAAATGTCTCCATTTTGATAAAACTCAAAGGTATCACACACCAGCACCTTTTCCTCCCCACTTTTCTTTTATTCTCTCTCCCTCCTTGCTTGATTATTGAGCACATGCAGACAATGTATATACTTTTAATTCACCTATCTCTTCTTTTAAAAATAGTAAACTACTCACATTTTTGAAAAGTACTTGAATCTATCATTTCTACATAAAACATATTGTAATTTTTTTTTTAAGAGACACCCTGTCCATTCTTGGTTTTAAGAAATGTGGAAGCTTCCTGGACTGGATTTCAGATCCCAAATCCACAGCTCTTAAGAACTTAGGCTCGGGATTCTATAATCATCTGTGAAAAACAAATCAGAAATCTTTTCATAAAATATCAAAGAATTCTTCCTATCAAAATAGGTATTTCTATGTAGTGACCCATGTACATTTTTACTAAGATTATCTTTCATTTCACATAATAAAGACATTTCTGGCAATGCAAATTATGGTATCTTAATTTATCTTGTAAAATACAAGGAGTATGAAAATGCTTTATAAAAGCGGAGGCATAAAGTGAGTCTATAAAATTTTAAGAATAGAGCTTGGAAAATTAGGGGCCCCTTCTTTTTACAAAAAACAACTGTTCTATAAATTGCTGTGTAACAAACCAGCCCAAAACATTATGGCTTGAAACAACAACATCAACGTGTCTATCTGTTCCACAGCATTAGGGAACTCTAAAAGGCTCACTTTTGAGATACATCCCATAGGCCATGTTCCTCAAATGGAACACCGAATACAGTGAAAATCTGGTAATAAGGTATCCTTCTAATGAGTCTATGACTCCTGTCCCAGCTCATAGACATAGACAGAAAGGTGGAAGAGTGTGTTTTAACTCAGAGTTCACATAGTCATGTCCACTGTAAGCTACATTCTAAGCTATTTCAACTCTTATACTCCTAGGTAAAGTTGTATGTGGCCGAGTTCTGTGGTTTAACAGAGGCTCAGCTCCATGGTTCTCCCTTGGGGATCTCTCATGGGTTGTTTGAATCAATATCAGCTGGGGCTGCACCCTGAAGGCTCACTGGGCAGGACATTCAAAATGGTTCCCTCAGATGGCTGGCAGTCAATACTGACGGTCAACTGGAAGCTCAGCTAAGGGATCTTCATTTCCCTCACATGGGCCTTCCACTGGATTCCTGGGCTTCCCCACAGGAAGAAGGCATTTAAACGAGGGCATTTCTGGACTAAGCCAACTCACCAAGAGGTACAGGTAGAAGCTGCAAGACTTCTTAAGGGCCCTAGCTTCAGAAGTTCCAGACAGTATTTGCATTGCTTTCTAGAGTCACAAAGAACAGCCGTGATTGAGGGGGAGAGGAATTAGACTCCACCTTTTGATAGGGAGTGGCCCAGCCATATTGCAGAAGAATATTTGGGGAGAGAGATGCTTTAGCTCTTTGAAAAATGCAATCTGCTTCACCAATTCAGCTCACCTTAAATCTAAAATTAGACTGAACTCTCCCAATAATGATACAAACTGATTAGAGGCAGTTTGATCACTAAATGAGGTTTGAACTCTTTCCCAGTAACAATGCAGGCTTATCAAAGGCAAACAGTTTGATGAATACATTTTACTCAAGAAGATATGGAAAGGTAATGGTTTGTTTTGTTTGAGACAGTATTTTGCTCTGTCACTCTGTCTCCCAGGCTGGAGTACAGTGGTGTGATCTCGGCTCACTGCAACCTCCACTTCCCAGGCTCAAGCAATCCTCCCACCTCAGCCTCTCGAGTAGCTGGGGCTACAGGTATACACCACCACAACTGACTAATTTTTGTATTTTTTGTAGAGACAGGGTCTTGTCATTTTCCCAGGCTGGTCTCAAACTCCTGAGCTCAAGTGAGCCACCCACTTCAGCCTGAACTCAAGTGAGCCACCCACCTCGGCCTCCCAAAGTGTTGGGATTACAGGTATGAGACACTGAGGCCCAGCTGGAAAGGTAATGTTATGGGTTGCATTGTGTCTGTGAAAATTCTCATGTTGAAAACCTAATCTACCTCAAAATGTGACTTTATTTAGATACATGGTCTTTACAGGAATGATTAAGTTAAAATTGGGTCATAAATTGGGTTCTAATCCAATATGACTGGTGTCCTTACACAAAGGAAAATGTGGACACAGAAACACATATGCACATAGAAAGAATGACATGTAAACAAGAATGGTATATGAACATGAGATTGGGGTTACATGTCCACAAGCCCAAAATGCCAACATATGCTAGCAAACTACGAGAAGCTAAAAGAGAGGCATGAAACAGATTCTGTCTCCCAGCCCTCTGAAGGAACAAGCCTGTCAACACCTTGTTTCACACTTCTGGCCTCCAGAACTGTGAGAAATAAATGTTTGGTGCTTAAACAACCCACTCTGTAGTACTTTTTAATGGAAATTCTAGCAAACTAACACAGGTAACAATAGTAGATGAACAAGTCTGACCTTTCCCCAGGAAGTACACACATCCATACTGATATTAACCTACTTTTCTGTAGCCACGCATCTCAGGCAAACAAAAAATGAAACAGAATATTTAAAGGAGTTTTTGCTTGAGCCCAATAAAGGATCTGAAATTTTTCCAGTTACACTTGCCCACTAATCCTAAAGTGCATGGTTCATTTCTCTTCTCCCTCTCTCTCTCCCTTACTCTCTTTCTCCCCAATCCCTTCACCTCTCTTCTCTTCCTATTTCTCTCCTTTTTCCTCCCATGTGATCTTAGGAGCAATTCCTTTCCTTTTCTAGCTAATAGCCTTACATAAGGCCTTTGGTTTTCTTCACCGAGTTTCACAAGATGATCATGAGCCATGGCTGGGTAACCCATAGAGACTGAATCAAAGAATTAAGCCTGAATTGGGAGCGCCAAGATTTGAGGCATCAGCCTTAAACTCTGGCAAAGACCAGAGCCTCCCAAGAATGTACCTTTAGTACCTGGCAGTTTCCTGAGGGTGAGTCTTTTGGATCTGGCATTAAAGTTGAGATTCCTCCCAGATGTTAAGAGGGCAGCATTCTCCCAGGACCTAGGATGGTTTCAGCTGGAGATTATTAAAAGTTGTCAGGGTGTGTGTTGACAGGACTTTGCAGGTGTGTTGATTAGCACCTGCAGGCCATTATGTAGACACTCGAAGGGAAGACTGCAGCAGGATGGGTTCCAAACCCTCCTCCCTAAAGCATGGGAGAAAGTTTGGCTTGGCATAGTTGCCCCATATTAAAGCCTTATCTTTTTCTCAGCCTAACTCTGCTATTGTGTCCAGGTATAGCGACTGGATTCTGATCAAAGTAACTCCTGTTAAGTACATCCTTCTTCAGTATACTCTATGGTAACTACTGTCAGCAAGTTATATGTTAAGATGACATTGGGGTCGGGTGCACAGCTCACGCCTGTAATCCCAGCACTTTGGGAAGCCAAGGCGGGTAGATCACCTGAGGTCAGGAGTTCAAGACCAGCCTGGCCAACATGGCCAACATGAAACCCCGTCTCTGCTAAAAATACAAAACAAAAATTAGCCAGGCATAGTGGCGGCTGCCTGTAATCCCAGCTACTGGAGAGGCTGAGGCAGGAGAATCATCAAAACCTAGGAGGTGAAGTTTGCTGTGAGCCTAGATTGCACCATTGCACTCCAGCCTGGGTGAAAAGAGCAAGACTCCATCTCAAAATAAATAAAATAAAATAAAATAAAATATGACATTGGCAGCCAGGACCAGTCATTAATCTATTTCTTATAAATATTTATTGAACTCACCAGGGCCTAAATGAAGTATTCCAAGTAGCAATGGCAATTTTACATGTTCAGATGAGTAAAGAGACTTAACTTCCACACAGAAGGATCGTTTTACTCCCATTAACTAACTCGGGACTCTAGGAGAAGTTGGGTAACCACTGACTGTCGAAGAATCTTACAGGTTCTCTTGTCCACTCACTCCATTTTACATATAAGGAAACAAAGACTCATTTACCACGCAAGATTACAAAGCCAGCTGATGGCAGGGTCGTGAGGGCTGAGAACTTCCATATGTAATAAGATTTTCCACTGACAAACTTGGTTAGAGTCCCACAATGTCCACCTCTAGCCCATCTGCTATTGCTAAAGGATCTGTCAGGAGATTCAGGCAGTTTTAGTTTGTTTAAACATGCTGCTTCACACAACTTTCCATGAGGGTATAGGAGCTGCAACAGCTTAGAATGCTGATTGCAGTGTGCATGACAATGTGAACCCTTTGAGATAAACACCCCATCTTGCTGTCTATATCTATGTGCTGGGACAGGAGTAAAGAGCCTCCTTAGAAGGATAGCTTATTATCAGACTTTCACTGTATTTCATTGTACCATTTCAGAAACATGGCTTATGGGATGCATCTCAAAAGTGATCCTTTCGAAGTTTCCTGTCACTGTGAAGAAGACAGACACATTGCTGTTGTTGTTATTCATAGATGGAGAAAATAACACCCTTCTTTTGCCCAGATCAAAGCTATCAGAGATAATTTTGCATAGTTTTTACTATTATTTTATTCCTTGTGAAAATACTTGGCACCATTGTCACTCATGTGCTGAAAGTCCTCTTCTCTCCTAAGCATGGTACTTCTTTCTCCCTAATGTTCTCCTCCATAGTTAAAAATAAATAGATGATTAATAAAACACTGTTGGTGTAGGGCAGTTGCCCTTGCGCTTGAGCATGTAGCAGGATCACCAGGAGAGCACAATAAAACAGATCACCCCACCTCACCCCCAGAGTTTCTGTCTTGGTGGGTCTGGGACAGGGCCTGAAAAATTTGAATTCTTCACATGTTTCCAGGTGATGCTGATACTGTTGGTTTGGAAGCTCACTTTAAGAACCACTGGTGTAAGGTTTAAATCCAGAAATTACAGGCAGGCCAGACTACCCTTTTATACACATTCACTTGCCTCCCACATATACATACACCTGCAAATGGTACACATTTACTGCACCTCCCTTTTTCTATGCCCCAATCCCTCTTACTTCCTTTCAATTTTCACTTTAAATTCAAGGAAAATGAAGCAGAGAGAAAGACTTATTTAGCCCTTAAAATCCACACCTAATCCAAAAAGGTCAGATACCAGTTTGCTTCATAACTTTTGGGTGAATATTGCTCACTCCCTAAATAGTCCCAGTCCAGACTAAAAAATAAATGTATTCCCTAAGCAGATTATTCCAAGCAAATCTCCATGGATGTCTGATAGAAAACAAATTAGAAGAAGAAGCAGAGGAGACTTGATTTCCCCTGGACTGACTTCCTTCAAGACCAGCAGAGTATCTCTTAGGCATTGGGCAGGGGGCACATGACCCAGTTTTCGTTTCGGAGAGGAAGTCAGTAATGAACTGGCTGTATTTGCCCTTAAACCTCGCTGTGGTGGAGCAGGCCTGGAGCAAATCTGCAGTGCACACTGGTTGCTTCTAGATCATCACTGTCTCCCTGATAATTGCTATTTGGAATCATACTCTTTAGAGGTGTGTTGGCCAAAGTCAGACATATAGGCAGCAGCCTCCAAACAGAGCTATAAATAAAATAATAAGTGTATTTCAAAGGGACCTAATGCAGCTTCTGCTGGTATCCTGATAGAATAATGTGAGCTCCATATGGCCCTGGGACCTGTACAGTCTTTCTTTCTGTGCCTTCCTAGCTGAATGGCCTTGTGCACATTAAAATACAACAGGTGCACTGCTGAGGTTGTTTTTCTTCCTTAGCTCCTGAGGAAATCATAAACCAAATATATTACTAGAGGATGGTTTCTGGGGTGCCCTGTGAGCAAACGGAGAGGAAAAATGGATCAACAACCAGCCAAGAGGGACAGTAAATCAACAAGCTAAAGGAGGAGTTTGAATAGACTCTCACAGCCCTCCAGGGCGCAGCCAAGGACAAGTCCCCTGTCAGTCAGGGCCTAAGCACTAATGTCAAAGCCAGCTGGCGCGCTGGCCCTAAGGAAACGATTGAGCCGTCTGTCAGTTGCTTGTGAGCCACTAGAGGCCAATGTGATGCTGAGGGAGGGAAGGGTGGTGCTCTTCAGCCCTGGGCCGCACTTTCCCTAAAGCTCTTGAGTTCTGTTCATGTTGATCCCATTTGCTCAGTGCCTGCTATTCTCAGCTCCTCAACTATCAACTAGGAAAAGAGATGAATAATTGTTCCTGCAGCAGAGAACGTGACAGCTGCAAGATTGATTTGTTCAGGTCACACGTACTCCTTCCAGGCAGATGAAAACCATTTTCTTCCCAGATTACAGGGGAGCTCGGCACAGGGGGTTACTGGAATTAAGAAAGTTGGAAAGTTGACCAGAAAGAGGGTGCTCCTGACAATCAGGGGACTTTCCAGGAAATCCTTGCCCAAGATCATGGGTTTTGACTCTATGCAAGCTGTTAGAGACTTGGACACAACTTTCACACTTTTTCTATATGCAGAAATTCTCCCCCAAATAAGACAGAGTAAAGAGAGGCAGATAACATCCAAGTCAACCTGACCATTTCTTAAAGACATAATTAGATGTGTGATCAAAACATTCCAATACCTTAGTCTCCTGTTTACAAAGAATGACAGCAATTACCATGACCATAATAATAATCCAATTAATGTTAAATTGTAATAATAAATTGTAATAGTAATACAATTTACATTGTATTTTCTATGTGCTAGACACTGTACTGAGGATTTTACCTGCACTCATTCTTTGAATTCTCATGTCTGCAAGAGGTTGGGTATTATTCTTATTTCTACTTTACAGATAAGAAACCTGAGGCACAGGGACTAATTCTATCACTAATGTATCCATTCATTTATTTAAGAAATATTTATTGAGCTGCCACTATGTGCCAGAAACTTGCAAAATAAAACCCAGCTTCAAAGCATCATTAAGAAGATACAACTACCCTTCAACAAAGGAGTCCTTTGCACCCTTTTTTGGAGGGAATCCAAACTACCCTTCCAAAAAATCACTTAAAATAATTCCAGCTGTTATTAAAATCACTTGTCCTTTTCCTAATTTTACTGACAATTTTTTATAATGATTTTACATTGAAAGTACTACAACAATATCTTTATTTATCATGTGGACAGAAGTTTATTTAAAAGTGAAAGAACTGACAATATAAAAGGGATTTGGACATATCAGGAACCCCGAAGTCATTGCTTCCTAATGCAACATACAGGATGCAAGCATGTATATGCCACAATACACATACCCACATACACTGCCACCACACACACACCCACATACACTGCCACCACACACACATACACACACATCACACACAGAAAATACACAAAAGCACCACAGTGCATATACATGCAACACATAAATGCACACATGGGCACACACATTAAATACCACCACAACCACCACACACAATACCATGTACAACACACACACACACACGGTGTGATTCTTTGAGCCTGGTCCTAGAAACATTAATGCAAGTTCTCAAGCTGTCTGTATTCTTTCAGTCACAGAAATTTCTGGGATCAGGAGATCACAATATCGAGGGACCATGAAAACATCACTTTTCACAGCTCCAGTCTTTGGCTCAGGTTCACATTGAGAATATTTTTCAATAAATTGGAGCAAATTTCTCATAAGCCTACAGGAATTGAGCCCAACTGTCCAGATCCTTATTTTCCATTGTGTGTGGGTATTTAGGGGAACTTATTTACAAGTGGCTGTCAGCAGTAAGTTTAAAACTCAGAAAAGAAGGAAGTCCTGATTTATGACCCAAAGCACTGAATTCCATTTCAGAAATGTAAATGGTTCAGGCATACCCATACCATACACTACCATACACACACACCACATACCAGTCAGGTACATGCTCATACAAACACAACTATATACCACCCCTACATACACGCAGACACACACACACACACACACCACACACCTGCCACGTACATACATACCATGCCACATACATACATACCTATATACACATACACACACACACACACACACACATTCAGGAAACATACCCTAACATGAATGCTAAAAAAAGATTCTAGAGTAGAAACAGTTAATACTCAAAAGAAGATGAATCGTTCAATGATAGTAATGCTGAATTTAGTCTTTGTTATTAAAAGTGAGATTTGTAAAAAGACTGTCTAATAAGATTGTCTCATCTATGCCTGAATCCTCCTCTGTCTATAAGTGCTAAAATAACATTCTGTGTGGTTAAAAAAAAAATTAAATAGTGATTATTTATATTACCACTTACTATGTGCTAAAAGCAACTAAATGGAACTCAGTTTATTCTTGTTACTTTTGAGGTTTGTGTTGTGTGAGAAGGGGTCATGAACAATTATTTCCACTGACTTTCTGAGATAACTATGTCATAGACATCATGAACAAGATGTATTCTGTTACCTGATTCCTTGAGGTTTACAAAGACATTGACCATGTTGAAAATTCTATTGCTGATCAGAATCAGAGAAGAAACTCCAGGAATAAGAAGTGATGTGATTTCTACTCTTCTGCAGGTTTTAGTTACATTATAAGAACTTAAAGCCCTAAGTCTCTTCTTTGTCATTTTTTATGGTTTCTTATTTCCTGTAGACATTTTTGAACTTTTTGTTTATTATTTTAAACTTGATGATGTTACTTGTTTTATAATCTATGCCTAATAGTCCCAAATATGATATCTGGGCTGACCTACTTCTGCTGTTGTCCATTGTTTTGCTGGTTATCACTCATGTCACCTTGTTTCCTTGGGTGTCTAGTTATCTTTGAGCACATGCTGATCATTGTCCTTGAAAATTAATCTGCAACCTAGAATGAGTAACTATTTGTACTACAGAGCATTTGTATTTGCTTTCTGCCAGGCATCTAGTATACTACTAGGCATGGACTATCTCATACCAAGGCTTGAGATCTAGGCTCACACAGATTATATATGTCCAGGCTACAAATCTGTACCAGTCTGTAGCTATCTCAGGGATAAGATTTCTGTTTTAAATTTTTCCGTCATGTCCTTCTCTTCTACTGCTCTGCTCAGCATGGATAAAGTTTATTCTACACACCTTAAAGTTAAGGAGAAGAGAGTGAGTTTAGTCCTTGTTCAGCCCTAAGTCTACAGCTCTTTGAGTTCCAACTTAATTAGGGAGAATATCCCATAAAGCTCTCCAACTTCAGCATGACTTGGTACTCCACTGGGCCACTAACCCAAATCTAAGTGTGTTGCATGGACAAATAGCATAAGGGCATAAGAAGCCTGTATATTCCAATATTCTAGCTACCTGTCTGGATACTGACTTTCATCCATAAATTTACCTGGAATTTCCTCATCATTCTTTCAGCAATTCCAAGTTAATTTTTAAATGAAATTTTTAACCAGCAATGTTTATTGCTTTTAACGAGAAAGTAGATCTGAATAACCTAGACCACAATCACCAGAAAGTTTCTGAAAAGGCATTTTCAATTTTGAAGTTACATGAGATTCATTACTACTTAAATTAATCTAACCTGCATGTCTCCTGCTATATTATTGATCTTACCAAATAGTTTTTTGGTGTACTGCACATAAGTTCACATTAGTATTGTACCTAAACCCTTGACTATACTAATTATGAATGATTTATGGATAGGTGGATTGGGAAAACCCAAAAAATAAATTCCAAAAAAGCTCATGCATTTGCTACATTTTGCACACTGTGTCTTCCATGATGCAATATTCAGGTCTATTGGCAGAGACCCTCCATATCATTTTCCAATAAAAGTTATTTTTGAAGGCACAATGTGGATAGTTTGCAAAATGGCCCATTTCAGAGCAACTTATCTGCTCAAGGCTTTTCCCAGATTTATCTTCAGTTACATTTTTTCATATAATCACGTGATCCACTTTGATTGGGTTGGCTGGTAATGCATTGAAATGACAGACACTATAATTTTGCTTTACAAGGAAAAATCTATGGAGTTGGATGTTTCTTTAAAATTGAACTAATTTTTGACTAGTTGCTAACTTTCCCAGTTCTTATGTCAGAAACAATAGTCCTTGAATAAAGAAAATGTCAAAGAATCCAAACAAGCCAGCATATTTAAATTGTAGAATTATTTTTTTTAAAAAAGATTGGACTGGACTGCAATTTTATAACTGATCCACATTTTAATTCTATCTTGCATGGGGTCACTGCACACATGATTTGAATTCTCCTTAGAGCTTTCCCATCTCTTCCTAGGAGGCTAAAGAATTTATGGAGACAAAATAGGCAAGGACATTTTTTACAGAATATGCAATGAAGTTCATCCAGAATGACATCTTAGAGGTTATTTTGTCCTCCCTGGTCTCATATAAGTCATACTGATGCAATAAAATATTTGTAAAATGCATAACCGAAGTGTTATGTTATTAAAAAAAATTAAGTACTTCCAGCCAAAGTCCTAATGAGACCAGTTTCAGCTTCATATCCACCATGACTAATGAAAATGCTCCTCTTGAGAAAGTATGAGATTTTAATTTTATTCGTCCTGATGTTAAAACAATACCCTCATGTACTCATCCTTACTTTCAGGTACCTCTGTGATTATTATTTGGTAGCCCAGGACTGAGCATTTGAAAATACAGTGTTTTTCATACAGTAAACCACTCAGTTCTTTAGTCCATCTCAGTTGTAGTTTCTAACTAGGGCAGTCACAAAAAGATAGATTCCATCAATATTTCATATTGAAGAACAAGGAACTGGATTTTTTTTTTTATTTACCTTCTACCGTGGAGCATTCCCAGAAAACCATGCTTTTACAGAGCACATTAGGATCCTAAATGTGTTAATGCATAAAACATCCCATTATTCTTGCTATCTCCTCCAGAGAAGGAAACAGTGATAGAGAGAGATTAATGGATGAACCAAAAGCCATCCAGGAAATTAGTAGCAGGCAGGTCTGGGATTAAACTTCTGAATTCCTGCCACCCACTGTTAAGTGGAAGTCAATAGTCCACGCAGCCTCCTCAGATTCCATTTATAGTGTTGTGGAAATGGGGGAGGGGAAGGCACTGCTAGGTAGCCTGACAGCTAGGTATGCAAATTATCAGCTAAGACACGATTGTGAAAACAATCATGGAGCCTGTTTACATTCCAAATCACTTAGAGGTTTCCTGCTGTGTCAAAGATGTCATCCCAACAAAGGAACCTGAAGCTGAAACTTGGAGAAATGCTGCGGCTATTTAAACTGCAAATCCTCCAATTACATTTCCATATCCACGCAGAATGATTCTATGAATACCCTGAGACTCATGTTAAAGTCATAAACAGAATGTAGCACAGGGAAATGGGGCCCAGGATTACCTCAATGGCTTCTCCATTGACTTTTTTATATGATGGCGACTGATAACTCACAATGGGCTCATAGCAGTTTTTAGGTTACCGGGCCAAGTACATTACACAGGGAGTTATTTATGAAATAGAGAAGAGTGAAGAGACATGAAAGAGGTTAGTAGGTCTACCACTTTCCAGAGGAATTACCTTGAGCAAGAGACTTACCTTTTTATAACCTCGTTTTTACCATCTGTGTCTGGAATCCAGATAATTTCAGCCTTATATAATATGTTGGGTTATTGTGAAGATAAAATGAGATAGCAAGCCAGGTGCTGTGGCTCAGGCCTGTAATCCAAACACTTTGGGAGGCTGAAGTGGGATAATCCCTTGAAGCCAGGAGTTTGAGACCAGCCTAGGCAACATAGAGAGACCCTGTCTCTACAAAATATATATATATATATGTGTGTGTGTGTGTGTGTGTATATATATATATATATATACTAAGGATAGTGGCACATGCCTGTAGTCCCAGCTACTTGCAAGGCTCAGGTGGGAGGATAGCTGAGCCCAGGAGTTCAAGACTGCAGTGAGATATAATGGCACCACTGCACTCCAGCCTGGGTGACACAGCAGACACTGTCTCTAAAATAAATAAGTAAATAAGCAAACAAACAATTTAATTTAATTTCAGTAAAGAGATAGCAGAAGATATACCTGTTTATGAAATTGAAAGCCCTAAGTCCATTAAAAAATATAAATAGTTGGATGTAGAATAATTCTTCAATATTACAACCTCTTAAAGCAGCTGTGTATTTGTATATCTGCTATGAACTGATTTTTTTTTTTTTTTTTTTTTAGTGTTTGGTTTCCCACTTTTAGAGCAGCAGTATCCTTGGTGGCAGGAATACAGGCTGTGGAGCCAGAGAGACACGAGTCCAAATCCCAGTTCTGCTACTTACTTGCTATGTGCCCTGAGACCTGATTTCCTTACTTATAAAATAGGAAAGCTCATACCTAACCTAAATGGTGCTCTAAGAAAAGTAACAGTGTATATCCAGATTTGGACCATGGCACATCATTGACACTGAAAATATGTCAACTACAATTATTATCAAAAAGAGTTATATAGAAATGCATTCACCCTGCACATACTAGCATGCCAGTGTAAGTGGTGCCTTAGATCATCATCCAGCTCAGAGTTCTGTATTCTCTTAAAGATTCTGGTTTTGATGGTCTGGTTCACTAGCCACTGGCCCCCCACACTAGAAGCAGGAATAGAAATTGCCTGCAGTAGGAAATGGGAGGATTACCCTGGGGTACATCTGAGAAGGCAGAATTGTGGATGAAGGCCTGGGGACATAGTGAGTACACCCAGACCTGAACCCTTTGAGGAATGGGCTTATGACAATATAGTAATTGCAGAACTTCCAATCTGAAACTGTTCCTCATTAATTCATCAAGTGTATCTTAAGCTCCTTTTATATGCTGTGCCAGAGAAAGGTTTTTAAAAGAAGTGGCATAAGTTTTTAAAGTATAAGGCATGCCATTTGCTCTCTAAAAACTCATAATATAGTTGGTTCAACGAGACTACCACTCATGAAACAGCTCAGTTAGAGCCTCCTGCTAACCTAGTGAGACCAGGCAAACCACTGGATTGCTCCTTCTCTGCAGCTCAAATGAAGAGCTCAGAAAGTCACAGTTATGCTGCACTGCAGTGCATGTTAATGTTCCTCCTAATCACCAGACCTAACACTATCTCCCTGAGGGCGTCAGCAGAATCCATGTGTTCTACCACCCCACCACCTACTGGAAACATAGAATCATATGTAAGATTTTCACTTTAGGTTAATGATTAGTCAAATTAAGAGATGCTGAGAAGAGCAAATGTCATTCCAAATTGAGTTAAAGCACACAGACATGCACCAGCATGCACACACACACACACAAACACACACTTCCAGCTGCTTCTTTTAATGTGACCCAGCACACACTGGAACACTGGGGCTCAGTCCCTGTAAGCAAGTACTTTCTCTCCACTCACATAAACCAGGCACATCCCCCTATTTCAATGAATCAAATGCTTGGCCTTCAAAACACGTGACTCTCCTATATTTTTATCACATTTTAGTTATTTTTCATATCGATAGTTGAAACTGTCCTACAACTTCAGGGCTATAGCTAATTTTTTCCACCTGTCTGCTGAAACGCTCTCAATTTTCCGCTCTAGCTCTTCTTTGCATTGAATTGCTTACCTTTATCAAATGCAAAAAAAAAAGTAAAGTTTGAAGAGACCAGAGCATTTGGGGAAGTCTGATTATTTGCTAAGCCTTACATTTTAAAGTGATTAGCCAAGGTTTGAGAAATTTCTCAGAGTGACTGTCATATGGAACCAAATAAAAAACCACAGAGATATTTGTAGTTTAAATGTTCTTTAAGTAACTGCATTATTACCACAGCACCTCCGAGGCTTCCCCTTTTTGCAGATTGCACATTGTCACCACTTCCTAAATAGCTGGCCTTATTAAAACACTACAGGCTTTGGTAAAAATATCTCTTGCTCTGGATAATTTAATAACTGTGGAAGGGGAAGATCTGGTTTTGTTTCTACAAAATCCTATCTTTGGGTTTACCACCCAAAAGAAAGAAATCAATTTAAAACATGTGTTTGGAGTGTATACTATTTGCTTAATATGATTCTTGACAGAAAGGGAGATGGAGAATAGCTTACAAATGAGATGGCGGAGATCACCAGCACTCTCAAAATGATATAATGAGAGTTTCAGCAATTGGGTTACTCAAAGGTTCAGAAGAAGGAGAAACCACTGGATGCTAGTCTCCTCACCAAGCCTTTGTTCATTGTTGTTTCTTTTAGTTAATGGACTGTACCCTCAACTGTTCTGATGAAACCAAGTCATCAAAATCTATAGTGGGAAAACACTTTCCATCAGCTCAGTTGCATTTTTGCGCTGTCATCTTGATATTTACTGGTTTCCCACCAAGAAATTAAAGGTGATCAGAATGCCCAGCTATGTCCCTGCTGTATCTTGATTTAGTAGCAATGGCTGTTGAAGGCTGGAGACCCACTGATGTAGGAAGAAAGTCTGGTCCTTTCCCTGACAGTTCTGTGCCCAAGTTAATGATTCCATCATGTGGGTTTGTTTCCTGGGAGAAAATATTCCTTTTGGAAGGGGAGGGAGGATGAGTACACTCTGACTTCATGGCAGAACATTTTGCAATATGCTTTTCTTTCCCTTGCTGCTAATTCCTGACCTCAGCAGATAAATAGAAATGAGACTCAGGCAAGTTAAAAATAATTTTAAGCTCTTCTCCCAGAGGCAAATGCTATATAACAGGAGACCCAAACAGAACACTTCGGCCCGAGTCCTGGCCATGGTCTGGGTTCCACAATATGCTAGTTAAAATTCTTATCATCGCTTGATGACAATCAGTCCCTGGGAATTCTGGAATCGTTGCAAATCCACCATTTCCTGCAATTCATCAAAACCTGGTCTCTAAATGGTTATGACTTTCTTCAGAAATATCATCATACATCACAGTCATGGGAGTCCCCTGTGTTCCTCTTCCCTACAACGACTGGGTCACCTTTCAGAATGCTTATTTTGACCAGAGGAAAATGTAGGATGGAGTGACCTCTGATGAGACATGTCTAATCTAAGAAGGATGGTTGTTCATGATCTAAATTACAGATAAATTAAATGAGCTTATCTCCCAGAAGGGCTAGAGCAAGACAAAACAAAACAAAACAACCCCCCTCCCGAAATGTGGTGTGTATTCAAACACTCTGTGGTTTAAGAGAGCAAAAAACAAGAATGCCTAGATTGGATGAAAACAGGAAAAAGATTGAGGTCAAGTAGAGCATTCTTGGAGTGATGTGGAGAAAAGAACACTGGACTCAGAGGAAATCTGAACATCAGGGTTCTTGTTCCAAGTCGCTGAGTAACTTCTCTCTGGTCTGTTTCCTCAGCTCCATAGCCTTCCAGTACTAACATTCTGTGCTTCAAGTCAATCAATCACTGTAAATCTGCCCAGAGGACTCCATCATCTCTTTTCACTAAGGCAAGAGAAGGAAATAGGACAAAAGCAGATGCTACGCTGAACAGATGGTTTCTTCCCATCAGCACAGTCATTGCTCACACCCTGACTGCCATCCTGCCATCTTGTTCAGGGACCTACATGGGCTTCACTGAAAACTCAAAAACAATTCAAATTCTTATTTGTCCAAAAAATCCCAGAGCCTCTCCATCTAGTTCCAAGATAAGAACAATCCATGGCCCTTTCATCCTTTTATCCTTTCAGTTCACACTTCTTAGGCACCTGCCATATTTCCTTCCTTCATTTTTGTATGAAGTCAGAGACCAAATTCAAGACCTGTTAGACAAGCATTCCAGATCTCACAAGTAATGATCAATGCATTTAGCCCAAATCAGGGAATCCATTGCTTTTATTCCACTAATTCTCATTTCTGCCCACTACACACAGAACCTTACAGGAAACACTAGAAGCTTGGATTGTGCCACAAGGAGGTTGCCATCTAGTTGGAGAGACCAAAGCACAGGAAATAAGGACCTCCTTACAAGTGAAACATGAATCCGAAATGCCAGCTTGGAAGAACAAAAAGCCATTAGGAAGTAAGAGAGTTGTAGTTCTGTTCGTTTCCATTCCCAAGGCCATTTAAAGTCGTTGGACTCATGGAAACTGGAAGTGGCCTCAGAGACCATCTAGCTATCTCTTTTATTTTAAGTAAGAGTTCTTTAATAATAGGTTCTTATTTGTATGTTTTATGCAAATTTATATTTTAAAATGTTTCAAGTTTAGAATAAGACTTCTTCTAATTCATATCTAGAAGTCAAGCTGAATAATTATTTAATATACTTAACTGTAATGTAATTAACCATAAACATAGAAATGAATGTTTGAGTTTCAAAATGGAAATACAACTAGAAATACAATAAATATATATGGAAACTATTGTTTTCTGCTAACTATAGAGAATATTAGGCTACAAAAAGAAATGATACTCCTTATGAGAATCGGCACAATATGAAAATTAGGTATCTTCAACTGCTTCTGCTTTACATTCTAATTATCTATGCCTTTTAAATTTGCCTTTTTCCCATTTCTTTAGTTATCCCTCATTTCTTACTTATACAAATGACACATCTTCTGATTAATCATTTTATAGCAGCATTCAAAATTCCAGTGTCATGAAGAGGAACTTTTACATTTTACTGTATTATTTATGGAATATAGCTTTTCCCTGCTTGACCTTTTTGTGTTCACAAGTAATGCTACCCAAACCATGAGTCACACATCAAATTCACTATGCCTGGCCTCTCAGGATCTCCTTCACTCTGAGTGGAAAATCCCTGGCCATACACAAGACCTTTGCTGTTGTAATTTACTGGCTGATAAATTAGAAAGCCAAAGCTCTGACTTATTTACTTATTTAGTCCTGGGTTAGGGAAAGGGAAGTTGCACTTGATTAAACCAAAAAAAAAAAAGGAATGTTATCTAATCTACATTGCAGTGGGTCCTTAAACCCAGCTGAAGGATCCATCCACCACAAGGCCTGTCTCAGGAAATCACATCACATGCCATAGCAACACTCAGGTTGAGATTGGGGTGGCAGTCATATTAATAAGGCAAGTTATGAAAGAATAAAACTCTATAAGGGTGTCTTCATCCCTTTACAGACTTTAACTGAATGCCTCAATGGGACACACTGTTGGGGATACAGAGGTGAATAAAATACTCCTTGACCTCAGGGACCTCACAGTCTAGGGCATTCTTTATTGAAAGGTAGGCATAAACTTATCCTATCAGAAATTGATTCTTAATCTTTAGCTCCCATAAATAAGAGAGAACATGCAAAGTTTGTCTTTCTATGCAGAGTGAGGTCTCCTTCATTCTTGGTTGAATGGAAATTAAGATTCTATAAATTAGTTGAGACCAGTTAGTCAAGAATAAAAGCTACAGATGAACAAAACTTTATCACTTTCCTTTTGTCTTCATGACCCAGGTGAAACTTAAAAACAAAAATCATTTCTTTTCCTACCCATACAAAATGCTTTCTATTTCACTCACGATTGGGTAAAATCTTGTTAGCAAAGATAAACCATATATGTCAAAGCCTGAATTTTTAAATTTCCTTCTCAATTTTTGCTGAGCCCTGTGCGGGTGGTGGCTGGGTATTGGTCTTGTGGCAGCTTTTCAATTTCTTTATTTGGTCCATAAGCATATAAATGGCTCCTCCCATATATTCACCAAGCGATCTCTACCAGCTGCTTGAGGATAATGTCTTGGGGAAAGCCCTGCATTTGGAACCGAGAGGCTAAGATTCCAGTCCCAGCCCTGTTGCTGACTAGCTTTGTGACCTTTTAACCAACCACTTCACTCAGTTACTTTACTCATAGACTAATGGGTTACATTAGGCAATCCTTTTACTCCCTTTCCATCCTGTGAGTCCAATATTCGTACATTTGAAAGCCAATTATATCTTTAGGGCAATGAGTAAATATTCCACTCTCCACGGTAGTATATTAAGTGTTGACAAATTGGAAAGGGAATTTTAATCTCCATTCATATTGGAAATAACTTTTCAGAACCACCCTCCATTTTTATAAATACTCTTACTGACCAGAGAGTCCTGAGTTGCTCCTCTCTGTCACTTTTTCACTCCATAACCCCTCCTGCTGACCAATTTATGTTGACTCTCACCATATACCAGGGATCAGCTCCAAAGCCACTGTCCCCAGGAAGCCTTCCTCAATTTCCTTAGCCAGAAAAAAGAAATCTCCCTCCTTTGCATTTTTCACTGATTGTGCAAGGTAGCACAACTTATGTCATTTAACTCTTTCTATTGTGTTGTATAACGGGGATGGATATTTTCCAATATTCCTGGGCTTCCTGGCAGGAAAACCCTGAGAAACCATGAAATCCTATTCCCTGGGCTGTTGCTGATGTTCTACTTAGACACCAATAAAATGTGCAGTGACTTTCTCTGATTGGTGGTATACTCAAAGCTATCACATTTCAGAGCCATTAACAAGCTCACCTTCTGCGTTTTGTTGAGTCTTAGTCACTTAGAGGGCTATACTCAGATGTGACTTGGGCCCCAAAGATGAACCAAATGCCCAGCAGACATTATGGTGTAAGAATTAGAATTCTGACTTGATGTCTCAGAAAGGCTAAGTTATTGGTTTCTTTTTTTCTTCCCTTCCTTTTTTCTTTCTTTTTTTTTTTCTTTCTTTTTTTTTTTTCTTTTTTTTTTTTTTCCCACAGAGTTAACACAATCAGGGTTCTACTGCTTTATTCTGAATCCTACTCCATGCAAAGAAGAAGTCAAATCCTATAAGCAGCTGTGGGCTGGGCTCCAACTGGTTTTACCAAATAGTTTAAAGATTTGCAGAGGCTGATAGCTCATCTTCCAAATCTTCATCATCAAATTTGCTACACAACAGCAAAAGTGACAAGTAAGCACAGTGCTGAGAAGCAGCCAGGAACACTTGGACTTTCTGCATTTTCAATTATTTAGGCCAAAATGAATCACTTGCTTTCTTTTCTTTTTTCTTTTGGAAACAGTTTTACTTCCCATTTCCTCACTGGACACATAATTTTGATTTATCAACCCAACAGTCCTGAGTAAAAGGAAGTTTTAAACAAAGCTGATGCCCTTGCCCTGAGTTGTTTTTCTCTCTTCACAGCAATATCTTCAGAAAACACTTTGGGGCCTTCTTAAAAATGCAAATCAGCTTGTGCCTAGCAAGCCTCATGAGCAAACCTCCCCAAGGCTTCTGAGTCCTTCTCATTCAAGGGCTTCGTCTTATAAATTCCACTGGAACTTTCTTCAACAGCAGTCCACTTTCAACTGGGATAAATCTGTCTTCCAATATTATGTCTTGTAAATCTCACTTTGCAGGGGTATTTACAATCCAGCTACTGCATGCTTTCTTTATTGACTAGGAATGAATAAATCAGTTTTCCATTTCTCTTCATTCTCCATTGCTGATATTTTGATGTGGGAGCTGTTTAGAAGTTTCTGATCATAGTACATGATTATAAAAACATCTCTCGACCTGAAAATTTTTAAGACACAGACAGTGTAATTTACATCTCTTTTTGCTACATTCTCAAAATGAATCTCTCTATGTTGGAATGGAAGGATGATTACTAAATGGGAAGTTTGCCTTGATGGCCTAAAAACATCACATGCATTTTCCCATACCCCATTGGTGCAATAGATTTAGATTGTAAATAACATTTATTGGGTGCTTATTATGTTTGCATGTTTAAAACCAGTTAACGCTCACAATAATCTTTTGTGGTAAGTATCATAATTGTCTTCATTTTACAGATGAGGAAACTTAGGCATAGAAAGTTAAATAACTTGGCTGGGTGCAGTGGTTCACAGCTGTAATCCCAGCACTTTGGAAGGCCGAGGTGGGTGGATCACAAGATCAACAGTTCAAGACCACCCTGACCAACATGGTGAAACCCCATCTCTACTAAAAAAAAAAATACAAAAATTAGCCAGACGTGGTGGTGCACGCCTGTAATCCCAGCTACTCAGGAGGCTGAGACAGGAGAATTGCTTGAACCTGGAAGGTGAAGGTTGCAGTGAGCCGAGATTGCACCACTGCACTCCAGCCTGGGTGACAGAGTGAGACCTTTGAAATAAAATAAAATAAAATGAAATAAAATAAAGTTAAATAACTTGCTAAAGGTTACATGGTCTGTAAGTGGCAGAGGCTGAATATAAACCTGGGAAACCTGTCTCCAGCATCTCTGCTTTTAACCATTATGCTAAGCTATCTCTCTAGATTTAAGTGTTCAACCGGGCAATCTCAATTCTATGTTTTTGAACATCATTTTTGCAATTATATAATGCTTTTAACTTTCTAAGCCATTATCTCATTTTTGCCTTAACAATTAGGTGGCAATATTCTATTACATAGAATATAATATCTCCATTCTATAGATAAGGAAACTGAGGCTAGGAGAAGTTTAGTGACTTGTTCAAAGGCTAAATGGAAAAGTTAGTTTCTGAGCCCCAGTCTTCTGACTCCCAATATGGTGCCTATCATTGGACCTCAATATCCTCATCTATGTGCAAAGTAGCTAAGAAATCCTCCAGTTCCCAAAGAATTGGTCTCTCTACTACTCTTATTTATTGAACACCTTCTCCAGACTGTAAACCCTATAATAACAAGGGCAGGACCTAACTTGTTAGCTCCTGTGACCCCCTTCACCTAGTACAGAGTAGGTGCTCAGTAAGCACTTGTTGCAAATATAAATGTGCCAGGTACAGTGCTAAGTACTGGGGTACAAAGATGAATACTGGTTAGCCCTTATATTGCAAGTGAGGCACTCAAGAGGTCCCTTGCAGTTATGTAGGTTCTGCAAGCCCCACAGTCATTATGTGGACAATGGCTCCTACTGTGTTGAAGTCACCAAGAGATAATTGACCATGATGTAAGTTATGTGTTCCAAGTTGAATGGCGTCAGGGTCAATTACTTTATTTTAGAGGCCACAGCAAAGAGGCCCATTTGCAATGTGGTGCTCACATCATTAAAACAACATTTAGAAATTTCATTTTAATCTAAATGATGGGTTTCCAGTGCTGTGTAGCTATCAAAGTATAATAACCTGTGTGCTAAACACACCTCCCCAGCTCTCAACACAATTTGGAGAACCCCAAGGAATATAGATGTGATTGACAGAAACGCCAAGTCTGATCTGTTTAACCCAGTCTCCAACCTGACAAACTTAAAGCAAGTTTTTGTTTTTGTTTTTTTTTTTTTCCCAATACCTCCAAGAGATGAAAGAGTGATTTTTATGGTGCTGGCATTCAGGTTTGAAGCTTTGCTTATTTAGGAGTGCTAGATAAAATATAGGAGACCCAGTTAAATTGGAATCTCATATAAAAAACAAATTATTTTTCATGTAAGTATATACCGTGCAATATTTGGGGTACACTTGTACTTTTAAAAAGTATTTGTTGCTTACCTGAAATTCAAAGTTATCTGAGTATCCTGTATTTTTATTTTTTAGGTGTGGAAACCTTAGGATTATTACAAAAATCAATAGAAGCAAATTAAAATCTTCTTTATGTGATTGACGTTGCCTATATGGAATTGAGTAAGATATGGAAGTCAAAGAATGGAAGATGAGGTCTTCCATTAGGTCTATCTATTAAGTCTGTCTTTTCAAGGACACAGACAAATTGCCCCAGAGGTTGTCCTTGTCATTCTTGGATACACCGTACTGAAAGGTCATTTATGGTATTTAAGCATAGTAGTTAAGAGGTGGACCCTGGAGACATACTGCTGGGATTGAAATTCAGCCTCCATCAGTTACTAGCTATGTGACCTTAAGCATGTTACTTTCATTTTGCCTCAGTTTCCTGATGTGTAAAATGGAGATACCAAAAGTACCTATCTCACAGGATTTTGTGAGGATTAAAAGAGTTACTATAGTGACATTAGCAAGCATTCAAGAAAATGTTTATTTCACTCCCACCAATATCATCATCATCATCATCATCATCATCATCATCACCATCATTCTCACTCCCACAGACAAATTGCTTTTTAACTAACTGTTCAACTGGCTTCAACTTTTCCTTTAGATGTCTCTATGTTTTCTCATTTTAAACATCTGATTGGTAAAGAATTGCTGATTATTCAACTGGTGGTTAGTTACAGAAGTTTGATCTGAAAGTCCTCACAGAAGTAGGTGATTATGTTAGGTCTACATGGTGCTAAAATAATCAGGTAAAAAATGAAAAATGAACTGGCAAATTCAGTAGAGATAGCTGTTTGGAACACCTTCAATCTCCCACAAGATGTTTTGGTTAAGATTTAGTCTTTAGTGAAATAGGTTTCTGAAGCCAGATACAGCCCACAAGTAACTCAAGCATCTGTACATTACTAAGAATGGCTAATACATGGCTGGCGTATTTGTTCATGCCTTTAAATTCACACCTTCTGTTCAAATAAGCAGAGTCCAGTAGTAATTCTCACCGGAAGGCTGCAAAAGTGTGGGAAGGAATATCACTTTAAGAGGCTCCATTTATGATATAAGAAGCCATTGTAGCATGTTGTTAATTTTATGCACATGGTGGACTGTTGAAAAGCAAGGAGCACTTGTGCGGAGCCGGAAAAAGATCTCCCGAGATCGCTCTACTAGGTGATTGAGTGTCCATGCCTGGTGCTTTTCAGCAGTCAGGACTAGTTTGATATGCGAGCTACATGCTACACACTACTTTAACCTTTTGAATCAACTTAGTAGCTCCAGCTTTCTCATAATTCTTTAGTATACCTCATAAACCAGTTTTAAGATGCCAGAAGATTTTTATCCAATAAGGCTGTATTGATACACAATGCAATATTTTTCAACTGCCTTGTGTAATGTTTTTAGGGTTTCAACATCTTAATTTTTTTTAAAAGTAAAATGAACCCCAGAAACATTTTACCATATCAGAGTATACAACTCTGATATCTTCTGCCTAAGATGAATGATATTTTGATTAGTTTTTTTAAAATGTCTTAAAATTGCTTTCTAATCATTCTTTTAGATCTGCCTCACAATAGTGCGTGAACCTCATTAGTATTTCTCTAGACTACCATTGTTTGATGCATTTAGTGAATACAAACTTTTATGCAAATGTTGTTAATGGACTAGCAGGTACAATAACAAGAATGATGTTTACACAGTCTTTGCAGATATGACTGACTGAGGAGTCACTCATATGTTGCATCATTAACTGCTAGAAATTAGGAAGTGAGAAGTGGTTTACAATTTCTGCATTTTATTTTAATATGTACTGAAACTGTTTTTTGTAATTCCAAATACATCTTCTAACATTTTCTTTTAATATAATATTCTTTAAAATCACACTCTAATACTGCCATGGACTTAATGTCTATGCCAGAAAAACAAAATATTTTTAAATATTAAAAACCAATGGAACAGGTCACAATACAGATCTGAGGCATTCCCCAATTACCTTGAACTACCTTTGCCGTTTGGAGAAATTGCATGTGAGAAGCTATCTATCTTGCTTTCTTCAGCTATGGTCTGGTTTTGTTTTTATTTTTCAGGAAGACCTAAGCAGGTCTTTATGAAGACACTCTAAACGTGTGGTCCTCATTCTCCCTCCTTCTCACTATTCATAAATCTATCTACCTGCCCCATGACAATTCAGATTGACTTCTGTTTAGCCTTCTTTTGCCATCTTTGATTGTTAAAGAAAATTTTGATGAAAGCCAATAGTAAATTAACTTATGTCAATGTGTCAAGGTTTGTGTTTTCCACTAGGGTTCCAGTTCACCAACGGCATTATCATTCATGGAGGGCTGGCAAACTGGCACTCAAAGAAAAAAAAAATCCTAATTTGTATCCTTTGTTTATTTTCAAGGTATAAATATTCCCAGCAAAGCCAACTTTAAGTTACAAATGATTTAACAACTGGCTGGCAAAAGCCCTGAATAGTCTCTTAAATCCATACAAACTAGCTGTAAAAAATCAGCGAAGACTTTTGTCAATAATGTGTCTACAGATAATCTGGGAATTTGTGAATTATTGACTTAACATTGGATATCAGTTGACATTTGGTTCTTAAGCATAGCACAGAGAGTTTATTTTACTTTTATTTGTATAAATGTATGAGACATGGGTGTAATTTTGTTATAGGCATAGATCGTGTGGTAGTAAAGTCAGGGCCTTTAGGATATCTGTCATCCAAATAATGTTTATTGTGCCCACTGAGAAGTTTCTCATCGTACACGATAGTAAGGAATTCCTGCTAAATCTGAGGTGCTTTCTAGTTCTGTGGGAAATGCACAGATCTAAAGATGACTCCTGATTTCCAAAAACTCACAGCCCCTCAGGAAGCAGAGAATATATAAGAAGCTATAATAAAAATATAACCATGAGGAGTGCTAAAATAAAAGCACAAACTTAAATAGGAAAGGAAGAAATACCATGTAAACATAGCAGAGGAAAATTATTCTCTTTCTAACAGTTTTTACATTAAGTTCAAGCTGGTGAGTGATTCATTTTTAAATGAAGCAGAGCATTTGTACATACTTGAGTTAAAATAAGGAAAAATGAGGGTTTACAAATAGTCATGAAACTTTTAACCAAATTTTTCAAAAGATGAGGTGGCAATCTTGCCCCAAACTGATTGATAAGCATAGTGAGACAAGTGTTCCTTTTTCTATTTCCAACATCAAAGTCATATTTTTTTCTTTCTTCCTGGAGTTAAGCTTAAAATGTCCTGTGACTAGATCAACATGAGGTTACGTTTCACCATCTCCAAATGTGGCAAAGAATTCCTATCCCAACCTCCCAAAATACCATCCCATAATAAACCAGTCCTGGATAGTACTAATTATTAAACAATAACATACGCAGGCACTGAAAAATGGTTTGTATACATCATCACATTTAAATGTGAGAGATCCTAATTTTTCCACCCACTTCCCTTCCCTACGCACCACTCCCTAAGAAATCTTCCTTACTGGCCAGGCGCGGTGGCTCAAGCCTGTAATCCCAGCACTTTGGGAGGCCGAGACGGGCGGATCACAAGGTCAGGAGATCGAGACCATCCTGGCTAACACGGTGAAACCCCGTCTCTACTAAAAAATACAAAAATCTCCCCGGGCGAGGTGGCGGGTGCCTGTAATCCCAGCTACTCGGGAGGCTGAGGCAGGAGAATGGCGTGAACCCGGGAGGCGGAGCTTGCAGTGAGCTGAGATCCGGCCACTGCACTCCAGCCCGGGCGACAGAGCGAGACTCCCTCTCACAAAAAAAAAAAAGAAAAAAGAAAAAAGAAATCTTCCTTACAATATTACCCTATGGTCACTAGGAAAAGTGCCTCTTGCAATGATTGTGAGCTGAAGATGGCTTATAAAGAACAGGAAGAACCTGGGGACTCTCTGCAGTGCAGACCCCAGGAGAACAAAGACATCCTAGGAAGAGAAAGCCAAAGTATGTTCTGGAGATGGCATCAAGGGAACACAACATTTAACTCAGGGGTAAAGGAAAATTTTAGTGCAGGTCCAGAGGAAAACA
Source organism: Colobus angolensis palliatus (assembly GCF_000951035.1). Taxonomy (NCBI): domain Eukaryota; kingdom Metazoa; phylum Chordata; class Mammalia; order Primates; family Cercopithecidae; genus Colobus; species Colobus angolensis. The sequence goes on along the minus strand of NW_012121932.1, from coordinate 8,631,949 downwards.
CTGGAGTAAAGGAAAGAAAAATAAAATAAAAGGAAACCATATCCACATGAGGAATTTTCATTGTGCAAAGCTGTGGGATCTAAGACGGAAACAGCAGATAACACACTTGGCAAAACCTCTACCAAAACAAAACACCTGGTAAGGAGATAAATGATGTAAGAATAAAGAAAAAAAAAAAAAAAGGAGACATAAACAGCAAAGTGGCAGTGGGAAGATATAGATAAAACCAAATGGGGGACTACTAAAATGATCCATGAAACTTACAAATAAACACAAGCAAGTTTGAAGACAGATGACAATGGAAAAAACCTCAGTAATAGCAGCAGATGTTTTCCCTCAAGAACCAAAGCAGTTAGGAGACCCTAAAAGACATGGCATACAGGAGCATCCAGAGACTCTGTCTTCCTCGGGGCCCTGCAGACACCAAGGACAGCAGCAATAACAGAACAGTCAACTCCCCACCTCCAGTCATTCTCACCCCAGGATCAAAGCTAGATTCTAGTCCAGTATGAAAACAGTGAAGTTCTTAACTGCCACTTTTTTTCTTACAATGAGAGAACTCACCTAAACCTAACATCTTTTACCTCTGTTAGCTCATACAAGCCCACCATCTACCCTGAAATAGTTGCTATTACACCCATTATAGAAATGAAAAAACTAAAACTCAAAAGAGTTACGTAGCTTGCCCCAAATTATTTCCAGTTGCAATTTGAACCCAGATAAAGTTAAATCCAAAGACCATAATTATTCCTCAACAACACACAGCCCCCCAATTTGGTTTGTGATAATTGTCAAAGGTATTTCTTGTTTGTTGCTTATTTTCACTACCCCAGGAACCTTGTAGTGTTCTGGACAGGTACTATAATTCCTTTTCAAATGGTTGAGGAATGAAAGCTCATTAAGTTACAGAACCTTGTCTATGGTCAGTCCCAGCTTGAAGCAGGGGAAGGACTGCTACCAGGATCTTCTCATTTCCAGGCCTGGCTCTTTCCAGGACAATATATCCCCCTTGTCACAGTGAAACTCAATAGAGAGCCATATACAGAGAACTCACCAAAACACAACCAAACTGTACAATATTTACCCAAATTGAAAACTGCAAAGATTTATGAAATGCACACCATGTTTCTGGCAATGTGCTAGATAGAGTCCAATCTCCTGCCCAGTTTCATAGAGATTCCACTAATATCCAACATAAGAAGACAAATGCACTCTTTTACTTTAAAAATAATCCATTTTTTATAATCAATGATGATTTTAGAAATGATCATCTTTCTAAATAAGTATTAACCATTCTACTAGCATTCAAAAATCAGATTACTTTATGATTGCGTATTTCAGTAAACATGAAATCTCCTTCTTTCTTTTTCACTGCCCTTAGTTAGATCTTCCTTACTTCCCAGCCAGATCCCTCAGCTGAACTCCTGAAGGTCTCCAGGCTTCCTTATGCCCTGATCTATTATCCATAAAGCTCATGTGACAATCTTTTACAATCTTTTACAATACAAATGTGATAAAATCACTTCCCTGTGCAACATTCTCTGATGAAAAGTTGAATTCTGTAGTCAGGGATAGGAAGTCCTTCAAGACCTCTGCGTCCTCACATCATCTCTTCATTTACGCACTTTTTCTTCAGTCACATAGAACCGCAGCTTGCTAAATGAAAGTCATACTGTTTCTTGGTTCATTGAATTAACATATATGGTCTTTGCATGGGATGCCCCTCCCTTTCTTCACCTGGCCAGCTGCCACTGATCTTTTGAGACTCAGGGAGGGCACTGTTTCCTACAGAAAATCTTGGAGGCACTTTGGGAGGCTGAGGTAAGAGGATTGCCTGAGCCCAGGAGTTCAAGATCAGCTTGGGCAACATAGCACGACCCCATCTATTAGAAAAGACTAGGAGTGATGGTGAGTTCCTGTGGTCCCAGCTACTCGGAGGCTGAGGCAGGAGGATCATTTGAGCCCAAGAGTTCAAGGTTACAGTGAGCTATGATCATACTTCGGCACTACAGCCTGGGCAACAGAGCAAGATCCTATCTCAAAAAAAAAAAAGAAAGAAAATCTTGGAGGAACTCGTATTTCAATGCAAGCCTCTGTGCTCCTCCGCACCCTGGACAGATATCTATTTTATCATTGTTCTTACATTTCTCTGATCTTCCATAATAAGCTTACCAGGCTGTCCCTTACAACTAGACCATGAGTTCCTTAAGGACTGAAATTGTTCTCTTTCTGTTGTTAAAGCAACTTCTCCAACAAGCTGACTACAAGCATATAACAGAGATTTTCCCAAATTTTTCACAAGGGAAGAAATTTTTCCAAAACTCCAATTCAAATACGTCTCTCTTATAGAGAGAGGGGAAAAAAGAACTATATATATCTGATTATTTAATTAAAATAATATCTAGTTAACTCCCAACTAATGGTCAGCTGGGAGAAAAAGCAATGCTGAAGTATTTTGTTATCGTTGTTGTTGAGACAGAGTCTGACTCTGTCGCCCCAGCTATAGTGCAATGGTGTGATCTCAGCTCACCACAACCTCCGTTTCCCAGGTTCAAGTGATTCTCCTGCCTCAGCGTCCCAAGTAGCTGGAATTACAAGAGCCCGCCACCATGCCCAACCAATTTTTGTATTTTTAGTAGAGATGAGGTTTCACCATGTTGGCAGGCTGGTCTTGAACTCCTGAACTCAGGTGATCCACCTGCCTCGGCCTCCAAAGTGCTGGGATTACAGGCGTGAGCCACCGTACCTAGCCTGAAGTATTTTTATCAGTTATACTAATAGTATCCCAAAAGAAGGTAACATATTACATCATACAAAACAGAGCTCTTTCTCAGTGCCCAGCGGAATGGGCACTCTCAAATACTCATTGAGAGTAGACACTCAATAAGTATTTGAATGAATGGAAGATGTATCCAATACTTAGTTTATAAAAATTCCAGTATATATAAAAGATAATGTTTACTAATCCCTTTACAATGAAAATCTTGTGTTTTTAAAATATCTGATTTTAAGCTATGCAAATTACATGCTAATTGTTCACCTAGTGCATGAGGCACAATTACCTGCTCTGCCCTCTATCAATATGAGTGACTCCTTGGTAATTATTGATGCTAATTTAGGAAAGTAACCAGGATTCAAATTCTCCTTCCAATATATTTCCACATTTTTTTTTTTTTTTTTTTGAGACGGAGTCTGGCTCTGTCGCCCAGGCTGGAGTGCAGTGGCCAGATCTCTCAGCTCACTGCAGGCTCCATCTCCCGGGTTTATCCCATTCTCCTGCCTCAGCCTCCAGAGTAGTTGGGACTACAGGCGCCCGCCACCTCGCCTGGCTAGTTTTTTGTATTTTTTAGTAGAGACGGGGTTTCACCGTGTTAGCCAGGATGGTCTCGATCTCCTGACTTCGTGATCCGCCCATCTTGGCCTCCCAAAGTGCTGGGATTACAGGCTTGAGCCACCACGCCCGGCCTCCACATATTTTTTAATGAGATATAGCAACTGTGTGAAACTTATAAAGCCTCCCCAGGATTTGAAAGAAGCAATGGAAGAATAGAAGAAAATAGCATTGCAGTTGGTCCTACCATGACTAAATTTCATAGGTCCGTGATTATTGCACACTATTTTTAAAACTACATTATAATATTTGCCCTATGAGGATATGAGGAGGGTGACCAAATAATATCTCATCAAAATCAGGACTATGCTCCAACGACCAGATTATATGATTTCTTAATGCATGGAACAATATAGGCTCACAAATTTTAAAGTAGATATTTTATAATCTTAACAATTGTTTAAAGCCAGAGGTTATGAATTTTAATATGATTACTTTGCTAAAAGCAAGTGTACCATTACATCCTCTTCTCAAAGTTGTGATTTTCACTCATCAAAGCCACCTCCATTACTATAGTAAAGAGTAAAATACTTCTGCAAACATCTTAATGATCACGAAGATCAGGGAGTCTCATCGTGGTGACTCCTAGTTAATAACCCGTCAACTACCTATCAACTCATATTAAAATAATTCATTCAACAAAACAAGTATTTTTTTGCGGTAGACGGAATAATGTTCCCTGCAAAGACATCAACATCTTAACCCCTAAATCTTGTGAACATATGATCTTATATGGCAAAAGGGACATGGCAAATGTGATTCAGTTAAGGATGTTGAGATGAGGAGATCATCCTACATTATCAAAGTGGGCCCAATGTAATCACAAGTATCCTAACAGGAGGGAGGCAGGAGGATCAGGGTCAGAGAAGGTCATGTGGCAATGAGAGCAGAGGTCAGAGAGAGTGGTTGAAGATGCTACACTGCTGGCTTTGAGAATAAAGGAAAGGGCCAAGAGCCAAGGAACACAGGCAGCCTTTAGAAGCTGAAAACGGCAATGAAGCTTCTTCTCCTATGCAGCTCCAGAATGAGTCATCCCTGCTGACACCTTGACTTTAGCCTTTGTGGTTTTGAGGCACTAAATTTGTGGAAACTTATTACAGCAGTAATAGAAAATTAATACATCAATTCAGAAATTGTTGCAAATTAGACAACATGCTCAGCACTGGGGACACTAAAATTAGTACAATGTAACCTGTGCTATCAATATTTTTGTTAGTTTCATTTGATAATTAGTATGTATCAATCATCAGACCTCAAGAAATATACCACATGGCCTGAAATCACTAGAGGAAAACAAGGAAAATGCTCAGGGAGAAGAGCAGTTTTGACTTGATTGTAGAATTTAAATTCTTACATACAGATCTGTATAGATGAAAGCTTAAAAGGATTATTATCAAATTATATAACTGCCATGTTAAAGAATAGGAATGAAACATGAATTTAAAACAACTAGCCATGGCTGGGCATAGTGGCTCACGCCTGTAATCCCAGCACTTTGGGAGGCCAAAGTGGGTGGACTGCTTGAGGTCAGGAGTTCAAGACCAGCCTGGACAACATGGTGAAACCCTGTCTCTACTAAAAGTATTAAAAATTAGTCAGGTGCAGGTGGGGGCACGTGCCTGTAATTCCAGCTATTTGGAAAGCTGAGGCAGGAAAACAGTTTAACCTGGGAGGTCAAGGTTGCAGTGAGCAGAGATGGCACCACTGCACTCCAGCCTGGAAGACAGAGTAAGACTCTGTCACTAGCCAAAATGACATTGCTTTCTAATAATCCCAGTGATACTAAAACCAGAGGAATTCTTCCATATTGTGTAGATCCACCTATCAATGACTAGTATCTTATTTTGGTGAGCATGTTGTCTAATTTGCAACAATTTCTGAATTGATGTATTAATTTTCTATTACTGCAGTAATAAGTTTCCACAAATTTAGTGCCTCAAAACCACAAAGGCTAAAGTCAAGGTGTCAGCAGGGATGACTCATTCTGGAGCTGCATAGGAGAAGAAGCTTCATTGCCAAAAGCCTTAAAACCCTTTTATCACCCTAAATTCGCCATCCACACCTGGTCATCTCTTCCAATCCATTATTCATGTGATAACCAGAGTGAAAACACAGATCTTACCACTTCACTCGTACGTTCAAAACTCTCAATAACTCTAAAGCACAATCTGTCTCTCTCCTATTTTCCCATAGCCCTCTATCTATACTTCAGTTTTGTGACTTAAAATTATTAAAGTTTCTTAGCCACCTTTGTCTCCCCACTGCCTAACGCAGTTCCTGGTACAAAGTGGATACAGTATATTAATAATGACATTTTTGCTTCAAAGTAACAGAAAGCAAAATTAAACTCAATTAAGCAGAAAGTAGAATTTGACCTCCATACCTGGGAAGAGATCAGGCATGGCTTCTGAGACCCAAATGAAATAATCAAGGCTTTGTCTCTCTACATCATTTCCTCTTCTTTCTTCTGTATGTTGATTTCTTTCTGCAGACAGACACAATGTTGTAGAGAAGACGGCTATACATAACTCTAGATTTGTACCCTTCCAGCAGAAAATGGACTTCTCTTTACCAGACTGGACTTGCTTGAGTCACAATCTCATCCTTGGTCAGCCTCCACAATTGCCCCCATCTGGATTATTACTCATTTCTGTGGCTGGGGTGGGGAGTAAGTGTAACAAACACTGCTATAGGCCACTAAGACCATGTACAATTGGGGAGGAGAGTTTTCCAATAAGTAATAGAAGTACTGAGCAGACAGAAATAACAAAACAACCATGAAATTCAATACATTTTTTATTGATGGACAAATAAATCGATGCCTTAAGAGAGTGTTCCCACATATGCCCAGAAACCATATATTCTGGCCACGATGGAGAATTAGTATCATTGTATGTTTGAATTTGACAACCTCAAAACGTTTTACTTGGGGTGATACAAAAAGAAAAGCTTTCCTCATGGGGAAATATCTGTTGGGAGCACTCTAAATAACAGCCTTTGTTAGACAACACTGTGATGAGCTCATGCTTTCCTCAAGACAGCTAGCTGAACCTTACTCTAACTGGGAATATTGTGCTTAAACTCTCTTTAGTTGATTTTCTGAGCTCAAACTAATACCCTTTCCCAGGTTAGAAATTCTGTCTGTCTGTGAAGAGGTGACTAAGATTTGACCAAGCAATTCAAATCTAATCCAAATGCCTCTGAACATTTAATTCCAGCTGTCGGGGGATGGGGTGGGGGAAAGCATTTATAATACAGAAATGATAGGGTTCAGAGGCTGAATTTGGCCGGCTGCTCAGCCACCTCTAAATAGACCTTCCAGATGAGGGTGCATGGTCACAGAGTTCACAGAGGTGTTAAGTACAAAAGCATTCCTGAAAAAAAAAAAGTTCTTTGGAATGCAATGCAGGTTTGAAAATTATACTTATTTGAAAACTGAGGGAAGCCTGAAAACAGAGACACTTGGAGCTGTCTTCCTTTGGCAAACACAGCATCATCGTCTGTCCCCAGAGGACAAAATCCTGGCAGCAATGCCTTCATTTAGAGGTGTTGCTGTCTACAGGCCTCTCTAGTCCCCAGTGGCTTCCTGCAACCACTAAGAGAAGGAAGGACACTCAGCAAAGGGATAAATGATGGGTTTCCTGGCTTACCAGTCTTGTCCTGCCCTGCAGCAATTAAAAGCTTATATGGTCAGAGGCAAAGTATATTTCCATAAAAGAGTCCCCAAAGCCAGACATGTTCTAAAAATGATTTGCTCAAGATGATGGATTCTTGAAAGAAATTTTCAAGAATCTTGAAAGAATTTTCCAGGCAATATCTTCACAAGCTATCCTTAGTACTTTATTCTCTCCATGAAGACCAATAATAAAAGTGAGGAATAAAAATCGTCACAGAAAAATCTACTTCAGTTTATTTGTTTCCTGCTAAGGAAAATGTGAGTTTCTGTTTCATCCAAGAACATCACAAACCACTTTGCTTAAGGAGTAGGCCTCATTGATGGTAGACCAGATTTCAAGCCTCGGCTCTGCCATGCATTCGCTCCAAAACCTTGGACAAATTACACAAACTTTGTAAGCCTCAGTTGCTTCATTTGTAAAATAGAGGTAATACATCTATTTCACGAAATATTTGTGAATATTAAATTAGAAAATACATGTAAAGTACTTAGCATAGTGTGTAGCATAGGAAAAATAAATGTTATCTGTTATTATTTATTTTACTAAATATTAATAAGAGTTCCACCACAAAAAGTGTGCAGATAATTTCAATCAGTTCAATGGCTTGTTCAGTTGATGGAAATTTGTGGTTATGATTGTGATTTTATCCTACATACACATATGCCAGTCACATTGTCTTTTGCTGAAGCTCTTCCTCAATCACAGAATGGAAACAAATATATCAGTCATCTGACAGTATTCTACAAAAAGCACGAGTCACACCAAGGCTTCCATGTTCTGACCTTCACCAAGGCAGAGCCCCTGGAATAAGTTGGAGAATCACTGTTGGGAAACAAAATAGATAACCACTTTGCTTCTAGAGCAGGTAGTGACTCCAGTGGGAAAAGCCCAACACAAAGATTTTAAAACATTGTTAAAAGGCACTACCTTTTTAAAGGTCACGTGTAAGACTCCAGCAAGAGAGGAGTTAGAACTTCAGTTATGGCCATCGCTACTAGCAGGGAATGAGAAGTATGTGTTTCCTTCAATAACTAATGCAGATCCTTTGGGGAATAAGGCAAGTAGACAGGCAGAAAGGAAGGAAAGCAGAGGAAGGAGGTGGAAGAGAGAAGGAGCCTGGAGACTTTTAGCAGCAGTAGGACATAGACTTGCCTTTTTAATATTGGGGATAGAGATGACATAGTCGGTATCTATAAAAGAGATGTTTTCGAGTTTTGTGGGCCATGTTGGAGATAAGATCCAAGACTTGGGGCCGGGCATGGTGGCTAGCACCTGCAATCCCAGCACTTCGGGAGGCTGAGGCGGGTAGATCACTTGATGTCAGGAGTTCAAGACCAGCTTGACCAACATGGTGAAACCCCATTTATACTAAAAATACAAAAAAACAGCCAGGCATAGTGACACATGCCAGTAATCCCAGCTATTTGGGAGGCCGACGCAGGAGAAACGCTTGAGCCTGGGAGGTGGAGGTTGCAGTGAGCCGAAATCACACCACTGTACCCCAGCCTGGGTGACAGAGTGAGGCTCTGTCAAAAAAAAAAAAAAAAAAATCCAAGACTTGGGTCTCGTTGGCTTACTTGCTTAAATGTGATGGTAAATATTACTTACATCTACCACAAACAGTGCTCTTCATCACTCACCTGAGATGTTTCTATGGAAATGTGGCTTCCTGGTTCTCTCTAATATGGGAGAACCACCCCTGCCATACCAGATGCTCCTCCCTCATAACTCTTTGTCCTTATTGCTACCAAAGTTGCCCTTTTCCTTCCCCTGAGACCTATGCCAGCTTCTCAGAAGCCCAGGAGAGCTCATGAGCCAATCCAAGACCTACCTTTTGTGACTAGATCCAGGGATCCAAGGAGAGAGAGAAGGAGAACAGAAGAGCAACCCCAGCCATCCCTTTCATTCTCCTACTTATAACTTTTTCACCCACAACCGAAGTCTCCCAGTATATCAATCATATCTCAGAAGATGATAAAGCTACAACAGTCAAGACAGTACTGCCATAAAGAGAGATAATAAACACTAATGACACAGAAATAAATCCTTAACTTCATCAATTAATTTTCTCCTTCCTTCCTTCCTTCTTTCCTTTCTTCCTTCCTTCCTTTTTCTTTTCTCTTTCTTTGTTTTCTTTTTCTTTCTTTCTTTCTTTCTTTCTTTCTTTCTTTCTTTCTTTCTTTCTTTCTTTCTTTCTT